>NC_143581.1:99338892-99938892 GCF_048544385.1 Mastigoproctus giganteus
GGACTAATAGATTAACAGTAGCCACTGGCAGAGGTGAAAGTGATTCTTGCACTGCTTCTATTGGAATGAGCCGCAGCCTGGAAAATAAGATGCAGGATATTTCAGAGACTGCTGGGAATCATTGGGGTACAAGTAAACACATGGGTTGTGTTAGGGTAGCTAAGAAAAAGAACAGGTGCATGTATACTTGTGTGTACACCAATGCTAGGAGTTTGGTAAATAAATTTGATGAATTTGAGGTATTGCTCAAAACATCAAAGGCAGATATTGTGGGGATTTCAGAGACGTGGTGTCACACAGATATAAGAAATGCAGAACTGGAATTTGGGGAGTACAATGTCTACAGAAAGGATAGACAGGATAGGAAGGGAGGAGGGGTTATGCTATTAGTTAAAAAACACATAAAATCCAAGGAAGTGAAGCCAGTCGACATCGCTGGACAGTGCAGTGTCGAGTCAGTTTGGTGTGACATAAGCATTGGGAGATCAAAATTGAGAGTAGGAGTGTGCTATAGGCCTAATGACTCTGATGAGTATAATAAGAAACTGTTCGGAGAAATAGAGTGGGCCAGTAAATCAGAGAGTCTTATAATGGGGGATTTTAATTTCCCAGATATTGACTGGAATTTGGGGGCTGGTCACTCACACAGTAGCAAGGCTTTTGTGGATTTATTGGATGATTGTTTTCTACATCAGCATGTTCGGGAGGCAACTAGAGGGAGTAATACTCTTGATTTGATTATCAGTAGTGATTCTTCATGCATTAAGAATCTGCAGATAAATGAACCACTTGGTGGCAGTGATCACAGTGTGCTGAAGTGGGAGTTACTCAAAGAGGTAACTACCATTAGGGGTAAAGGGAAGGGGTATTGCTTTCGTAAAGGCGACTACAATGGACTGAGACAGTATTTAAATTCTATACAGTGGGATCAACTGATGATATTGCCAACAGCAAATTCAAAATGGGAAGCATTCAAAGAACTTATCGTGGAAGCTACTAGGCTTTACATACCAACTAAGAAATATTGTTCAAGGTTTAGGCCTAAATGGTTGTCAGATGAACTAATGAGGCATATGGCAGAGAAGAAAAATGCATGGGATACATACAAATTAACACGTGACACGGACGCCTATGATAGATACAAGTTGATCTGTAACCAAGTTACAAAGGAGGTTAGGCAGGCGAAGGCAGATTACAAGAGATCCTTGGCAAGGGATGCGAAGAAAAACAGCAAAGAGTTCTTTACTTATGTAAACTCTAGAAGGAAGGGGATGAATCAGATTGGTCCACTTGAGATCGATGGGTCAACTGTTGATGACCCTGCTCGGGTAGCTAACAAACTAAATGAATATTTTGCATCGACATTCACACATGAGGAGTTATTCAGCGAGGGGAATGCCAGAGGTGTATTCAACTCTAGCAGTAAGCTAGAGAATCTTGTAATAACTGAGAGCAAAGTGGAGGAGAAATTGTTGAAGATAAACACAAGAAAGGCACCTGGGGTGGATGGGATCTATCCAGTTATATTAAAGGAGGCAGCAAAGGAGGTAAGCAAACCCTTAGCCATAATTATGAGAGCTTCCTTGGACTCAGGGGAGGTACCCATTGACTGGAGATGTGCAAATGTGACCCCAATTCACAAAGGGGATCAAAGGCTGACACAAGTAATTATAGACCTGTGAGTTTAACTTCTGTTCCCGGAAAATTAATGGAGGCACTGGTGAAAGAAGCACTGCAGGATCATCTAGACAAGACTTCAGTTATAGCTAGGACACAGCATGGTTTTGTTAAGGGGAAGTCTTGCCTGACCAATTTGATTGGATACTATGATGCAGTCACAAAAGAACTGGATGCAGGGAATAACTTTGATATTATATACTTGGATCTTAGAAAGGCTTTTGATACTGTTGCACATGGAAGACTGCTGCACAAATTGGAGCAGTGTGGCATTGGAGGCAAGTTGTTGCTATGGATAAAGGGGTGGTTGAGGGGGAGAAGACAGAGAGTGGTAATCAATGGACACTGCTCATCGTGGACTAATGTTATTAGTGGAGTCCCTCAGGGTTCAGTATTGGGGCCTTTATTGTTTTCTGTATTTATAAATGATATTGATGATGGTATATCAGGCTTAATGTCCAAGTTTACAGACGATACGAAGGTTGGCAGGGTTGTCAAGGACACTACTGACACTATGCTGCTGCAACAGGATTTGGAAAGGTTGAGCAGATGGGCTTCGAGGTGGCAAATGAAGTTTAACATTGACAAATGTAAAGTACTACATATGGGAAACAGCAACCCCAGAGCAACGTATCAACTCTGTGGTACTACACTGACAGTGGTAGAGAATGAAAGGGACCTGGGGGTGGTGGTGCAGGCAGATATGAAGTTCTCTGAGCAGTGCAGACGAGCTGCAAGAGTAGCTCATGGTGTATTGTCAATGATATATAGGCATTTTTCTAGCAGGGATAAGGAGGTGATTATTCCCTTGTATAAGGCAATGGTCAGGCCACACCTAGAGTACTGTATACAGGCCTGGAGGCCTCATTTCAGGAAGGATGTAGAGCTGCTGGAACGAGTACAGAGAAGGGCAACTAGATTGGTGAATGGGACAAAGGGGTTCTCTTACGAAGAAAGGCTTAAGTTTTGCAAATTACAGTGTCTGGAAACTAGGCACCAGCGGGGTGATCTGATAGAGGTGTACAAAGCCTTGAATGGTTTGAGCATGCTCAATGCTGATGGGATTCTTCCTCTAGCTCAGAAAAATCACCTGAGAGGGCATAAATTCAAATTGAGGAAAGACAGATGTAGGATAGATGTGCGGAAATTTGCCTTTAGCCAGCGGGTGGTTGGTGGGTGGAACAGACTTCCATCCCTTGTCGTGGAAGTTGATAGCCTAAATAAGTTTAAGGCTCAGCTGGACAGGTATTTCGAACGAACAGAGGGGTGAAGTGGAAGTGGTTATTTTTATTTATTTATGTTACTTTTTTTTTTTTTTTTTTTTTTTTTGGCTGATGCTGCATAAGCTTGCTTTCTTGCATTAAATGCCTCTACTAATGCTAATGCTAATTATTGGCCTTGTGGTCCTCTTTCGAGATGGGGCATAATGGTCAGTCTATTTTTGCTTTATTTTGTTTTGTTTTATTGTAGTGGTTTACATCTCTGTTGCAGATATTTCACATAAATTTGGACCTGGTGCCCGTCAGAGGGGGCGCCGTTAAATTTCTATTTAATTGGCTTTCAACATTCAATGAATTATTATTCTTACATTTAGATTTTCTAAATTATTTTAGAGAGTTTGTGCTGCAATATTTTTACTCTTGTTATCCCTCTCTTCCCTCCCTATTTGATTTAATTTCGACTATTTTCGCTCTTGTCTTGCCATACTGCTGGCATTATTTTATTTTAACTCTCATTCTAATTTATTTGTATGGTTATATTTCAAGCAGCATGTAGAGGAATATGCTTTTTGCTGCCTCTGATGTATGCTGCACCTTTTTATTTTATTTTTATTATGAAAGATTCCGTTATTAACTACTTTAAACATGGCTCACATCTGGTGAGTATGGGCTTGGCACACCCAGGGTCCTGAGCTGGATATCACCATTCTTCTCTTCCTTGGTGATTCCCTTTTATCTCTCTCTCTCTCTCTCTCTCTCTCTCTCTCTCTGTCTGTCTGTCTCTGTAGTTCAGGATTTTTTTTTTTTTTTTTGGCTGGTGCAGCATAAGCCTTGGGCTTCCTTGCACCATATGGCTAATAATAATAATAAAAATATATATATATATGTGTGTGTGTATATATATATATATATATATACACACACACACACTCACACACATTATTAGTTATATATGCAGGAATGAAATAATGTTAAAATGTAGAAGCCATCCTGTAGTTTAAAATACCCGAAGCAATCCAATAACCAACCAGACCCTAGGCAACAAAGGTTAAACATAAATATTAAATTCAATAAAAAATATACATAATTAGCCAACCATGGGAAATATACTTTGCAAGGGACTTTGTTGAGGGCTAAACCCCTACAAAATACAAAACCCATGGCTGGTAGAGCCATCAGTTTCTGTTGTCATCTGCCTGTATAACTAGGACCGAAAGATGTCAATATGGACACGTAAGATAGGTATTAAAATAAAATAGAAATTAATATAAAAAAGTAGAAATTAAGTAGCTTAATAATAGTAATTTTGCAGAAAACAGGTTGGATGACATTTAGCCCGACCGATAGCTGTAACAAAATAGCAAATAAGCAATGCTGAGAACCAAATAATCTGCTAAACATAATAAGCTAAATTAGCTAACAAAAGGAGAACGGAGAGAAGGCTAGTTAAAGTAATAGTACCTCAATCCCCCTTGAAATGCTCTAATAGTTCATGAGGTATGGAAAATAAGAATAAGATAGTTAAAAGTAAAAAGTGAAGGAAAAGTGTTTATACGATTGTACATGGGATGGTACCGGGAGCATAACTTCCCAACTCTATAAGAAAGGGATCCTGGTATAGTAAGATAATATCTACAAAGAAGAGCCGGTAAAAGACGGTAATATAAAACCAAAAAATATATCGAAAAGTGGAATACCGGAATGGCTAATTCCTAATATAAATTCCTAAACGCCAAATAGGCAATTTTCATAGTGAAAATGTTAAGGTTTAATAGGGAGTAGGATATACCCATGGTGCAAACACCAAGGTAATACGGCGTTAAATATACATCACCTTACCCTGTTGAAGCATAGACAAGAAAGACCGTAAGTCAAAGCACATGTCGTATATTCACATAGATGATGCCAGCGCCACCTCAGATGTGTCAATCAGCCACAAAAATGAAATTACTAGATAAATGGATAGAAAGAGCCCTCTATCGTGTTGAAAGCAGAACTAATTCAGTTCTCAGTGGTAGAAGAGGAAAGAAATTAATTCCTACTGTAGCAACACATATAGGTACGACTTTTTCAATGAGTGTAAGCTATATATGCCGTGTTACTACAGCAGTACCTACTATGTACATGTATATACATAGGCTATGTAGAAACCGTTACACGTAACAGATACTGATGTAATAAACCAAATTCCAAGATTCCAATAGTTATAAATCCAAAAAAATCAGATTACAATATATATATATCCAAAAATAAACCAGTGTTAAAGCTGCCTAACAGCTGATATGGTTTCCAAAAGGTTTATGTTATTGTGGTATATTTTAAGGGCTACAGACATGGCTGTATACATATTCTTCATAATAAAATTAAGCGGGAATCCATTACCTATTAATTTTTGTTTGAGGTCGATAAGCGTGTCGATAATATCACTTCTATTGTTGCAAATTTTTATCCTTCTGATACATTGTGAAACTATAATGTTTTTATGGATACGTATAGAGATATTGGTAAACCAACTAGTTAGGTCTATAGATTTGAACTCAAATTCACTGCGTTTGTCATATACCTTATGTATACAGCCATGTCTGTAGCCCTTAAAATATACCACAATAACATAAACCTCTAGAACCAATTCCTGTGGGTAATATTTTGTAGCTTCTGCATGAAAATTAGGATAATTAAACACAATTAGGTCATCAATATATCTATACATGATAATATCTTTACTGAAATTATTTTCAAAATGATGTAAATACAGGTTAGCAATTAGGCAAGAGCTACACGCCCCCATGGCAATGCCTGTATGAAAACGTTGCCACCGTTATAGATGTAACTGTTAGAAATGCAAAGATTTAATAAATTATCCTAATAATTAGGTTGGCAAAGTAAGATGTTACAATAATCTGTGTAATATTTTTTTAAAACTAAATTTAAACTATCATGTGGAATGCTAGTAAATAAGTTTTAAAAATCAAAAGTGCTATTGTTGGGCTAAAATTGGGCTATTGTTATTAATAATTCTAGTAAAGTCCAATGTATTAAAAATGATGCTTAGCAGGTCAACTAGCTTTTTATGTGGGACTTTAGCATAGCTATTCCTACATGATGTTATAAATCTGAAACTTATAGGCGATTTGTGAAACTTAGGTATACCATTATAAATAAGGGAAATTGGTGTTGTGGTTATTCAGTTTTAACTTTTTTGTATGGCAAGTAACTTTTTAGTAATAGTGCCAAGGTTACTATTTATTCTAGTGTAAGTGGTACTGTTATATAGTTTGTTTTGTAATAGTGTGGCATAGAATTTTTGCATATGAAACTGTAATTGTTAGCGGCCTTGTCTATAGTAATTATGATAAAATTAGCTTGTAATTTCTTTAACTGCTGTTTGATTTGTGCAGATCAAATATTTTAATAGTCCGATTGGTGTTATGGGTCATATATTATTAAAGTCAGTATGTGTAAGCACCAACCATTTATAGAAAGCCTCTAATGGTAAATTATGTTTATAGGCTAGTTTTAAGCAGAAATGCATAAGGTCCGAATGTAACTGTTTGGTAATTTTATTAGCATTAGGTAGGGTATTAGGTCTATATTTAAAACCATAGGATAGTAATAAATGCAGTTCAGTGTCTGGAACCAAATTAAGGTCACCCGTAATAACATGTTTATAGTGTGTATCTACATAACGGTGGTACTGTAGTAAGTGGCAATTGCATATGGCCTCCTTGTAGTCATTATCTAAGTTACAGGCAAGCTGTTTATAGTTACATACCATAAGCCCAAATGGTTTATTATAGCTAATAAACTTTACTATATAAAATAAAGTACTATATACTTATTTTTAACAGGTAGATCATGTATATGTTTATTAATAATGTCATTAAAAGGTAGGCTATCAAATATAATATTACTAAATTTAATGTTAATATAAATATTAGAGATAGTTGATTTATTACCCAAACAATACCTGAAAATATCCTTGAGTAGGTGGTCTGGTTACGGTGTAGATACGTCGAGTTGATTTTTTCCAATGCTTTCAGTTTACTGTGCTTAAGGCCAAATAAGATATCATGTATGTATTTGATATATATAATAGGTTCATCCCATGTTTCAATAACATCAGCAAATCTACCTAAAATATACTTAGTGTGTGTTTTTCGGTTAGCATTAGTGTTAATATTATTGGAGGTACTTTTCTTTCTAAGTGTAGGTTTAGATGCTGGTCTTTTGGCCATATGAAAAAGTTTATAAACACAGGTATCTATGTTGCTATTGTTATAATTATGTCCGTTGAAAATGCTGTTGAGGCCATAGGGATAGAGAGTTTTAAATATTAGGATATTGAAATTTTCTCGTTCAAGTCTAATATTGTGATTATGTTCTATTTTGAGTATGGTGATGGTAATATCGTTGAAGCTATGTACTTGGAAGTGTAGTTCTATATCGTTTTGGTTAACAAAGTTTTTAATATGTGATCTGTGCACATTTATTCTTATATGGAGTTCTCCCCCGGTTTGCCCTATATATTTAGCCTGACATGTATTACAAGTAATGAGGTAAATAAGGCCACTAGCATGGCAGAATACCGGATTATTGGTATTGTGGGAAAAGTGTTTGGTGTTCATAGATGGGCAGGTTTGACATCGCTTATTACCACAAGGATTGAATTTTAGGTAATGATTACCAGGGTTGTTACGTGTATCCATTGGTATATTCGTAGTATGTAGATCTAAGGATAAATTACAAACTGTATCGTTAATGACGCAGTTCTCCAGAAAGCCTAAAGCATTAGATGCTATAGGGCTAGTTAGGTTACTTGTCGGACCACCCAGAGCCACAGTGGAATCCGCGGTACAGATTAACCTACGCTACCGATGTAGTATCTTATGGTTGTTAGAAGTGTAGTAACTCATATTAGACAAATAAATGACGAAACCAAAGCTAAACCAGAAGAACAGTCAGCAATTAAACTAACTATTTATTAGTTAGTTTAATATCAGTTATATACATATATAACTGATATTAAATATAAATCAAAATTAATGCCAGTAGCATGGCAAAACTGTTAAGCAAAAAAATAATAAATTAAACATAATAATTAATCAACAGGGAGGGAGAAGAAAAGGTAAAACTAAAAATTGTAGCAGAAAATCTCCAAATAAATTTAGAAAATCCAATTCAAAATAATACATCAATTTTAAAATTTAGAGCCAATTACATAAAAATTTTAGTGGCACCCCCCCCACCCTCATAAGGTGCCAGTTCCGAATTACATGAAATATCACAAATAGAGACTAAACAAACTACAATAAAATACTGTAGTATTTTATTGTAGTTTGTCTCTGTCAGCGATTCCCTGACCATTATTGGCCTTGTGGTCCTCTGTTGATATGGGAACATAATGGTCAGTCTATTTTTGTTATTTTGGTTTTATTTTATTGTAGTTAGTTTAGTCTCTATTTGTGATATTTAATAATTTGGAACTGGCACCTTACAAGGGGGATGCCGCTAAAATTTTTATATAATTGGCTCTAAATATTTTGAAATTGGCTCTATTATTTTGAATTGAATTTTCTAAATTTATTTGGAGATTTTCTGCTACAATTTTTAGTCTTACCTTTTCTTCTACCTCCCTGTTGATTAATTATTATGTTTAATTGATTATTTTTCGCTCAACAGTTTTGCCATGCTACTGGCATTAATTTTGATTTATATTTAATATCAGTAATACATTGGGCATCATGTGGAGGAATGTGAATTGTGCTGCCTCTAATGATAGCTTTATATTTATTTTCTTAATTTTCGTATTATATTTTGTACCATTTTTTAACTACTTCATTATGCTAATACATATACATATATATATATATATATATACAGTCAGTCCTCGTATAACACATGTTTACATTACACAAATTATAAATAGGGGAACGTTATCTTATATAACACGAACCGAATTCGCTTATGCACGAATCGCCTTTGTGTTTACAAGAAATGGCAGTCGAACGCGGAATCACCCCAACTGAACACAACACGATAGAAATGAAGAAGATTCTGAAAATGTATTTATGTGTTTTATATCAGTGAAGGGGAAACACATTTCACCATAATAACGTAAAAACCAACACAATTCCAGCTATCGATAATTTGCAATTGCAATTAGATCGAGTTTACGACCAGTTTATAACAGATTCCACTAGCAGAAACGCAACTGGAAATTGTTTTATGGTAGTAAACCCCAGAAATGTGCAGTGTTAATAGTGTATCTCGGCCTTTAGGGTGTTGTTTATTCAGTTGCTACACGCGCGCAGCTTTGTTTATGTGTATTAAGCGTGCCTCCTCGTTTTGTAATTGTGCTTTAAAAATGAGTAAAATACTTAAAAGGTGTGAAAAGGAAGCGTCCTGGCGAAGACACTGCAGATTCAGAGAGAGAGAGAGAGAGAGAGAGAGAAAAAAAAAAAAAGCAATATCGATAAACAGAGGCGGGCTGGATCAAAAATTCTTACCCGGGAAAATTTATAGTGGCCTCATACTACGGTTTATGGCCAAAATCACACCGGCCTCTGGCCCACCGGGATTTCCCGGATAAGGCTTATGGCCAGTCCGCCTCTGTCGATAGAGAAAAAATATGAAATTGTGAAACGCTTTGAGCGAAATGAAAGCCCATGTGATATTGCACGTGCTACAGACCTAAATGAGGCAATGCTGAGAATTACAAAGAATGAGGAGAAAATAAAAACAACTTTCATAGCGGGAACAACTCAAATTGTAATTAAAATCCATTAGATTAAGACACAAGAATTGGAAGAGATGGAACGGCTGTCTTTTCTATCTGTTTGTATAGAAAATCAAACAAAAAACAAGTTTGCTTACGATAGAAGCAAAAGCATTAGCAATATTTTATTACGTAATAGTCGTAATAAAATACGTAAGCATTTTATTACGCCTTACGTATTATAATTTATACTTACGTATTATAAAATACGTATTTTATTCGTAAAAAATACTTTTTTTAGTATTAAAAAATACTTTATTATAATATAATAAATAATAAAAATTAAATATTTTTTATTATTTATTATATTATAATAAAAAATATTATTTTTATTACGTATTTTAATCGTTATAAAATACGTATTTTATAACGATTAAAATTACCCGATTATTTATTGGGTTTGGTAATGTTTTGGTTCCAAATGTGTGTTCAATCTTGGGTGGTTGGCACCTAACCCCACTTTTCCCATAGGGCCTGTTGTTTATATTGCACGATTTTGCATTGCACGAGGGTTTCTAGGAACACAACTATCGTGCTATACGAGGACAGACTGTATATATACATATATATATATATACACACAGTGGAACTTCTATATTACGAACTTCTCTATACTATGAATTTTTTTGCAAAACATTGCACTTTGAAACAAAATTACATGTAAAATTAACCCCATAATGTGAAGTGTTAGTCTCTCTCTATAACGAATTTTAAAAAAAAAAATTACTTAATATGATAGTATAGCTTAATTTATTATGGTACTCACCTTTTTTTTTTATAATCTGCAATTGATGTTTGAATAGGGTGGATGATAATTTTAATTAGGAGTAAGTAAGTTGGGGTATAAAAACAGAAGTTAAAATATGTGCAAGGAAGTAGAAGTGCACATCTTCGTCCTTGGTTGTCAATATTAAAGTTGAAAATAAATGGTTAATACTGGAGGCCAATAGCCATAACAAGTGGCTTTCGTTATCCACGTCTTCAGTTGGTAATGATGGGGTTGAGAGTGAACGCGTGTATTTAAGAAAGCTAAGTTCCCATGATGTTCCTGGTTACATGTGGAAATCTCAGGTGCATGAGATTCCAAGCCGGTGCAACGTTGTAAGGTAGTTTGGTATTTAATACTTGGAGATTGTAATGGTGGCGGAACCATTCTATGACTAGGGCTTCATATTGGAAGATTTTAAAACTGGATTTTAATTTGATAATGGGAATGGCTGAGTCTACTAAGGGGTGTGATTGTGAGATTGAACATGTGATGCTAGTTCGGTGTGTTGGTTTGGCCTGTCAAAACTAAAATGTCAACCAAACTGCAATGCATGTTACATTGGTAGCACAACTTCAAAACATGGTTCTATTAAAACATCAAACACACGTGCGTACTACCACTACAATAGTTTTAAGACAGGCCAAACAACACAGAACTAGCATCACATGTTCAATCTCACAATCACACCCCCTTAGTAGACTCAGCCATTCCCATTATCAAATTAAAATCCAGTTTTAAAATCTTCCAATACGAAGCCCTAGTCAGAGAATGGTTCCGCCACCATTACAATCTCCAAGTATTAAATACCAAACTACCTTACAACATTGCACCAGCTTGGAATCTCATGCACCTGAGATTTTCACATGTAACCAGGAACATCATGGGAACTTAGCTTTCTTAAATACACGTGTTCACTCTCAACCCCATCATTACCAACTGAAGACGTGGATAACGAAAGCCACTTGTTATGGCTATTGGCCTCCAGTATTAACCATTTATTTTCAACTTTAATACTGACAACCAAGGACAAAGACGTGCACTTCTACTTCCTTGCGCATATTTTAACTTCTGTTTTTAAACCCCAACTTACTTACTCCTAATTTAAATTAAAATCCACCCTATTCAAACATCAATTGCAGATTATAAAAAAAGGCGAGTACCATAATAAATTAAGCTATGCTATCATATTAAGTCAATTATAAATGGTATTTTAAGTAATCTACAATTACTGAATTAAAAAAAAATTAGTAAAAGCATTTTTGAAGATTTTCAAGCATTTACTGCCAAACAGCTGCTCAAATATACTGCCTCCTTCCTTCCGAAATTGCGCATTAGCATCTGGAATTAAATAATCATCCTTTTAGTGAACACGTGGCCATTGACGCCCCGTAGGAGGGTCTTGGTTTCATTTTGTTACAGTTATTAAACCAAATGGGTTTTCTTAAAAGTGGTCGTAAACTTTACAATAAATAGGGTAGATTTGTAAATTGATGTTGGCTCAGGGAAAAACGAAATTCGCTGCAGTAAACCTTTAGCATGCTGCGGCGGCAATACACAGAATGCTACCATAGTCGGTTTTTAGTAATGCCTACTGAGTGACATTCGCTTCTCATCTCAACTGTACCACATGACCTTCCTGTCAATCATTATATGATATATCCATTCTCATCTAATTGGTTTCCCAGTAGATGGCTTTTATGAATTTTTTTTTTTTTTAATTTCATTCGTCATCAATCACAGGCTATATGTGATTGATACATGCTCTTGTATTTTTTTTTTTCTTGAAAGTAACATACAGCATACATTAATCATAAATTTTCTTTCATGTATATATGAATGAAAGCAGAATAAAAGAAATTTACAAAGTCGTATATTTCTTTAAAGTGATTGATAGGAAAGGTCACGTGATACTGTTGAGCCGACTGGGCTAGCCGGGTGGGTAAAGCGCCTGCCTAGCAACCCAAAGGTCGCGGGTTCGAATCCCACCTCGGGCTTGGATCAAAGTACTGCAAAAACCTTGGGAGATGCATTATTGCCACAGAAGCCGATGCGCCAACAACTACCAAATAAAAAAAAAAAAAAAAACGATACTGTTGAATTGGCAAGCGAACGTCATTGAGTAGGTGGTACTAACAATTCACTATATGGCCAGCGCAGCGAAGTTTGTGGTGTATATATATCAGCAAGAGCTGCAGTCCAGTAATTTTTACAATTGCGGAAACAATGTTGAAGAGAAAGTGTTTAAGTATTAATGATAAAGCAAAGATTGTTATGATATTGACCAGGGTTTTAAGAAATAACACGTTGCGGAAAAATATAGCATACCTCAAGCAGTTTATCTACGATTTTAAAAAATCGAGAATCAATTTTAAATGCAATTGAAGGAGAAGCAGACAAGAAGCGAATTAAGTTGTGTATATATGAAGATGTTGATAAAGCTGTTCTAAAATGGGTGCAAATGATACGTGAAAAGAATATCCCAATATCGGGTCTAATAATTAAACAACAAGCTCTGAAATTTGCACAGTCCCTTGGACACACAGAATTTAATGTGAGCACTGGGTAGCTAGATAAATTTAAGAAGCGCCACAGAATTGTGGAAAAGGTTATTTGTGGAGAAAGCGTTAATGTAAGCGAAGAAGATTGCAACAGTTGGAAGAACAATACCTTAAAGATTTTGGAAGAATATGAGCGTAAGGATGTTTTAAATGCTGACAAAATGGGTTTATTCTTTAAATGTTTACCAAATAGAACACTTGCTTTTAAGGATGATAAATGTTTTGGCAGAAAACAAAGCAAAGAAAGAATCACTGCACTAGTTGGAGCAAATATGACAGGAAGTGAAAAATTAAGACTTTTAGTCATCGGAATATCAAAAAACCCAAGATGTTTTAGAGGCACAAAAATCTTTGGAAGTTGATTGCACCTTTAATAAAAAAGCATGGATGACAAGTGACATTTTTGAAGAATGATATTAAAACTAGACAAGCATATAACAAAAGAAAAAAGGAAAATCGTGTTGGTAACTGACAACTGTCTGGCACATCCTGCCAAACTTAAAAGTGCAACGTTGTTGTTTTTACCATCAAACATAACGTCAAAACTCCAGCCAATGGACCAAGGTATTATTAAAAATCTTAAATTCCATTATCGAAAGAAAATAATAATGAAGATTGTCAATGTGTTATCAGAAAATAGAAACGTGGAGGTTACAATTAACCTTAGAGATAGCATCTCTGACCTGGCAAAAGTTTGGACAAACGATGCCACCGAATACACTATTCAAAATTGTTTTTGGTAAGCAGGATTTGAATTGAATACAGAAGCCAAAAAACTGGACGAAGAAGACGAACTGCCCCTTTCACAACTGAAAAACTTTTGGATATTATTAGAATCGTCCGGAAACATCGAAAATGAAATAACACTGGATAGTTATGTTTATGTAGATCAAGATCTGACTACAGCAGACATTCCAAATGAAGATGAAATACTGCTGAACAGCGTTACACACGATCATGATCACGAAGAAATTAACAATGACGCTGAAGACGCATCAGAACCTGCAGAAAAGCCAACTCGCGAAGAAATGATTAACGCCTTTAAAACGGTTCGTATTGGTCTACAGTTTTGTGAAAATGTTCCCGATAATATTTTTCATGCTCTGAACAAATGTGAGGTTTTCTTTGAGAATCAGCAATTTTTTAATTGTACTGTGCAAACAAAATTTTTTTTTAATTTGTGATACTTACCGGCAAAAATTGTGTAAACATAATTTAAATAAGTATGTTTTTGAAATAAAATACATTAAAAATAAATGTAGATTTGTTTTCATTTTCTAATTAGATAACAATTTCTAATAAAAAAGATATTCTCTGTATAACGAAATTTCTCTATAACGAATATTTTCGCTGCATTTATCAAATTCGTTATAGGGAAGTTCGACTGTGTGTACATATATATATATATATATGAAATATGAAAACGAAGAAGTGGAAAAAAAGGAAAAACAGGAAAAACAGTACGTGTACCTGAATGCGCAAAGCAGCAAAACAGGATACATGTATATAAATAAGTATCGATGACACTTATATATATATATATACACAGGGTGTCTCAAAAATATTGGTGCAAACGTTTAGGGGAGGTAGGTAACATCTAAAGGAATGTGAATAGCATAGGAACCCATAACCGGAAACATCACGGGAAAGTAGTAGCAGAGGCACAAGAAGCAAAAATGACAAGACATTAATTAGTGGCAAACATTTATTTGACATAATATTAACAATGGAGTACGAGATGGATGCATTTCATGATGTTACAACAGGTGTGTGAAGGTTCCACCACTAGACGCGATGCATGCATAACACCGATGCAGCATGGATTGGCGGACACGGTCAAACACACCTGGAGTTTGACAGTAGCAGCATCGCAGACGAGTCTCGCCAAATCGATCTCGCCAGATCCATTTGTCTCCACAGGCAATTCATACACGATAGATTTGATGGGGCCCCACAAAGAAATAGAGGCTCGATAAATCAGCTGAGCGTGGGGACCAGGCAATGGGTCCACCACCGCCAATCCATCAATGCCCAAAAAGCCTGTTCAAATGGTCACAAACACACCTTCCATAATGGCCAGGCACCCCGTCATGTTGAAACTAAATGTTGCATCTCACATTTGCTGGAACATCGTCAAATAACCCTGGTAGAACTTGTTCAAGAAAGATCCGATATTTAGCAGAGTTCATGCGGGATGGTAACAGGTATGGGCAGATTAAGCAGTCACCGACCATACCTGCCCACACATTTATTGCGAAGCAATGTTGTGCCGCATGAGGGTGAACACTGTGTGGGCCCTCTGCTAATCCATACACTAGGTGCACGTCTGCCAGCTCACAGTTCGTATATCGATGCATGGTCTTCGTGCGGCGACTACTGCTTGAATGAGTAAACCAGAAATTTTTCCTCTCCCGAACTGATGAAAAGCGCCGTGTACCGACTTACGGTGATGTTTCTGGTTATGGGTTCCTATGCGATTCACATTCCTTTAGATGTTACCTACCTCCCCTAAACGTTTGTACCAATATTTTTGAGACACCCTGTATATATATATATATATAGATAAAATATATGGAGCCTGTAGGTATAGGGTGCAGAGTAGCCTGAAGAACTCTGTTGGATCTATAATAAAATTACAAGAAAGTACCTGTAAAAAACATGAAATTAGTAACGTGAAATTACTCATTGTTGCAATTATGATGACATTGGCAATTTCTTCAGGGGTCAGCTGCTAAAACTAAGGGAAATGGAACAAATGAATAAAAGCCTCTGTTTCAAACATGAGATATACTCAATACAGCATAAATTATTGTGAAAAGTGGGAAAGAGTGTGAAAGCTAACATATATCTAGCGACTGAGTCTAAGAAGCCGAAGAAATACTAGTAACAACAATAATAATAACAACTGGCGTAAAAGTGAAAAAACTAAGAAAAATACTAGGAAAATAATATTCAAAGAAAGAAAAGCAATGAGAAGAAAAAGGTGAAATTAAAATAAATTTGTGGGTCAAGGTAGTACTTACTAATGAGCCTTGCTAAAGTGGGGAGAGGGCCTCTGAGTGGGTGCTTGGACGCAGTGTAGGAGATTCCAAAGGAGAGAGATTCCTGCTAATTGTTGGCATGTATATGTAGAGGTGAACCGACCTCATTGGTAGGAAAGTGGAAGTAATAGAACGTAGAATTATGATTGTTTGAGAAAGGATTAAACGCATGTAGCATACATCCCTGGAAAATATAAAGAATTGACTATAAAGTAGCATGATATTGATGCTGAACTTATTGTAAGGTGACAACAGTGAATATAGTAGAAAACAGCATCTTGATTGCTTTTGAAAACCTAATTGCACTCAAGTAAATAGAGTTAAGGATAGCAAATAGTATAATGAGGAGGAGTGACAAAGGTGGTACTTGGGCAGTTTGGGGTTAAAAATAAATATAAAAAAATATAAACATAAAAAATACAGGCACTGCCAAACTTAAAAAAATCGTGGAAACGTATTTTGCATCCCATAGGAATAAATGGAGGTATCATGAAAATATTGTAATAATGTCAACCGAATAACACTTTTTTTTTTTTTTTTTTTTTTTGTAATTTGTTCCAAGTTGTTGGAAATTTCGCTATATTACTAAGCTATTTATCTCTCTAAAAGGTCATATTTATAATGTAAATTGCACTACACGTTCATCATTATCATGTTCCCATTATAAGAATCAATTTTGGATGCCTCTGTGATATTTTTCTAAAGCATGTTCCTGGAGGTCAGAACCGAAAAACAATAAAAACAATTTGCGCTTTCTGGTTTATTGGGTTTTTCTGTTAGCACAATCTATTATAAATGGGTAGTAAACTCGATCTTATTGTATTTGCAATAATCCCAATAACTGGAATTGTGTGAGTTTTTACATTATGGTATCATGGTGAAATGTGTTCCCCTTCATTTAAATTTTCAATCATATAAAAAACAAATTTTCAGAAACTTCTCTTCATTCCTATTTACTTATTACAATGGTGAAGGGAAAGGGACCAACGGAAAGTGCAAGTACTGGCAGTGCCAGGAAACGAAACAAAATTTATTTAGAAATGAAGATGAAAATGATTAAGAAGTAGGAAGCAGGACCAAGTTTGTCATCTATTGCAAGGGAATTAGGTTTCACTGCAACAGTGAATACTATTTTAAAGGACAGTACATGTATAAAAGAACACGTCAAAGGATCAATGCACTTAAGATCAACAACAGCGATCACAAAACAGCGCTCAAGTACTATATCGAAGATGGAACAGCTGTTAATAATAAGGATGGAAAATCAGATTCAGAAGCGAGTGCCCCTGATTCTAATGACCATTCAAGCAAAAGCAACAAGTATTTATAAAGATATTAAGGATAAGTACGGTGAACGGCAACCCAAGTTCGTGGCAAGCAAAGGGTGGTTTAATAGGTTCAAGCATTATGCTGGTTTCCACAACGTTAAAATATGTAGTGAAGTTGCCAGTGCCGATTCTGCAGCTGCAGAGAAATTTCGTGATGTTTGGAAAAAATTATTGATAAAGGCAGCAATTCATCGCAGCAAATTTTAACGTTGACAAGAATGCTCTGTATTGGAAAAAAAATGCCGGATCGAACATACATTGCCAAAGAGGAAAATACAATGCCAGGTGTCAAGGCGTCAAAAGATAGGGCCACGCTCTTGCTTGGGGCTAATTCACCAGGAGATTACAGATTAATACCACTGCTTGTGTACCAATCTGAAAATTCTCGTGCATTTAGGGGTATCAATAAAGCCACCCTACCCATGCACTTCCAATTGAACCAGAGAGCATGGATAACAATATGCTCTCTTTGAGGATTGGTTTAAATGCTGCTTCATTCCCAAGGTTGAAAAATATTGTAAAGATAACAATGTTCTTCCAAGATTTTGTTTTAATTAGATAATGCTCCTGGACATCCTAAGCATCTAGATGATCTCAATTCAAATGTGAACGTCACATTTCTACCACCAAACACGACTTCACTTATCCAACCTATGAATCAGGGTGTTATTTCGAATTTGAAAGCATACTATTTTGCACATTTGCTCGAGAATTGTCTGCAGTAGACGATGAAAAAATTTTACATTAAGAGACTTTTGGAAATCTTACAATATTTACCACACCATCTTAAACATTAATAAGGCCTGAGTGGAAATTACCAAAAGTTCTTTAAATGGCGCATGAAAGAAAATATGCTGACAGCACACAAAACGCTTCGAAGGATTTGAAAAAGATGAATCATATGAAGAGGTTACAGAGCTATTTCAGTTGGAGGTTGATGGCAACGATACTCGAGAGGTAAAACTTACTGATTTTATATATATATAAAATACTGGGAGATAAAAAATACTGGGAGAGTGTATAAATATACATAAAATTACTGAAAGGATATGTGAATATAATGTGTTTGATGATAAACACAAATTACATACATGAAGACACTGCCCATTACAGGAGGACTGCTGCTGCAGCTGCGGAGGTGAAAGTACATGCCTGCAGGAAGCTCTGCTTGATAAATAAACAGCAGACAATGATCGACTGGGATTTCGAAGATTTTTCGGTTTTCTGTGCATTCATCTATAGTTTTTGAACATCTAAGCTCACTTATAGATGAAGGTATCCAGTAATACTAATGTAAAATTATTGTTTCTACTTACTTTGACCTATTTTTGGATTTTTGAGCATGTTTTTGTTCGCCATGATCACTACAGTGCTAGCGAGCATACTGGCATTACCGATGATTTTTCAGCAGCTCAAAAATCCAACAAACTTAATCTTATAAGTACGGAAAATTGCTGTGTACAAGTTATTTTGGAAGCTGGTTATTGAACTCCAATTTAACCTATCAGATTTAAAAGTACTTTTCTTTGTTAAGAAAGTTTTTCCCAGAAATCATTCGAAATTTGAATCCTAATAACATAAATGCCACAAAAAAGATACCAGTGAACTTATTACAAGAAGAACACAGATATTGCAAAGAAAACGTGGAAAAATCAATGCAAATGGAAAAAATTAATAATGACCAAAACATGAATAATGAATTGGTGAAACTCCATGAGACTGAAGTAAGAACTCTCAGGGAGAAAACCCCCAAACAATGATGATATGAATGATGAACTGGAAAATCGTCCCCCAGGTTCCCTTAGCATTTTTAATGCTAAGGGAAAGCTTAAGGAGAAACTAAAGACAGTGAGAATGAACCTCAGAAAACTGAAAAGCAGAAAAAATTTGAATATCTCAACAATATCGCAGCTCCTGTGAAATAGGCTCAAGAGGTATGTTGTTGTTGTTATTTTTTTAGGAGCATTAGCAACTAAGGTCATATTGCTCCGGGGATATGCGGTGGTCATTCCTTGACCTTTCTGCATTCTCCGTATTTGGGTCACAGGCTCGAACTCCAGTCTAATCAAGAAGCGTGTGCTATGCACTGCTGCTCCTGCCCACGGAGGCGCCTCAAGGTATGATTGTTCTTGGAAGATTTCATGTATAGCCACAATCCGACTTATATAAGGGTTGCGTTCTGTGGAACTCTATATAAGTTGACTTTTATGTAAGTCAGAATTTCCCTAAATGCTTATGCAGCACCCACAATTATGTGTGCTGAATTTTATAGAAGCAAAAAAGAAATGTTCGACGAACATGTAAACAGAATTATTTATTCAATTTTTCTTATCTTGTGCACAGGAAAAATTACAAAAGTAAAAAGTATACAAAATTACAGAGTCCAGTCACAATATTATAATCATCCCCAATGCAGTCATCACACATGCCCAGCAAATCATACAGTGCACGTGTCAAGTTCACACACTGCAAGCATATAAGGCTTGATGTTCGGCATCCGTGAACACAATAATAGCTTCTGTCATGGGCAAAGCATGCGATCTATCAGACGTGGAAAAAGGCATGATCATCGGCTATCGGGCCAGGAGTAGTGGCATTTCCTAAACAGCAGACTTTGTGAAATGCTCTCGTGCTGCAGTGGTGAAAGTGTATCAAAACTGGATGAATCGGACAGTTTTGACGACCCGACGTGCCAATTGTCATGCTCCATCGATCCCAGAGGTGAATGCCGGCTGAAACGGTTGGTCTGGACTGATCGGCACACTAGTTGCTCAACTGGCCATCCAAATGAACTGTGGGGGCCACCAGAATGGTCTTCAACACGACAGTGCAGTGAACCCTGTTGCACATTGGGCTCCAGAGTGTGGTGAGTGTGGTTTATTTATTTATTTGTGGTTTATTTACACATGCTTGGTGAGTGTGGTTTGTTTATTTATTTATTCTTTTGTTTCATTGGTCAATATATGAGACATGGATGGGATGAGGGAATGTTTTGGTCTATTGTTTCTACTTTCTAACTCACAATTAGTATTGATTTATTGTTTCCTTGTGGAAGTTGTTTATTTCTGATCCACAGTACTTTTGTGAGTGACATGGGCTATGAGAGTTAAATAAAAATAGTTTATATTTTATTATTTAATTCTTTGTAGTTATTCAATCCATCAATCATGTCGTGCTGAAAAGAAAAAGTGTCAAGAGTATCTGGATGAATATCTAGCTTATGGTTTTATTGAAAGCCATTTCAACTCAACACAGTCTGCATCTTATGTGTAATCGTTCTTCTTCAAATGAGGCTATGAAACTATCAAAACTTTTAGATTACTTAAAAAGGAAATATTCTGATAAAATTGGTACATATACCAAATATTTTAAAAATTTAAAACAGAATTTTGAACAACGTAACACTGTTATTTCTTTATTTAAGACGAACACACAAACAAATGATGATGGAATGATTACATCTTATAAAATTGCAGAAATCATTGAAAAAACTGGTAGTGCTCATACAGTTGCTGAGACTGTTATACAACCTGCATTAGAGCCTAATTTCAAGTGATGCATCAAAATTCTTCCACTATTTTGAAATCATTGCCATTGAGCAATGTTTCAATTTGAAAGCAAATCAATGAGATGTCAGTTAACATTGAAGAGCAGCTAATTGACAAACTAAAAAACGAGAAAATTTTCTATTCAGATTGATGAATCCACAGTTACTGACAATAATGCCCTTCTAATGGCATACAGTCATTATTTTGCAGATGATTGTAAATTGCAAGAAGAGATACTGTTTGCAAAATCCATAGAAACTGACTGTACTGGAGCAAACATTTTTGCTGCTGTAAAAACAATGTTTGAAGAAAAACAAGTGCCAATGGAAAATTTGGTATCCTGTGCCACTGATGGTGCTACCTCCATGGGTGGAAGACGTGAAGGTTTTATTTATCACCTAAAGAAAGTATGTCCCGAAATTCTTGCAATACACTGCATTGTGCACAGACATCATCTGGTTGCAAAAAATATTAGTCCAGTTCTTTATCAATCTCTCAGTATAGTTATTAAAACCATCAATAAAATAGTCACATAGCAAATACAATCACCTTTTTAGAAAATTGTGTTGATAATGAAGAAGAGTATGTGAGGCTTCTTTTACATACAGAAGTCATTTGGCTTTCTAAAGGAAACTGCCTAACAAGATTTGTAAACCTTTTTTTGTTATATAATTAGTTTTTTAGAAAGCAAAATAGACACAGATTTAGCAAAGGAGATCAGCAAACACAAAAACAACATATGCTACATGGCTTGGATTTTTCGAAAACTTAATGAATTATCACTTCAACTTCAAGGGAAATTAATTATGGTGACTACAAACGCATATTAAAAGCCTTTACTGAAAAACTGGAAAATCAAACAAAAGCATTAGTAGAGGCATTTAATGCAAGAAAGCAAGCTTATGCAGCATCAGCCAAAAAAAAAAAAAAAAAAAAAAACCACTTCTACTTCACCCCTCTGTTCGTTTAAAATACCTGTCCACTGAGCCTTAAACTTATTTAGGCTATCAACTTCCACGACAAGGGATGGAAGTCTGTTCCACCAACCAACCACCCGCTGGCTAAAGGCAAATTTCCACACGTCTATCCTACATCTGTCTTTCCTCAATTTGAATTTATGCCCTCTCAGGTGATTATTCTGAGCGAGAGGAAGAATCCCATCAGCATTGAGCATGCTCAAACCATTCAAGGTTTTATACACCTCTATCAGATCACCTCGCTGATACCTAGTCTCCAGACACTGTAATTTGCAAAACTTAAGCCTTTCTTCGTAAGAGCACTCCTTTGTTCCATTCACTAATCTTGTTGCCCTTCTCTGTACTCGTTCCAGCAGCTCTACATCCTTCTTGAAATGAGGCCTCCAGACCTGTATACAGTACTCTAGGTGTGGCCTGACCATTGCCTTATACAAGGGAATAATCACCTCCTTATCCCCTAGAAAAATTCCTATATATATCATTGACAATACACCATGAGCTACTCTTGCAGACCATCTGCCCTGCTCAGAGAACTTCATATCTGCCTGCACAACCACCCCCAGGTCCCTTTCATTCTCATCACTGTAGTACCACAGAGTTGATACATTGCTCTGGGATTGCTGTTTCCCACATGTAGTACTTTACATTTGTCAATGTTAAACTTTATTTGCCACCTCTCAGCCCATCTGCTCAACCCCTCCAGATCCTGTAGCAGCAGCATAGTGTCAGCAGTGTCCTTGACAACCCTACCTACCTTTGTATCGTCTGCAAACTTCGACATTAAGCTTGATATACCCTCATCAATATCATTTATGAATACAGAAAACAATAATGGACCCAACACTGAGCCCTGAGGGACTCCACTAATAACATTAGTCCACGAAGAGCAGTGTCCATTGGTTACCACTCTCTGTCTTCTCCCCCTCAGCCACCCCTTTATCCACAGCAGCAATTTGCCTCCAATGCCACACTGCTCTAATTTGTGCAGCAGCCTTCCATGTGCAACAGTATCAAAAGCCTTTCTAAGATCCAAGTATATAATATCAAAGTTATTCCCTGCATCCAGTTCCTTTGTGACTGCATCATAGTATCCAATCAAATTGGTCAGGCATGACTTCCCCTTAACAAAACCATGCTGAGTCCGAGCTATAGCTGAAGTCTTGTCTAAATGATCCTGCAGTGCTTCTTTAACTAGTGCCTCCATTAATTTTCCTGGAACAGAAGTTAAACTTACTGGTCTATAATTACTTGTGTCAGCGCCTTTGATCCTCCTTTGTGAATTGGGGTGACATTTGCACATCTCCAGTCTGTGGGTACCTCCCCTGAGTCCAAAGAAGCTCTCATAATTATGGCTAAGGGTTTGCTTACTTCCTTTGCTGCCTCCTTTAATATAACTGGATAGATCCCATCCACCCCGGGTGCCCTTCTTGTGTTTATCTTTAACAATTTCTCCTCCACTTTACTCTCAGTTATTACAAGATTCTCTAGCTTACTGCTAGAGTTGAATACACCTCTGGCTTTCCCCTCGCTAAATAACTCCTCATGTGTGAATGTCGATGCAAAATATTCATTTAGTTTGTTAGCTACCTGAGCAGGATCATCAACAGTTGACCCATCGATATCAAATGGACCAATCTGATTCATCCCCTTCCTTCTAGAGTTTACATAAGTAAAGAACTCTTTGCTGTTTTTCTTTGCATCCCTTGCCAAAGATTTCTCGTAATCTGCCTTCGCCTGCCTAACCTCCTTTTTAACTTGGTTACAGATCAACTTGTATCTATCATAGGCTTCTGTGTCGTGTGTTAATTTGTATGTATCCCATGCATGTTTCTTCTCTGCCATATGCCTCATCAGTTCATCTGACATCCATTTAGGCCTAAACCTTGAACAATATTTCTTAGTTGGTATGTAAAGCCTAGTAGCTTCCAAGATAAGTTCTTTGAATGCTTCCCATTTTGCAAAAACAGTATTTGAAAGCAATTTAATGAGAAAACAATTTCATTGTATGCAAGAGTTAGCTGAAATCAATGAATTTCTCACCGAGAATGATCTTAAGAGTTATTTAGATCATTTGTGTTCTTTAAAAGATGAAATGAAAAATAGATTTTCAGATTTATTTTCTTTCAAATTGAAGCAATGGATATTAGATCCAATTGGATGCAATGCCAGGTCTGCTAGTGAAGAAATTCAAGAACTCATTGAATTAAAATATAACAAAGAATGCAAATATAAATTTGAAAAGGGTGGAATGGCTGAGTTGTGGGGGATCAAAAACAACTAAACTTCTTTATCCAACCATGTGGTCTGAAATGGCCAAAGTACGTAAATAAAATATTAACAAAGGAAATAAACAGAATTGATATATGTTCTAGAGGAGATATTAGAATTAAACTAATACCTACTAACATCATACCGAACATTGAACTTTTAGCTAAGAAGCATCAGGTTCAAGGATCCCATTGAATAAAGAGTAAGTATAAAGTATTTTCTTGTTTAAAATTTCATGGGGGTGATTAGGAAAAAAAAATAATAAATATTGTCTAAAAAGCTCTTTGGGAGGGGGATAATTAAAAAAACAAATGTTGAGAAACACTGGTTTAGATCTTCTTTGGTAGGCACCTGAAATAAGCAACACTTCACCAGAAAACTAGAAGTAATACAGAATAAGTAACATTAGTCTTCTCCACTGGTGAAGCGTTACTTATTTGAGGTAGTACAATACCACGGAAACTCGCTGCGAAGGTATTCACAATGAAATATAATTAAAACGATGCCATTTAACTAACTTTGGTAGATTGCTACAAATTAAACTGATGCAATTGCACTAACCTATATGTTAGTCATTCTACCACGTAGCATGAGGCTCTTGCCCTTAAATACTTTATAGTCATATAATAGACTATGCCCAAAATTTTACAACTAATCTGAGATTTCAGCATTATGAATCCGCAAGGCAAAATCGCCTTCCAAACCTGTCATCCCGTCTGGGAAGTCAGCTTGACAATTATGTCCAGAGCCACCCACAGATCAAGAACAACCATTTACAGAGGCCAAAAGTCTGAGCACACAAGGTATTAATTTTAAATCTTCCTAAGTTCAATAATATCACCAATCTTTAATTAACTAGATCCAATCTTGACTATAATTAAATCAACATCGAAATTGCTACAAACCTCAGCAATGAAAATCTACCCTAAATTTCTATTTGAGACAGCCTCAAAAATTTTTACATTATATTTAATTTTTCCTCGGGTCTTTTAAGGAATCAGAATGCCAAGGTAAAAGCTCTGTGTTCAGAACAACCATTTCCAACCAGTCTTTTCCTTTGCCTTAAGATCTTAATCTGTGAATTACTGTCAAGAAATCTAGGCAAGTTATTCTCCTCGTAGATATCAGTCAATATTTATAAGTCAGTTCTATAATCTAAGTAATAGTTACATTCAAAAATTAAATGCTGCACTGTTTCAGGCTCTCTGCAGTTACACAGTGGAGAAGCAGCAAGGCCAAGGGTATGTAATTTAGAATTCAGATTTCCATAGCCTAAAATCAAGAAAGTTAAATTTAAGCCTGGATTAAACCAAGGCAGATTTTATTTACTTAAATTTTACTGTCCTAAGCATGAATATTAGTTATTCTACCCTTAGTATCATTAGACCATTCCTCCTGCCAATCTATAAGGGAACTGATTCCGAATTCTCTGCACATCTTCCTTAACTAAGGGTAACTTTATAATAAGCGTATAGTGGTCAGTAACAGCAGGTAGACCCTTCTGCATATAATACTGTAAGTAATTAAATATTATTTAAAACTGAATGGGCAATTTATCTGTTAGTACCTAGAGATCTGATAAAGAAATTGTACATGTCCTTGATGTCGCTAATAAAAATAACTGTTGAGCGCTTGCACAAAATACTTTTTTTTTTTTTTACATGGCATTTACTAATACTAACACCCCATGCACCTGCTGCATAGCATATTACAGGTAAAAATATGCTTCTATAATACATTTTTAACAGAATGTTTATTTCCCCAGGCACATCTTTTAACTCTAATCAATTTTCCGGTCAGGGTTTTTATTTTCTGGAGTGTATATTTTACATGGGCCACAAACCAAAACTGATCATTGACCATTATACCAGGGTATTTATATGTACAAACAATTTTAATAGGTTGGTTGTTTAGTCTTATGTTTGGTGGTCTCTGTAAATTAAGGTTACCTTTAAAGAGCATTTGTTTGGTTTTTATTAGAGAAATCTCCAAATTGTCGGTTACACAAAGTATTCAAGTTGAACAACAAATTTCCACGTTCAAGTCAAGAATTACCATATATAAGTACAACAAGATCGTTTGCACATGCAACTTTAGAAACACGCCTGTGTTCTTTAACCAGCCACCCATCAAGGACCACCTTCCAGCAGACAGGGCCAAGAATTGATCACCAAGGGTATCCACAAGTAACCAATACAGAGCAATGTCCAGACGAAACTACTACTGTCCTGAAAGTAATCAGTAATAATTCTGTAAATGGGGATAGAGATCCCAGCCTCCTGGCACCTCGCCAGGGCACTTTGCCACCATAAGGTGTCAAAGGCCCCTTTGAATTCACAAAGAGGCTGAGGACATATTTAGTATTTGAAATAGAGACCAAATCCATAGTTTGTATTATTGCATCTACTGTAGATTTTCCTTTAGTGAAACCGAACTGATTAGGTATATGTAAATTTTTGCTACTGTAATAATTTGGAAATCTTGCAACAATAAGTTTTTCCAATACCTTCCCAAGAATAGGCAGAAGTGGGATAGGATGGTATGACAACACTTTGTTTACAGGTTTGTTAGGATTTTTTAATAATATTCTCTGATTTGCTTGCTTCCACAATTTGGGAAAAGAACCTTCTTTAAAACAGGTGTTTAACAGACTTTCAATCAGTTTTGGACAAATTTTCCATTTTACAAATTCTTTTCAAGAAATAAACCTCCATCAAATCTAAACTGGGGCATTTCACCTTCATCATGGAAAAAACAGCCTCATCAATCTCTTCACGCTTAATTTTCTTTGAATGTAGGTCCTTCGTCGTTTAAGTGATCTAATCTTATTGTAGTTTGTTCAGTATTTTCTGGAGATTGAGCATCCTGATATATTATTTCATCCAGAATAGCAATAATGGTCTCGGACCATTTAAGCATTTCAGTATTGTTCGACTTTAATATAGCATTAGCATTAGTAGAGGCATTTGATGCAAGAAAGCAAGCTTATGCAGAATCAGCCAAAAAAAAAAAAAAAAACCCACTTCCACTTCACCCCTCTGTTCGTTCAAAATACCTGTCCAGCTGAGCCTTAAACTTATTTAGGCTATCAACCTCCACTACAAGGGATGGAAGTCTGTTCCACCAACCAACCACCCGCTGGCTAAAGGCAAATTTCCGCACGTCTATCCTACATCTGTCTTTCCTCAATTTGAATTTATGCCCTCTCAGGTGATTTTTCTGAGCTACAGGAAGAATCCCTTCAGCATTGAGCATGCTCAAACCATTCAAGGCTTTAAACACCTCTATCAGATCACCTCGCTGGTGCCTAGTCTCCAGACACTGTAATTTGCAAAACTTAAGCCTTTCTTCGTAAGAGCACCCCTTTGTTCCATTCACTAATCTTGTTGCTCTTCTCTGTACTCATTCCAGCAGCTCTACATCCTTCTTGAAATGAGGCCTCCAGACCTGTATACAGTACTCTAGGTGTGGCCTGACCATTGCCTTATACAAGGGAATAATCACTTCCTTATCCCTGCTGGAAAAATTCCTGTATATCATTGACAATACTCCATGAGCTACTCTTGCAGCCCATCTGCACTGCTCAGAGAACTTCATATCTGCCTGCACAACCACCCCCAAGTCCCTTTCATTCTCTACCACTGTCAGTGTAGTACCACAGAGTTGATACGTTGCTCTGGGGTTGCTGTTTCCCATGTGTAGCACTTTACATTTGTCAATGTTAAACTTCATTTGCCACCTCTCAGCCCATCTGCTCAACCTTTCCAGATCCTGTTGCAGTAGCATAGTGTCAGTAGTGTCCTTGACAACCCTGCCAACCTTTGTATCGTCTGCAAACTTGGACATTAAGCTTGATATACCATCATCAATATCATTTATAAATACAGAAAACAATAATGGACCCAACACTGAGCCCTGAGGGACTCCACTAATAACATTAGTCCACGATGAGCAGTGTCCATTGATTACCACTCTGTCTTCTCCCCCTCAACCACCCCTTTATCCATAGCAGCAATTTGCCTCCAATGTCACACTGCTCCAATTTGTGTAGCAGTCTTCCATGTGCAACAGTATCAAAAGCCTTTCTAAGATCCAAGTATATAATATCAAAGCTATTCCCTGCATCCAGTTCTTTTGTGACTGCATCATAGTATCCAATCAAATTGGTCAGGCAAGACTTCCCCTTAACAAAACCATGCTGTGTCCGAGCTATAACTGAAGTCTTGTCTAAATGATCCTGCAGTGCTTCTTTAACCAGTGCCTCCATTAATTTTCCTGGAACAGAAGTTAAGCTCACAGGTCTATAATTACTTGTGTCAGCCTTTGATCCTCCTTTGTGGGTTGGGGTCACATTTGCACATTTCCAGTCTATGGGTATACCTCCCCTGAGTCCAAGGAAGCTCTCATAATTATTGCTAAGGGTTTGCTTACTTCCTTTGCTGCCTCCTTTAATATAACTGGATAGATCCCATCCACCCCGGGTGCCTTTCTTGTGTTTATCTTCAACAGTTTCTCCTCCACTTTACTCCCAGTTATTTCAAGATTCTGTAGCTTACTGCTAGAGTTGAATACACCTCTGGCATTCCCCTCGCTGAATAACTCCTCATGTGTGAATGTCGATGCAAAATATTCATTTAGTTTGTTAGTTACCTGAGCAGGATCATCAACAGTTGACCCATCAATATCAAGTGGACCAATCTGATTCTTCCCCTTCCTTCTAGAGTTTACATAAGTAAAGAACTCTTTGCTGTTTTTCTTTGCATCCCTTGCCAAGGATTTCTCGTAATCTGCCTTCCCCTGCCTTACCTCCTTTGTAACTTCGTTGCATATCCACTTGTATCTATCATAGGCTTCTGTGTCATGTGTTAATTTGTAAGTATCCCATGCATTTTTCTTCCCTGCCATATGCCTCATTAGTTCATCTGACATCCATTTTGGCCTAAACTTTGAACAATATTTCTTAGTTGGTATGTAAAGCCTAGTAGCTTCCAAGGTAAGTTCTTTGAATGCTTCCCATTTTGAATTTGCTGTTGGTAACATCATCAGTTGGTCCCACTGTATAGAATTTAAATACTGTCTCAGTCCATCGTAGTCGCCTTTACGGAAGCAATAACCCTTCCCTTTACCCCTAATGGTAGTTACCTCTTTGAGTAAATCCCACTTCAGCACACTGTGATCACTGCCACCTAGTGGTTCATTTATCTGCAGATTCTTAATGCATGAAGAATCACTGCTGATAATCAAATCAAGAGTATTACTCCCTCTAGTTGCCTCCCAAACATGCTGATGTAGAAAACAATCATCCAATAAATCCACAAAAGCCCTGCTAGTGTGTGAGTAACCAGCCCCCAAATTCCAGTCAATATCTGGGAAATTAAAATCTCCCATTATAAGACTCTGATTTACTGGCCCACTCTTTCCCTGTACAGTTCCTTATTATACTCATCAGAGTCATTAGGCCTATAGCACACTCCTACTCTCAATTTTGATCTCCCAATGCTTATGTCACACCAAACTGACTCAACACTGTACTGTCCAGCGATGTCGACTGGCTTCACTTCCTTGGTTTTTATGTGTTTCTTAACTAATAGCATAACCCCTCCCCCCTTCCTATGCTGTCTATCCTTTCTGTAGACGTTGTACTCCCCAAATTGCAGTTCTGCATCCCTTATATCTGTGTGACAACACGTCTCTGATATCCCAACAATATCTGCCTTTGATGTTTTGAGCAATACCTCAAATTCATCAAATTTATTTACTAAACTCCTAGCATTGGTGTACACGCAAGTATACCTGCACCTGTTTCTATTCTTAGCTACCCTAACACAATCCATGTGTTTACTTGTACCGCAATGGCTCCCAGCAGTCTCTGAAATATCATGCATCTTGTTTTTCAGGCTTCTGCTCATTCTAATAGAAGCATTGCAAGAATCTCTTTCACCTCTGCCAGTGGCTACTGTCAATCTATTGGTTTTTGTCTCCCCCCAAGCTAGCAGTTTTCCGACCCACCTAACACTGCCTCGATAGCATCAGCAAATATTCTTGCACCCTTTCTATTTAAGTGTATCCCATCCCTGTAGAAGCAATCTCTCCTGTTAACAAGTACAGTCCAGGCTGAAAAAAAATTCTACCCCTTGAGCCTTGCACAATCTTTCCAGGGCTGAATTGATCGACAAGGCTCTCATCATATACTCCCTCCTATCGTGTCTGGGCAGAATTGCAGACACTTTCAAATTCAACCCTAATTCTCGGCTTTTGTTCAACAGTGACCTGTACTTGTTAAGTAATTCTGCCGGTCTCCTACTCTTTATATGATTAGTGCCAACGTGTACAACTATATCACCTTTTGTGCCCTTAAAAGATGATATTCGCTCTACAACGTCATCAACCTTTGCCCCTGGCAGACATACCCTGGTCCTGTTCCACCTATCCTTTTTACAAAGCATGTTCCCCGTTTCCCTGACAATAGAGTCACCGACAACTACTAGTTCCTTCGGGACCAGCGCATTCTGCCTTGGGGGTTGTCACGTGATGCCCAAGTGCAAGCTCCCGCGTTGATGTGGGCAGCTGAGAGCTTGAATGGCCCCTCAATTTAGTTTCTACGAGGGCATCCACCCTGTCCTTCAAGCTCTCATATAGGCCCACAAGAACCCTGAGTTGTTGCCTGATATCAATACACTCCTTGCATCGCGCACACACAAAGACATCCCCCATGGCAGTATCATGTCCCGTACCCGATTGCTCTGCAAACATCAAACAAACAGTGCATTTTATAAGGCTGTGAGTCAGAGGACAACTGCCCCCCTCAGTTCTGCTCTGAGCCACAGCACTTCCATTAGCTTGAGCCTTTTGCTTTGCTGCTCTGGTCTGAGTCATGATTCTATTAATTTATTAATTAATTATAATTAATTATTTTATGTTATTACGTTAAATATAATTAATTATATTACGTTTGTAATCTAAGTCGTTATATGTATTTATTTAAAAGTACAATTTAACTGCTAACGAAGTTCAACTAATGCTATCTAGTACGATATATAACTATCATATCACAAAGGTAGGAAAGTTACGAACGGTGAATCTACGGACACTTAAGTATTAATTAACTTTCAAATCTTGCTGTCTCAATTCAGAATAAACTAACGATCCTTACTAGGTCTATAAGCTACTTACAGAAATAATTCGATGTAAAAAATATTCAATCAAGCGGCTAAATATGGCTAAAGAACTTCTCGTTCAGCGGAGTTGCAAACACGTGGATACCTTTACCGATACTTTTATGCAATTACAATCCGAGTAAAGAATAAATACACCAAATTAATCAGAAAATCCCAAAATAATGTTATAATGTTATATAGATGATAAAATGTCTGCAGGATGCATCTTTTCAACAACCAGTTTATAAGGGAGACCCCGTGGGTCGTCATCAAGACTTGTTTTAGCCAATCGTTCCCATGCTAAATGCTTTTCTTTATAAATAAGATTAAAATATGTTCTTCTGGTCTCCTTATAATCCTGCAAGCGCTCAATCTCCTCATTTGGTCTGTTATTATGTTTTGCACATTCTCACGCCTGAAATTCATTAGGTTGCTTTGCAAAGCAGAGAGATCCTGAGTCCACCCTAGAGTTCCTTTGTCACCTTTTCTTTTGGAGAGTTCTATTGCAAACCTCAGTAATGGAATTTCATTACCTTTTGCAACTGCAATTTTAAATCCAGTTCTCCCAAATGTTCAACTTTATCATCATGAAAATTTCTCTTAACTTAATCAAAGAGTTCCCGATCTGCATTTTGTGACGAGGAAAATCATAATTAAACTTAAGATTTCTGGGGTCTGAAGATGTTACAACATTGAATGCAATAACATCATGGTCACTTCCAGTCCAGGTGGTCTGTACCCTCCAGTCCCTGACACAATAACCAAACGTTCTATTAGACAACGTGGCATCAATAAAGGATTGCCCAGAGGCATAGACAAATGCTGGTGGGTGTCCTGGGGAATTCCAAATAGTTAAGTCCTTTGATTTAATAATTTCCTCAAATTGCTTAAGCGTTTAGAGTCTGAAATGGGACTATTCCAAAGTGTTGACAATGCATTCACATCCGTAATTATCAACACTTTCTTCCCATCTAATTTGTTTAAAGCCATTTCTAAGTAGTTCAAGAATGGCTTCATGGATTAATCGGGTTGGCTACACTGCAAATATAGTGATATGCAGTAAATTTCCCGAAAATGCCCTCCAAATAAGCACACACTGAGTGCTCCATGCACAAGCCATTTATCCTGGCAATGGTGATGTTTGGATTCACTACGACCAGGGCTGCCCAAATTCTAACCACTGCATTACTTTGTATTCACGTGATTTATTATTATTAATAGCCATATGGTGCAAGGAAGCCTGAGGCTTATGCTGCACTGGCCAAAAAAAATTTCCCTATTACCCTGAGAGAGAGAGAGAGAGAGAGAGAGAGAGAGAGAGAGAGAGAGAGAGAGAGAGAGAGAGAGAGAGAGAGAGAGAGAGAGAGAAGTAGAAAATAATCACCAAGAAAGAGAAGAATGATGATAACCAGCTCAGGACCCTGTGTGTACCAAGCCCATACTCACCAGATGTGAGCCCCTGGGGGTAAGTGACAGATTGTTATATTTTGCAGCTAGAGGGTAAACCTTTGTTAACATTATTCTTGTAGACCAAGAATGCTAATATTTTGCTCTACTATAATTTTAGAAAGATAGTGTAAGACCAAAGCCAATCTTTTACAATTTAATTGAATTATTTTAACCATTCTTCTAGCATGATTATTTATTTTGTTTGTTCTATACACAACTGGTTCGAGCTTTTGTTTGACCCTGGACACGTAAATACTCCAGACATTTTAAGTCATGGTATGAATGGCCTGACTTTTTCTTCCTAAGCTTGCAGTTGGCAAACAAACAATTGGCAATTCTTTGTTTTGGCATTCTTCAATTTGATGTCCTTGCTGTTCACAGTGCCCACATGTACTATCAATCTGTAGGACAGAGTGCCCGGAACCTAAGCATTTGAAACAGAGGAAGGCTATAATAAAAGACTATGCACTGAAAAACCCAAGTACAGGCAACTATCAGAGCTTAATAAAATTTTTCTAATATTGGCAGGAACCTCAAAAAACCAAGTAGAAATTATTATTTTTTGATTTAATCTTAAACTTATCTTAACTAGCTTTTTTTAATTTCATCATTCTCATTTATAACAGACTCAAGATTTTTCTCATATAGGTCTTCTAAAAATTCTTGGTCTTCTTTATTTACTTGGCAAGCTGTAAGGGTTAGATTTAATTTTCTTGGCGACTCAACATTAAGATTGCATTCTTTAAATTTAGCACAAGCTTTAAATTTTTAAATCATTATTTGATGCTGTTTCTATAACTATGCCTTTTTCATGTACTTTACATACAGATTTAATTTTTATCTCCCTCAATTCTGTTTTAAAGTTTTTAAACACTGCCTGCTTGATCTGATCACTCATTTTGAGATCAGACTCTTCATTAGCAAGTATAATTACGTTTTGTTTGCATCCCCAGAACATCAACCTGATCTAACTTTCTGCCCACGCTAGCATAGCTAGCTGCATTTGAAGGCATACACATGGTAAGTGCTTCTAATTTTGTTTTCAATTTTTCATTTTCCTTTATGAAATCAATTTATATTCTCTCCATGGAATTCCATGTTTTGCACACTTCTATTACCACTGTCAGAATTACCTTAGAACCATATTTAAGTGTATCTAATAGATTATTTTTAAATGCTAGAACAAAATTAATTCTGTAGTGTTCCTTGACTGCTCTAGTTCTCCATCAGACTGTACATTATCGGCAATGGCCCCACACTGGGACTGCTATTTAGAGGGAAATTCTTCCTCTGTGATTTTAACAAGCTGTATAAATGGCTTCTGAAATCCTTTCAGACTAGCCTCTATAAGCTCTGTTAAAACAGTCAGATCCACCATCCACCAAACATTCCATCAGAGAACAAAGAGCTTTCTTCTGATATTTGTATATTTGACTTTATTATTAGCCATATGCCATGGTGCAAGGAAGTTACAGAGAGAGAGAGAGAGAGAGAGAGAGAAGTAGAAAGGAATTGCCAAGAAAGAGAAGAATGATGATATCCAGCTCAGAACCCTGGGTGTGCCAAGCCCATACCAGATGTGAGCCCCTGGGTTTATTTATAATACAGTTAATAATACTTCTCAATAAGAGTGACACTACACCAAAGAAGTTTTTAAAAGAACACCAAAAAGTCCTTTGGCACTCTAAAACTGTCTTTCCAGGATAATACAGTAGAAACAAACTCAACAATTTCACTCAGTAAGTTCTGTGGGCTTATCCAATCACAAAGATCCCTTGGGAGACACCAAAAGTTCTTGGTACTTACAAAGAACTTGCAATTAAGCAATCTAGCAGTTATGAACAACAAAATTGATACCTCTAGGAATCTATTAAATATATGCCACAGAGAGCAACATTGTAATGCAATTTTCTACATTTTAACATTAAGAAAACATGACTTAAAAAACCATAAGTATAATTTAAGAAATGAAGCAAACCTGAAGGTTCCGCTTTTTAGAAAAGCCAAAGGTCAAAAAAATATAAAATACAGAGGCATAAAAACCTGGAATAATCTTCCTGAAAATATCAAAAATGCTATTTCACTAAACCGGTAAAAGAAGCTCCTAACTGAACACATCACCAGGGATGTCTGATCAAAATCACCTTCCACTCAACTCCTGAACTTTGCATTCCACAATGCATACCAATGTGGAAATTATGTAAACAAGTTGAAGGAACAGATGTCAAAAAGCTTTGTAACACTCTAGGCCAACGGTGGGCAAATGCGGCTCTCAGAGCCGCATGCGGCTCTTCATTGAGTTAAGTGCGGCTCCCATTGAAAATTTAAATCCTTTTTTTTTATTATTTCAGAAATTTTTTCAGTGAATCTTGTTAAATTATAAAAATATAAGTAAGTAACTAATATTTTGTTATACGGATTTTATGTTGTGTTTATTTTTTTTTTGTCTAGATATCTTGCTATTTTTATTTTGATTATAAATAAATCCGTGCGCATTTACACTGCTGGCGCCATCAGTGGACTTGTGCGTAAAAAGTTACGAGTGTAATTTTTCCGCGCCGTAAAAAGTAAAGTAAAGTGCAGCCATTATCAACCCACTGCAGGGTGGAAGCCTCCTCAACAATTCATGCTGAGGGAAATGGACCATTATCTGCCACGCTGGTCCAGTGCGGGTTGGCAGATCGACCGTATTCAGCAGTCAGGGGCTTGAACCCTGGTCTACTCAAAGAGCGTGTGCTACTGCACTCCCGCTCCTGCCCACTCGGCTACGCGCCGTAAATTAATTTAATTATTTTGTTTCAATTTCAGACTTTGGAATTAAAGTTATTTAAATTTTTTGATAACATGACCTCAGAAAATATCAAAAAACGAAAATACGAACAAGAAAATATAATCTTTCAAGAAGAGTGGGTAGAAAATTTTTCTTTTATTGACAATAATGGAAAGTCGTTGTGTCTTATTTGTAAAGTTACAATTGCAAACTACAAAGTAAGCAATTTACGTCGACATTACGAAGTAAGTCATCCCCACTTTTCAACTCAATATCCATTAAATTCAAAATTGCGAACAGAGAAACTTAAGTCCTTGCAATCTGGTCTTCATAAGCAACAAGGACTCTTGTCTTCTTTTAGTCGCGAAGATGACAGAGCAAACGAAGCTAGTTTTTTGATAGCTTGGAATATTGCTCGTGCCAAACGTCCATATGGAGAAGGAGAATTTATTAAAAGAAACTTGGAAGAAGTGGTTAAAGTTTTGGATCCAGATAATACAAAACTGCATAAATTGATCGCACAGGTTCCTATGTCACGCCGTACAACTGAGCGTCGTATTGGTGCAATTAGTAAAAATGTTGAAAATAGTTTGATGTGTGATTTGAAAAATTGTAAGCATTTAGTTTAGCTCTCGACGAGTCTACAGACATTCGGGATGTTCCACAATTGGCCGTTTTTGTCCGCTATGTATCTGCAGACGTAAATGTGAAGGAAGAAATGTTAGACCTAGTAGCTCTTATCGAAACAATTCGCAGTATCGATGTTAGAAATGCGCTTGATGAAGTAATGAATAGGTTTGAATTGCCTCGTGATAAACTTGTAAGTGTTGCGACTGACGGAGCGCCTGCAATGGTAGGGAAAAACCAAGGTCTCATTGGTCTTTTAAACAGCGATCCTAAAATTCCACGTTTCTTACCTCTTCACTGCATAATTCACCGCGAGCATCTCATAGCGAAGTACTTCAAATACGAAAATGTGTGGAAGATTGTTTTGCAGATTTTGAATTTAATTAGAATAAATGCCAAAACACATCGTCAATTTAAGAACTTTTTAGAAGAGTTGCGAGGGAATGACGAAACAGATGAATTGCCCAGTGATTTATCCCTATGGTGTGTTGTAAGGATAGGATTTAGGAGTTCCACGTTTTGTGGAACTCCTAAATCCTATCATAACATTTACAAAAGAAAAAGGTAAAAAATACCCAGAATTAGAAAATGAAACTTGGCTTTCTGACTTAATGTTCCTTACAGACATTATAGAACATTTGCAAACACTTAATTTGGCTTTACAAGGAAAGGAAAAAAATATTATTGATTTGTCACAAATCAATAATAGTCGAAGCTAAACTTCGACTTTTTGTGTACGATCTTAAGAACAAAATATTTAATCATTTTCCACGAGTAAAAGCAAATATAATTAATATCAAAGAAGAAAAGTTAGACGAATACAAAGAAAAATTGGAAGAATTGCAAGCAGATTTCGAACATAGGTTTGAAGATTTGAAAAGTTTGAAATCTACATTTGCATATTTTGTGAACCCATTTATTTGTGATATTATTGAAGATGGATTTCCAATTTCTGAAATAATATTTGTTGAAAAAGCGGCTGGGCAATTGGAGTTATTAGAGATGAAAGAGGATCAGGCATTGCAAATGCAGCACAAATCTACTAATGTAATTGAATTTTGGAAACTCGTGCCAGAATCAAAATATCCACATTTAAAGAAAGCTGCTTGCCGTCTAATTTCAATTTTTGGTACAACATATTGCTGTGAATCTTTGTACTCCACAATGAAGTTCGTGAAGTCGAAATATCGTTCACAGTTGACCAATCATCATCTCGCTGAATTGCTGTGAACGGCTTTAACAAATTTTACACCAAATTTCAAAGATTTGACCAAAGGTCTTCGTTAAATGTTATACTTTTTATTAATGCATTTTTATTATTAAAATTTTGAAATAATTATTTTGTATTTTCTTTCTCTTAATTATATTTTCTTATATATGTATACTTTACATAGCACTTAAGGCTTGTGTAGAATATGTAATCATATTAATTAAATTAAATTAAATTTGAATTTGTGTATTTAATACTATGTAACTATGGTGTGGCTCTTTATAATATATGAAAAACCGGAATGCGGCTCTCATTGACCTCATGCGTGTCCACCCCTGCTCTAGACAATTATTTCATCATATTTTTCTTTCATACTTCTTATTGTAAAAGTACTCACAATGTAATTATAAATACTGTTGTTAATCACGTGACATATGTGGTTGGTTTTCGAAGTCTCTGTAATGGAATGTAGAAACATGTCCAATTTATTTATGATGTATCGGTTGTAATGAATTTATGATGTATCTGTGAAATTTCAGATCTGTTTTTATTGTTATCGATTCTTTCAATCCAGCGCCTTTGCTAGCTAAAAAACTTATCCCGCCAGTGCTATCACCAGTTTCGCTAAAGTGTTGATAAAGGTGTTTTGCCTTTTCACGAATGATGAGTGAACTTAAAGGGAATTTTATTTTGAGTTCGGTCTTCTATCCACAGATTTAAAGCCTGTTCTATTTTTTATAATTTAACATCACGAGTTACAGAGCAAATTTTTGAAGCAATTAGCGTGTTTTCACGGACACTACGGCGGATTTTTTCTTCCGATTTCTTGATTGATCGTACCATTGACTTGTTGATTTTATAATGTTTTGCCACTGATGAGACACTTTCACCATTAGAAACTGTCTAATAACTGAATTTTATTTGCTAATGTCATCACCTTCTTTGATCTTTTCACAATTCCCTTGTTATTCGTAGCCATATTTTTGTAGGGGTTAGAAAAGAACTTGTGCACAATAAAGTCACTTTCTTCTGTTAACACACTCGAAAAAGTCTGTTTTACACTGCAAAACGGTAGATTTTTCACTTTTGTAAGCATATCAATTTATAAATTGATAAATTTATTCAATTTATAAGCATATAAATTAAAAGCAAACCACGAAACCTTTCATGACAAGCGCATAGCACATACTGAACAAGGCTTAGCAAGAAACATCCACGCTCACGATTTTGTTACCCCTCTCCCCCCACCGAGCGCTGTTTTGACCGGGAAAGATGATTTTAGCCACGCCCATGTTTTTTTATGGCGGAAAATGTTCACGGCGATTTAAAATTAACATTTTTTTAGATTTCATTTTATATTAAATCAGTGACCGCGAATAGCGGGGGTTTACTGTACTTGTGTATATGCTGATGATCTCTCCCTGATCCTGGCAGGGGACTCCAGGGCTCAACTTGAAGTATCTGCCAACAGAGCTCTTACTACCCTGCAAGAGTGGGTCCGGAAAAACCATCTGAGCATCTCATCCACTAAAACCCAATCCATTCTCCTGAAGGGCTATCTTGATCCATGGAGGCCACCTCAAATCAAGATACATGGCACAACCATCAATCTTGTTACCCAGCTGAAACTCCTTGGCATTATCATCGACAACAAACTAACATTTCTCACACACCTCAATTATCTACAGAAGAAAATAAGAAATTACATTGCACTGGTTGCCAGGGTTACCCACCGAGATTGGGGGCTCAAAAAACGCACTCTAGCATTACTCTATAAAGCCATATTCATACTATCACCTACGGTTCTGGCATATGGTTCCCCAAAGCCTCCACTGTGGTAGGACGAAGAAAGCTGAACATCATTCAACGGCCAATTCTCCTTACGATAACCAGAGCATGTTGCACCTCCAGCACGCACGCTCTACAGGTCCTCGCCGGTGTACTGCCCCTAGACCTTGAGGTGGCCCATGTGGGGATGCTGTATCAGCTCGGCAGAGGAAAGTCTAGCGCCTTTATTGATTTTACCACGGATCCTGCTAACACTTATTCCAGTGAAAAAAGCAGACTCCTAACCTACTTACAACAGATCTGGCAAGCTAGATGGTCTGAATCCACCAAAGGGGCCATCACCCGCAAATTTATACCGGATATATGCAAAATATATCCCAAATCACCATCCTGGTTCTCCCTAGGCCTTCTAACCACATACCTCCTAACAGGGCATGGTGCCTTTCGCAGCAAACTGAACCTTCTTGGACTTTCCGACAACCCCCTTTGCACTTGTGGTGCCCAGGAAACCTGGGACCACTTGATGCATGACTGCCTACTATATGATGACCTCAGATCTTCTCTAATCACACAAATTCATTTCATCCCGAGAGATCAGGAGCAACATCTCCTGGAAGACCACCATACCTACACAGCCTCTTTGAACTTTGCTCAGGGCCTCTTCACGAGGCGGAAAACCCTACCACAACCACAGAATCAGACCCAACCAGACAATGAAGCGGCCTAATCAGCCATGTGTCAAGACCTCTACTGGCTTCAGCATACTGAAATCCCCGTGAAGACTTTCAACCTGCACAATAATTGTGCCTTTACAATGCAGTCTCAACATCACCACCATCTACCATGACTGCCACTCCGGCTTCACCTCCCACCAAGTTAACTCAATACTGAAATGACTTCACCACCTGGATGGGACCTGTCTGTCCCAGGATTGCACTACTTGAATTTGACCTTCTCGGACTGGACTCTGCCAACTATGACTTCATGCAGCATTGCTGCCAATGCCATGTGGCGATCCTGAACCCGTGCTCCCTTGCACGGCCCTGTTTCTCCCCTGTCCTGGCAGGGAGGAGGTGAAGGTTCCCTTGTCTCCTCCCCGCCGGCCCCTCTCTCCTTCTGGTGTGGCATGGGCCTGCCTCACTGATTTTGGGGTCATCTACTCTATCGACCCTATACTTCTGTCTCTCACCCCCCCAGCCTTTAGTCTCCTCTCCCCCTCTAGCTTTCCAACTAACGTTCATCCCATGTCAAAATTATCCTAGCCCTACACCCAAAATTCTTAATTCCAACACTGTATAACTTAAAACTCCTTTGGCCTGACCCAAACTCTAGCGGACCCCCCATTTTTTTTTTTTTTTTTTTTTCCGGGTCCTAGCCACTGAAATCCCAGGAAATTAGGTGACAGGACCTGCCAGAGTACTTATTTAAAAACACTGGTGTACCTGGCTTGCCTCCACGGGGCTAAGTGTGGGCAACGTTGGGCCTCAGTAGGGGTCCAGCGGCTAAATGGCAAGATGAACAACAGTACACGACACTACATCCAACAATATCCATACACTTTTAAATCTCTGGCCTTTACAGTGTTCTGTAACACACGACAATGTAGACTATACGGAGATGGGGGAAACCCCTGGTGCCGTTAGACCCTAAACACACTTTACACTTTGTACTTGTGTATGATTTCAAAAAACTGAAAGTTTAGGAATTTCTATTTCAGCAACCATCCAGCAGGGGTGCCAGAAAAAAACTCCAGAAAATAAATAATTCTATTTGCTGTCTATAGAATTAATTTAAGATTTTTTCCACCAATAGGAAGCCTAGATTTAATGAATGAAATTTGCCAAAAGTAGCCCAAATCCAATTTGTATGCTACTTTCAAACAGGATTGTAAAACTTAACTTGTAGCAAATACCAATTAAGAATCACAAACGGGAAGAGACCCTGGACCTCCAACTATATGAAATACACAGTGTAGCAATATATTAGACACATTTATACATAATAATAGCCATAACCAGTATGTTACCAATTTCCCAGTTGGTATATATATGTACACCAAAACTTAGATATCAAGGTGGCAACGTTGCACTAGTGGAATGTTCCTGCCTATTTAAATGTTCAGCTGCCATGACAGTTCGGTGATGCATATTTAAATACATATCCAACCAGTATATACATTTCACTATATATTAACTCAATTCAGTATGACTGAAAGTACATTTACCTGATGACATCAGAGACAAGATGATGGTCTCCATAATTCATTTTCCCTGCAAGAAAAACATCATTCAACTCACCCAATGTTTGTGGATGTAGTGTGGACACATTTTTAGATGGGGGGGGGTTTGGCCAAAAACACAATGTCAAAATAAATTATCCTGGAGCTAACTGAAAAAGCTATCAATGCACAAGGTGATCAGATGCTACTCAATCAGTTAAAAACACAGGAAAAGTATGTTGGCAATTTTCATAGAGACTGCAGGAATGGTATGTTGTAATATGTTGTCAGGATGCACCCCATAGATCTGCGATACTCTGTGGTGAAGAATCCAAACATGGGATCTATCAATCCACATAACTACAAAGACCTTCAGTGAGATTTGTATCAAGCAAATTCAGCGGCCAAGGTATCAAGCGAATCCAGTGGCACATGAAGTCACTACTGTGTCAGCATACCACTTCTGAGCAATACCAGCAAGGTGGAGAGGTGATTACCTTGCTGGAACTCATTTGTGCCATACAGTCACTATGAATGAGTGTACCTGATCAGCAGCCACAATGGACAGGCAGTTTTTAGCATTAAGAGTGCAGCTAGGTGTATGAGGACTCCGAGAGATTCCCAGAAAAACATCCCCATAACAAAACATTGCTGCTACCCATCTTTTTCTCCTAGACCAGGACATTGGAGCAATTCCTCACCACAGTTTGTTGCCATACCCTCCACTTACAGTACACACACAGCATAGCAGGAAATGCAATTCATTGGGAAAGGCAACTTTTTTCCCAGTCATCAATGGTCCAATGTCACCATTCAGATGGAAACATTAGTTGTTGTTAATGATGGTTCTCCATAAGCATGGATACTTTGACTGGATGCCTACTCCAGGGGCCCTGCAGAGGAGTGTTTGTTGGATCGTAGTCTTGGAAACACTAGTGATACTATCCTGGTTAAGTGCACAGTCAGCTGTTCCATGATTTTCCATCTACTGGCTCTCACAAGGCTAGATAGTCTATGTTCACCACAACCATTTGCATCTCACAATGGTTGTAGTCTATGTTCACCACAACCATTATGAGATGCAGATGTCCACAACTGCTGCTCTTCTCACTGTCTGTTTACTCTTGGAACACCTTATTACAGCACTCCATGAACTGCTCACAAAATTCACAGTTTTTGTAATATTTACCCTTCAACCAGAATCAGACAAGCCAAATACAAGATGAAATATGCTCGTGTCAATCAAGTACTTTGTATGGACTTCATGACACAAACCTAACAGTATCACATTTTTCAGTTATCACTGCAACAAACACATGCCACCAGGTGGTGAGGAACAGCTGATTGATAAAACGTAGCAGAGTGGTCAAAACATTTTGACTGGACAGTGTAAACATGCACAAATAGTGTACACTAATAAGGAATAGAGAATAAGCTGTATATTATGAAGAGAGGATAATTATGGACTAGGGCCACTGCAAAGCAAAAGACACCGGGATCAAAATGAATAAATAAATCAAAAAGTTGTAAAAGGCTGTATTAAGGAATGTGCACATGCAACCCTCATGTAATGAACAACTTCAGAGTGATTATTGTTACGAAGGGTCAACTACCAAAACTGGAAGAAAAGACAGCAACATGTAGGTCTGCATTTCTGACATAAACATTATAGAAATAAAGAACAATTAGAATCTGACTGACCCAAAAGAGGGGGGGGGGTAGAAGTGCACTGTAAAAAATGGAAATATATTTTGGGTATTACTCTAGAAAGAAAAGTTGGATTAACACCAAATTTTTTATGCGCGTTTTGTTGGCCCATGGGATAGTTTTAGTCCAATTCTGTATCTCCCGGCAACCCTGACTCTCTTCCAAAGTTCCAGTACTATTTTTGGAATATTCTAAAATTTTGTACCAAATATAAATGTCAATGGATTAAACTCATATTTTCCATTAACCAGTGCCCTTAAAAAGAACTACTGCATAAATCTAATTTCGCTGCTACCCAAAACACCATGAATGCTGCAAGCTTTTGATAAAACGTCTGTCTTTCTTATTTGATAATAAAATGCAACTGAAATATAATGTGTTCATTATCTAACTAGTTAAAAATTGAATTGTGCCATTAAATATTCATTATACTTACGATTTGAAGTATTTAGTTTTCTTCTTTGCTGAATCTTCAAGTGCATAGCCTGTTTCTATAATTTCATGTGATTTTCCTGTCTCTCTAAGCCTTTCTTGTAGCTCAACAACTAAATACTTGCAAACTAAAAGCCAATAATAAAAATAAATTTTATGCTCTTTTATTAAATTAGCACATAATGCTAAATTTAGTAAACAATTTTTAACAACATAAAAATTAAACTCTTTAAATTCTCTTTCTTCATTCTGTAATTCCCAAGAAAGAGAATTTAAAGGCTTGATTGAAAAGATTAGTTCCTTTGTCAGGTTCAGCGCTTTGTTAAATTTCCATAGGTTGTTTCAGATGCCGGTCCCTTGTGATTTCTGACAAGATGGGGTAGTGGGAAGAAGGTAAATCTTTTTTATTCCATCATATTTTAAATGTATTCAGTTATTTAATTTTTTTTTTTTTTTTTTTTTGCGATGTAGTCCACAAACCCAGCAACTTGAAAGCACATGCTACAAAGGAGAGATAGCAGTTTCTGTATGCAACGTGCACTTTTGTAATTCCAAAAATCATTTCTTTTTACTTCAAAGAACACATTATTACATGAGTAAACTAATTCCGGCATATGTTATTAAAAGCCATATGGTGCAAGGAAGCCTGATGCTTATTCTGTATTGGCCAAAAAAAAATTTTTCCGAATGAGAGAGAGAGAAAGGAATCACCAAGAAAGATGATATCCAGCTCAGGACCCTGGGTGTGTCAAGCCAAAGGCTCACTAGATGTGAGTCCCTGGGGTTCCTGTCCTATATCTGTCCTTTCTCTCACACACTTAGTATCTTGGCAAGCTTTTGGTAAATATATGTAAATTTTGGTAAATTATCATATATTTACCAAAAGCTTGCCAAGATACTACTCAAAACATAAGTGGATATTTTAGAAGTGTGTAGAAAATACTGTGCTGAATTGAAAAACAAATGAGCTAAACACATCACTTAGAATGGGAAAAGACTGAAATAAGGAAAAGTGTTTTTCAGGGAGAGAAATCCATGGAAATTATCAGTTTGATTTCCTCCTTATATAGGTATCTATCCAGCTGAAATTTGAATTTCCCCAACTTGTCAGTCAATTTCAACCACCCATGGAGGCAACTTACTCCAACAATTAACTGCTTAAAACAGCAGTTCTCAAACTTTCTGAGCCCGGGAAAACTTTCCTGGCACCTCCCTTGAAGTAAAACTTTATAATTTTGTGCAAAATCTTAATATGCTCGTAGTAACTGGATCCCAAGAATACAGTCAGGGAACACGATGCGGTTTCTTTGTCAAAAATACCCCAAATATTTTCTATAATTATTCACATTAATAATACAGATCAAATAGTAGTAGATAACTAACAGTAAAAAAAAAAATATATATATATATATATCAATCTTAATACATTTTTCCAGGAAGTCATGATGCACAGCTTGAAAACTGCTGGCCTAAAACTGTGCATTGAGATGCAATGCACAGTTTGAGAACTGCTGGGTTAAAAGAAAATTTCCTGCAGTAGAGTCCACACCTCTACACTTCTTGAAATTTGAATTTTGGCCCCTAGTTCTGGAATCATTTATAATCGTAAAAATTTTACCCTTATTCATTTTTCTATAATTTCTCAAAGTCTATACACTTCATTCCAATCTCCTCTGAGGTGTCATTTTCCATGCTGAGCAGTACACATATTCCTGTGGGCACCCTTTAGCTGATCTCGCCAGGCATACTGTCCATCTTTGAAACCCTGCAAGAAGCTAGTTTTTTTTTTTTTAAGTGCAGGCCTCCACACCTGAATTCAGTATTCCAAGTATAGCCTTAAAATTGCCTTATATATCTACAGTGCTCCTGATGAGCGCTGCATCAAGTGAATCTTGATGCTAAGAAAGCTCCAGGTCCCGCTGGTATTTCTCCACTTGTTCTCAAAACCTGTGCTCCTGAACTTACTCCTATTCTTTGCCACATTTTTTCACTTTCTTATTCCAAAGGTGTTTTTCTTTCTGCTTTGAAATTTGCTCATATCCAGCCAGTTCCTAAAAAGGGTGACAAATCCCTCCCATTCAATTATCATCCCATTGCAATTACTTCTACTCTCTCTAAAGTAATGGAGAAATCAATTAAACGCCAACTCTTAAACTACCTAGAAACCTTCCGTCTGATCAACGATCACCAGTATGGATTCCGTCAGTGTCGATCCACTGGTGATATTCTGGCTTATGTTACCCATTTATGGACTAATTCAATGGAAAGGTTCGGTGAAACACAAGTAGTTGCTCTTGACATCCCAAAGGCTTTCGATCATGTTTGGTATAAAATTCTTCTAAACAATCTTCCATCTTATGGTTTGCCAACTGTTTTTAGTAATTGCTTATCCAGTTTTCTCTCTGATCGCTCAATGAGGGTGATGGTAGATGGCTCTATGTCTTCTAACTTCTCCACTAATCCCGGTGTCCCCCAAGGTTCAGTTCTTTCCCCAACTCTTTTCCACTTGTATATTAATGACCTTCTTCCACTGACTGGAAATACTATCCATAGTTTTGCCATTGATAGCACATTGCATTCTACTTTCCATTTAGAGAAACCTTGCCCTCCTCAATCAGCTTCAACTTCTCGAAAATCTGCTACCAATTCCTTAAATGCCGATCTTCGGGTAATTCTCCAGTGGGGCAAAGGCAACTTAGTTGATTTCAACCCTTCTAAAACTCAGTCTTGTCTTATATCTCGCAAAAAGGATTCTTTTGCTCCTATGCTTATCTTTAGTGACACTCCGATTTCTAGGCAAAATGATATATCTCTTTTGGGGATTGATTACCCTGACTTCTAATCTCTCTTGGCACAAGCACATTACAAATATTGCTTCCTTTGCATCTAAAAAACTTGGTTTTCTCTTTCACTCTCAGCGTTACTTTTCTTCCAAAAAGCTGCTCACTCTGTATAAATCGCAAATCCGCCCTACCATGGAATATTGTTCCCACACCTGGGGTGGTGCCCCCAAAACCTCTCTCAGGCTTCTTGATTCCATTCAGAAGAGGGCAGTTAGGTTAATTAATAATTCATCTCTAACAGAGTCTCGCCACTCGCTGTCTCATAGACGTACTGTTTCTGCTGAATGCCTCTTTTACAGATACTTCCATGGGCACTGTTCTTCTGAATTGGCTTCTATAATTCCCGCTCTCTCTCTTTCAAAACAGTCCGAACACGTGCCGCCACCAGACAACATCCATTTACAGTCCAACTTCAAACTCACAGAACCAACTTTTCGTCTTCCTCGTTTTTTTCATTCAACTGCCTTTTTCTGGAACAACCTTCCTTCATACGTATTTCTTGAAAATAACAGTCTACAGACGTTCAAGTCCAACGTCAACAAATATCTTCTTTCGTCTTCTCAACCTCCAACCCAAGCAAGGTATTAAGTACTATAGGCTCTAATACATCTCGTGTTTGGGGTTTACATAAAAAAAAAAAAAAAATTCCTTAGATTTTGTGTGTTTTTTAACTAACAGCATAACCCATCCTCCCTTCCTATCTTGTCTATACACACTGCACTTCCCAAATTCCAATCCTGCATCCTTATATATCAAGGACACCAAGTCTCAGATATCCCAACAATATCTACCATGAATGTCTTAACCAGCACTTCAAATTCATCAAATTTGTTTACTATGCTCCCAGCATAAGTGTACATGCAAGTACAGATGCACCTGTTCTTACTATTAGATGGTGGTCTGAGACAGTATTTAAATTCTATACGTTGGGACCAACTGATAATGTTACCAACAGCAAATTCAAAATGGGAAGCATTCAAAGAATTTATCTTGGAAGCTACTAGGCTTTACATACCAACTAAGAAATATTGTCCAAGGTTTAGGCCTAAATGGACGTAAGATGAACTAATAAGACATATAGCAAAGAAGAAAAATGCATGAGATACATATAAATTAATGGGTGACATGGAAGACTACGATAGACATAAGCTGTTCTGTAACCAAGTCACAAAGGAGGTTAGGCAAGCAAAGGCAGATTTTGAGAAATCCTTGGCAAAGGATGCAAAGAAAAACAACAAAGAGTTCTTTACCTATTATAAACTCCAGAAGGAATCAGATTGGTCCACTGGACATTGATGGTTCAACTGTTGATGATCCTGCTCAGGTAGCCAAAAAACTAAATGAGTATTTTGCATCTACATTCACTCATGAGGAGTTATTCAGGGACGGGAATGCCAGAGGTGAGTTAAACCATGGCAGTGAGCTAGATGATTTAGCAATAACTGAGAGACAAGTGCAGGAGAAATTGTTGAAGATAAACATAAAAAATGCACTCGGGATGGACAGGATCTATCCAGTTATATTAAAGGAGACAGGCAGCAAAGGAAATAAGCAAACCCTTAGCCATAATTATGATTTTCTTTGGATTCAGGGGAGGTACCCATGGACTAGAGATGTGCAAATGTGACCCTAATTCACAAAGGAGGATCAAAGGGCAACACAAGTAATTATAGATTTGTTAGTTCAACTTCTGTTCCAGGAAAATTAATGGAGGCACTGATTAAAGAAGCACTGCAAGATCAACTAGACAAGACTTCAATTATAGCTTGGACACAGCATTAAGGCAAAGTCTTGCCTGACCAATTTGATTGGATACTATGATGTGGTCACAAAGGAATTGGATGCATGGAATAACTTTGATATTATATATTTGAATCTTAGAAAGGCTTTTGATACTGTTGCACATGGAAGACTGCTGACAAACTGGAGGCAAATTGCTGCTATGGATAAAGATGGATAAAGATAAACCATCCATAGCAAATTGCTGCTATGGATGGTTGAGTGAGAGAAGACAGTGGTAATCAATGGACACTGCTCATCGTGGACTAATGTTATTAGTGGAGTCCCTCAGGGTTCAGTGTTGAGTCCATTGTTGTTTTCTGTATTTATAAATGATATTGATGATGGTATATCAAGCTTAATGTCCAAGTTTGCAGACAATACGAAGGCTGGCAGGGTTGTTAATGACACTAATGACAGTATGCTGCTGCTGCTGCAACAGGATCTAGAAAAGTTGAGCAGATGGGCTAAGAGGAGGCAAATGAAGTTTAACATTGACAAATGTAAAGTACTACATGTGGGAAGCAGTAACCCCAGAGTGACGTATCGACTCTATGGTACTACACCGACAGTGATAGAGAACAAAAAGGACCTGGGGGTAATTGTGCAGGCAGATATGAAGTTTTCTGAGCAGTGCAGATGGTCTGCAAGGGTAGCTCATAGTGTCTTGATACACAGGATACACAGAAATTTTTCTAGCAGGGATAAGGAGGTGATTATCCCCTTGTATAAGGCAATGGTCAGGCCACACCTTAAGCACTGTATACAGGTCTGGAGGGCTCATTTTAAGAAGGATGTAGAGCTGCTGGAACGAGTACAGAGAAGAGCAACAAGAGTGAATGGAACAAATTTAAGCCTTTCTCTCTTATGAAGAAAGGCTAAAGGCTTAAATTTTGCAAATTACAGTATCTGAAGACTAGGCACCTGCGAGGTGATCTGATTGAGGTGTATAAAGCCTTGAATGGTTTGAGCATGCTCAATGCTGATGGGATTCTTCCTCTCGCTCAGAATAATCACCTGAGAGGTCATAAATTGAAATCAAGGAAAGACAGATGTGGGATAGATGTGCGGCAGTTTGCCTTTAGCCACCAGGTAGTTGGTTGGTGGAACAGACTTCCATCCTTTGTTGGGGAAGTTGATAGCCTAAATAAATTTAAGGCTCAACTGGACAGGTACTTGGAACGAATGGAGGGGTGATATGGGATTTTTTTTTTTTTGGCTGATGCTGCATAAGCTTGCTTTCTTGCATCATATGCCTCTACTAATGTTAATTAGTTACTCTAACACAGCCCGTGTATTTATTTGTTTCATGACCCCCAGCAACTGGCTTTCTGGGCTGCTGCTCATTATAATAGAGGCAGCGCAAAAATCATTTTCACCTCAGCCTGTGACTACTGTTAACCTATTAGTCTGTGAATGCTCCCCAAGCTAGCAGTTTTCCAATCCACCTAACCCTGTCTTGATAGCATCAACAAATATTCTTGCGCCCTTTGTATTTAAGTGTATCCCATTCCCTGTGGAGATATGATGCAAGAAAGCAAGCATATATATAACATAAGCTAAAAAAAAACTCCTTCCCATTTCACCCATCCACTCGCTCCAAATGTTTGCCTAGTTCTGCCTTCAATTTTTTCAAGCTATCAACCTCTACAATCACAGATGGAAGTTTGTTCCAGCAATCAACCACAAGCTGTCTAAAGGCAAATTTCTGAACATCTATTCTTCAACTGTCTTTCCTCAATTTGAATTTATGTCCCCTCAGGTGATTAATCTGGGCAAGAGGAACAATCCCATTAAAATTGAACTTGCTCAAACCATTCAAACCTTATACACCTCAGTCAGATCCCCTTGCAGGTGCCTAGTCTCGAAACACTGTAATTTGCAAAATTTAAGCATTTTTTGGTAACATTAACTCTTTGTGCCACACACAAATCTCACTGCCTTCTCTGTACTCATTCCAGCAGCTCTACCATCCTTCCTAAAATGAGGCCTCCAAATCTGTATACAGTACTCATGATGTGGCCTGACCATTGCCTTATACAAGGGAATAATCACCTCCTTACTCCTGCTAGAAAAATTCCTGTACAGGTAATCCTCGTATAACATGGTAGTTTGGTTCCTACAAAATCTTGTGTAATGAGAAACTGTGTTATACGGGACTATATTGGAAGAGTGGGTGCGAGAGTACATGTGAACAGGCAAAGTTTTTAACTCCAGCAAATAGAGGTTTTTGCTTTTATATTGACTTAAATTGGCATATTAATTTATTTTTTAGAGTTGCTTTATATTCCTAGAAACAATCCTTTAGTTTAAATTGAATTTAGACAGAGATTTTGTAGGTTATTACGTAGTATCAGTAAGGTTATCAAATCCTCGTGTGTACAGGTTTTCCAGATTCCGCAAACACAAAGTTTTTTTATTATACTTAGCCGCTTTGACTTAATTGTTAGATTAAATTATTTTCTATAAGTAGCTTATAGACCTAGTCAAGCTCCGTGGTTTATTTTGAATTTATAAAGCATGACTTCGAAAGTAAATACCTTGTGTCCGTAGATTAACAGTTCGTAACTTGCCGCCATTGTTATATGATACAACGCGTGCTAGCGTAAGGTTTAACAGAAAACTAGATATCAAGTATAGTAGTATCAATTAATCAATAAAATTTATTAATCTTATTAAATTTCATTGTCAATTGAATTGTATTTTTTTTAACTAAATAAACATAGTGACCTTGTTATTACAAACATAACATCATAAATAAATACATATAAGTTGACAGGGGATAAGAAAGTCATATAACATAACTCGGAGATAATATTCGATCCTGAAATACATATATATAGTGTTATAACTGCATTGGGTTATAGGTTTAGGGTTATATTTTGTATTGGAATTTTACTGAACTCGAATAGAAATCATGACTCGGACCAGAGCAGCAAAGCAATAGGCTTAAACTAGTGGAAGTGCTGTGGCTCAGGGGAGAACTGAGGGGGGCGGTTGTCCTTTGAATGACAGTCTATTGAAATGCACTGCTTCTTTTATGTTTGTGGAGCAATCAGGAATGGGACAGGATATTGCCAAGGGGAATGTCTTTGTGTGCGCGCAATGAAAGGAGTGCGAGGAAATCATGCACCAACTCAGCATTGTTATGGGCTTATATGACAGCTTGAAGGAAAGAAGTGGATCCCCTCAAAGGATTTTAATTGAAGGACCCATCAAGCTCTCAGCTACCCACATCAATGCCAGAGCTTGCACTTGAACATCATGCAACACAGCGACAACCCCCAAGGCAGAATGAGCTGGTCCCAAAGGAACTAGTTGTTGACTATTGTCAGGGAAACGGGGAACATATTGAGCAAAAAGGATAGATGAAACAGGAACAGGGTATGTCTGCTAAGGGCAAAAGTTGATGACGTTGCAGGGCAGATCCTTTAAGGGCACAAATGGTGATATTGTTGTACATATTGGTACTAATGATATTAAAAGTAGGGGACCGGCAGAATTACTTAACAAGTAGAAGACAATGCTTAAAAAAAGCCGTGAGTTAGGATTGAATTTGAAAGTGTCTGCAATTCTACCCAGACATGATAAGAGAGAGTATATGATGAGAGCCTTGTCGATCAATTCGGCCCAGAAGAGATTGTGCAAGGCTCACACGGTAGAATTTTTTTCAGCATGGACTGTGCTTGTTAACAGGACAGAATCTACAACTGCTTCTACACAGTTGGGATACACTTAAATAGAAAGGGTGCAAGAATATTTGCTGATGCTATCGAGGCAGAGTTAAGTGGGTCAGAAAACTGCTAGTTTGGGGGGGGGGGGGGATACACAGACTAATAGATTACCAGTATCCGCTGGCAGAGGTAAAAGTGACTCTTGCACTACTTCTATTCAAATGCAATTGAGCAGCAGCCTGGAAAGCAAGGCAATGGGAATTTCCAGGACTGCTGGGAGTCATAGTGGAACAAGTAAATACATGGGCTGTGTTACAGTAACGAAGAGTAGAAACAGGTGCATGTATACTTGCATGTACACCAGTGCTAGGAGTATAGTTAATAAATTCGATGAGCTTGAAGCGCAAGTCAAGACATCAAAGGCAGACATTGTTGGGATATCAGAAAAATGGTGTCACACAGACGTAAGCAGTGCAGAACTGGAATTTGGGGAGTACAATGTGTACAGAAGGGAAAGACAGGACAGGAAGTGAGGAGTGGTTATGCTGTTAGTTAAGAAACATAAAATCTAAGGAAGTGCATCCAATTGATGTTGGTAGACAATGCAATGTTGAGCCTGTTTGGTATGACATAAGCACTGGGAAAGGAAAAATGAGAGTAGGCGTGTGTTATAGGCCTAATGAATCTGATGAGTATAATGAGCAATTGTGCAGAGAAATAGTGCCCAGTACAATAGAGTGTCTTATAATGGGGGATTTTAATTTCCCGGATATTGACTGCAATTTGTGGGTTGGTCACTCACACACACACTAGCAAGGCTTTTGTGGATTTATTGGATGATTGTTTTCTACAGCAGCAAGTTCAGGAGACAACTAGAGGGAGTAATACTCTTGATCTGATTATCAGTAATGATTCTTCATGCACCAAGAATCTGCTGATAAAGGAACCACTAGGTGGCAGTGATCACAGTCTTCTCAAGTGGGATTTACTCAAAGAGGTAACAACCATCAAGGGTAAAGGGAAGGGTTTATGCTTTCGTAAAGGTGACTACGGTGGTCGGAGACAGTATTTAAATTCTATACGGTGGTACCAACAGCAAATTCAAAATAAGAAGCTACTAGGCGTTTCATACCAACAAAGAAATACTGTTCAAAATTTAGGCCTAAATGGATGTAAGATGAACTAATTAGACATATGACAGAGAAGAAAAATGCATGGGATATATATAAATTTTGTGACACAGAAACCTATGATAGATATAAGCTAGTCTGTAAAGTTACAAAGGAGGTTAGGCAGATTACAAGAAATCTTTGGCAAAGGATGCAAAGAAAAACAGGAAAGAGTTCTTTACTTAGGTAAACTCTAGAACAAAGGGGATGAACCAGATTGGTCCATTTGATATCGATGGTTCAACTGTTGATGATTCTGCTCAGGTAGCTAACAAACTAAATGAATACTTTGCATCGACATTCAAACATGAGGATTTATTCAGAGAGGGGGATGCCAGAGGTGTATTCAACTCTGGCAGTAAGCTAGATAATCTTGTAATAAATGAGAGTAAAGTGGAAGAGAAATTGTTGAAGTTAAACACAAGAAAGGCACCAGGGGTGGATGGAATCTATCCAGTTATATTAAAGGTAGCAAAGAAAGTAAGGAAACCCTTAGCCATAATTATGAGAGCTTCCCTGGACTCAGGAGAGGTACCCATGGACTGGAGATGTGCAAATGTGACCCCAATCCACAAAGGAGGATCAAAGGCTGACACAAGTAATTACAGACCTGTTAGTTTAACTTCTATTCCAGGGAATTTAATGGCGGCACTGGTTAAAGAAGCATTGCAGGATCATCTAGACAAGACTTCAGTTATAGCTCGGACACAGCATAGGTTTGTTAAGAGGAAGTGTTGTCTGACCAATTTGATTGGATACTATGATGTAGTCACAAAGGAACTGAATGCAAAGAATAACTTGGATATCATATATTTGGATTTTAGAAAAGCCTTTGATACTGTTGCACATGGAAGACTGCTGCACAAACTGGAACAGTGCTGTAATGGAGACAAATTGCTGCTATGGATAAAGCAATGGTTGAGAGGGAGAAGACAGGGAGTGGCAATCAATGGACACTGCTCTTTGGGGATTAATGTTATTAATGGAGTTTCTCAGGTTTCAGTGGTGGGTCCATTGTTGTTTTCTGTATTTATAAATGATATTGATGATGGTATATCAGGCTTAAGGTCCAAGTTTACAGACAATACAAAGGTTGGCAGAGTTGTTAATGACACTAATGATAGTACACTGCTGCAACAGGATCTAGAAAAGTTGAGCAGATGGGCTGAGAGGTGGCAAATGAAGTTTAACATTCACAAATGTAAAGTACTACATATGGGAAGCAGTAATCACAGAGTAAAGTATGAACTCTGTGGTACCACACTGAGAGTAGTAGGGAATGAAAAGGACCTGCAGGGTAATTGTGCAGGCAGATATGAAGTTTTCTGAGCAGTGCAGATGGTCTGCAAGAGTAGCTCATAGTGTCTTGTCAATGATATACAGGAATTTTTCTAGTAGGGATAAGGAGGTGATTATCCCCTTGTATAAGGCAATGGTCAGGCCACACCTTGAGCACTGTATACAGGTCTGGAGGCCTCATTTTAAGAAGGATGTAGAGAGAGAGAAAATCTTTATTGTACAGTAAAGATACAGTAGAGCTGTTGGAACAAGTACAAAGAAGGGCAACAAGATTAGTGAATGGAATAAAGGGTTGCTCTTACGAAGAAAGGCTTAAGTTTTGCAAATTGGTGTCTGGAAACTAGGCACCTGCAAGGTGATCTGATTGAGGTGTATAAAGCCTTGAATGGTTTGAGCATGCTCAATGCTGATGGGATTCTTCCTCTTGCTCAGAATAATCGCCTGAGAGGGCATAAATTCAAATTGAGAAAAGACTGTTGTAAGATAGATGTGCGGAAGTTTGCCTTGAGCCAGCGGGTGGTTGATTGCTGGAACAAACTTCCATCTGTCGTAGAAGTTGATAGCTTAAATAGATCAAGGCAGAACTTGATGGTTCAAATAAGGTGTTTTTTTTTTTTGTTTTTTTTTTTTGGCTGGTGCTATATAAGCTTGCTTTCTTGCATCATGTGCCTTTGCTAATGCTGTTCAGATCATGCCTAGTGCTGCATTCTGCAGAACCACCTTCTAAAGTTGGCACTGATAGCAAGTTGCTTTCAATTTGATGGGGTTTTTTTTTTTTTTTACTTAATACTAAATGTCACCACAATGGTCATATAACTTGGACTTTGATTACTACCATCTACAACAATTGAAAGATTCATTTTTCAAATTCATCACTGTCTTCTTTCCCTCTCTGCGCAATTTCACTAACAATTCCTTTTTGTTGTTTTTTTTTGTTCTGCGTCATTTATTTTTTGCTCTCTCACTATCAGGAAACAAATTTCTGAACAATGCTCCTGCATGATCAGCACAACTCAGAGCAGAATTTCTATGACACAAGATGCCAATAAACATTCACTACATACAAGATCAAATGTGCTAAGTAAAAAATACAATCTTTAGATTTCTTTCTATGCACACTGTTCCTTATCTTCATTTGTTGGCAGTTGTCTGATTATATTGGGTTTCCTGCGAACTGAAACCAGAGAGACATCTACATATAGTATACAAGTCTTATGCTAATCTTTTTCTGGTTTTATGATACTTGGAAAATCTCGAAAGTGTATTCTGAAATTTTACATAGCATTTCCTTGGCATTTACTGAAAGACTAAATTCATCACATTTATTATTTATTCATATTTATTTACTGAAAGACTTGTATTTCATATTTATTTCTTTACACAAGTATAAAGAAATTCAGATATTAAACAAAAGAATGTTATTATCCAACATTCTATTTTGTGTAAACTAGCATAACTAAATTCCAATTTCGTTTTCATTTCTGGAGTGTATCATATGGAAGTGTTTCTACGTATCGTACTGAGGTAAACTTCTCTTATTTTTTTTACAAATACTGATATCAACATAGAACGTATTGAGCATTATAGCTCTGGTTATATTATTAAATATTATTATTATACTGGGTGTCTCAAAAATACACGGCATAACTTCAGGAATGAGTTCCTCATATGTAGACAATAAAAATATTTTATATCAACATAGTTCCGGAAATGCTTGGTTTCCAAGTTTTGAAGGTCTGTCTATGACACTTTAAATGTGCACATCACCTTATAGTAATTGTTCAAAATGTCCACCTTCTGCCTGAATACAGGTCTCACATTGATGTCTCACGGACTCGCAAGGACGATGCCAAATTCCTGGCATGTTTCATAGTCTCTCACCCTGCCACAATTGCACGTGGGTTTTCCTCAGCCCATACATGCTGATTGTGAAAGTTTTGGATTCCGTCCCGTGTGAACTGTGCTTCATCTGTGAATATCACTAAGGCAGGAAAGTGAGGAGTTGAACCACACTGCTGCAAGAACCACAGGCAGAACATTACTCGCACAGGGTAATCTGCTGGTGACCAGGCCGTAAGGATACTGTTGGTGTTCTCGCAACACTCTCCAAATAGTCTAACGTTGAAAAGCCAGTTGCATTGCTATTCTCCATGTGATGATTCCAGGAGTGGCATGCACAACATCCAAAATCTCATGCTCCTTTACTTCAGGAGTCTTTTTTTTTTTTTTTTTTTATGAAAACCCCAAACACGAAAGGTATCAAAACCTATAGTACTTAGTACCGTGCATGGGTTAAAGGAGAAGTATGGGGGGAGGGGGATGCCGGAAACTTTGCTCTAGAAACTAAATATGGGTTTTGCCACTTCAAGCCTCCAATAAGCAAAGTGGTGGTTTTGGTCGTCCTCTGTTGGTAGCATGTGGTGTAAGGTTCCCATGTTCACAAATGCAGCGATGGATACCTTCAAACGTTTTCCTGTCTGGACATCTTCATTCTGGGTACCTTTCGTGGTACAAACGACGAGCCTCCAGAGCATTGCCGTCCACCAAACCGTACATAAAGTGCATATCCGCTTGCTCCTGATTGAGTACATGGTCGGAATGGAAAAACACCAGATTCTGTCAGTGCCTTGTGATGAAGGAAATCACCTGCAGGAGATAAGACATTCTTATCTGATAAGATAAGACATCCAGTTAATAACTCAAGAACCAAGCATTTCCGGAACTACCATATTTCCCCATGTATAAGACGCACCTTAATTTTGGGGCCTGAAATTTGAAAAAAAAATGTATTACATAAAGTCATTGAACTCAAGTTTTATTCATCATAAAATTCATACAACTCCTCATCACTGTCAAAACTCCCATCAATTAGCTTGTCCTCATCTGTGTATGATGACAAATCACTGTCTTCATATATTGCCTCGTCCTCAGTTCCATCTGTGGCATTTGAAATGCCACACTTCTAAAATGACTTGATAACGATTTCAATCTTGATATTATCCCAGGATCTTTTCACCCAGGTGCAAACTTCTCCTATAGTTGGTTTCTTCACTCTTCCTGCTGGTGTCAAATTGTCCCCGGAAGACTTCATCCATTGGTTCCATTCGTCTCTCATGGCAGCTTTGAAGGGTTTGTTAATGCTGACATCAAGTGGTTGGAGCTGAGATGTCAAGCCTCCAGGTATGATGGCAAGTTTTGTTTTTTGCTCTGCAGCAATCTTCTTTGTGTTTTTTGTTATGTGTGCCCTGAACTGATCAAGCAGCAATTGGGCAGGTTTGCATAAGGGCCCACCTGGTCTCCTGCTCCAAACTTTCTCAAACCAGATCTTCATCCCATCCTGATCCATCCAACCCTTGTCATGAACGTGGACAATCGCTCCTCGAGGAATGTCTTCTTTTGGCATTGTTTTACGTTTGAAAATCAGCATAGGAGGCAGCTTGGTTCCATTGGCACAAGCTAGAACAACTGTATAATGGCTCTTTTCATGTCCACTTGTCTTCACAGTTACAGTTTTCATCCCCTTCTTATCAACAGTTCTGTTACTTGGGACATCAAATTGAAGGGGAACTTCGTCCATATTTGTAATCTGTCCTAACTCAAACTGATGTGTTTTTCTGACATTGAATGACAAAATGATGAAATTCAAGGACCTTCTGCTCATAGCTTTCAGGCATCTTTTGGGCAAGTCTAGTGCATGTACGCATGCTTAGTCCATTCTGTTTCATGAACCTGAAGCACCAATTGTGTCCTCCTTTGAAATCAGTAACTTTATCATCAGCAATTCTTCTTGCCTCATGCTGAACCATCTTTGTGGACACAGGAATTCCAATTGCTCTTTGCTCCTCAATCCATATCTTCAATTCCCTCTCTAAATCAGGCCATTTTGCTGGCTTGCCTCTAATGGTCTTCTTCTGCCGTGGCATTTCCATAGTTTCTTCTTCCCGTAGCCAGTTTCGGATTGTTTTCTCAGTTGGAGGAGGACCAAACTCACGTTCAGCAGAACTATTTCCATTCACTTTTACAAACTGGATCACTTTTAACTTGAATTCAGAACTGTACGAAAATATTTTCTGAGCCATTTCTGGGCAGAACATGGCAAAACGTAACCTAATATACCGGTAACAAGTGCGAAACAATGAGCGCAAAGACAACAAGTGCAAAAAAGCAGGAAATGCAAGTAGAAAAATCTACAACCACTGTATAAGATGCACCCAGTTTTTAGACCCCAATTTTTTCAAAAAAGGATGAGTCTTATACATGGGGAAATACGGTATGTTGATATAAAATATTTTTATTCTCTACATATGAGGAACTCATTCCTTGATGTTATGCCGTGTATTTTTGAGACACCCTGTATATTTAATATTATTTAGTAAATATATTAAAAATTATTATACTATTATATTATTAAAAGTGTTAATAATATGAGTATTTTTTAATGCTAATTTTATGATGATTCATATATAATATAACATTTCCTTATTTGTAAATATCATTAGTTACATAAAACATACGCAGCATATATATGTAGTGATTTGTAAGCGAGCAAGGTGCGGATAGGAAATCTCTCTGAAAAAACTGGCTCCACTCATGTTTTCAAAATCTTTTGGTACATACAAATATAGCTTACTCTCCTTCACCGTATGCAAAACCTACTTAATCAATTAAAATATAATTAATGCACATCTAATTTTTAAACCTAAACTTAAAAACATTTAAAAACAAAATAATCAATTTGGTTACAATAAGGCAAACTAGTGTTCCCAACTGTGCAACAAAAAAAGTGTATAATGCATTCAGCTCCACTATAAAGTTTTCTGCTGCATGGCTCCCTATCTCATAGCCTATAATTGGCATAGTCAATACAGCATAGTTAATCTCCAGACTTAATGAATTCTGGAGATCAAAGAGCTAGTAGTGGGTGTGGGTTTATTTTGTAAGAATCCCTTGCTCTTTGCAATACTAGTAGCAAAACAAAAGATGTAAATTTAGGAGAAAAGCAAAAGTGACCAGGAAGTATAATGGGACAGCAAGTTCCATGGAGAGGCCTCATTAGTGAGCCTCCTACAGTTTTGGATCAAGAATAATGAAATTTTGCTAACATGAGTGCAAAACATTATTTTCCTAGATTTCATGTTTAGCTGTATTTGCAATGGACAAGTCTGAGGTAAAGAACAGGAAGTTCTATTAACAAGGGATTGATGGAAGTCCAGCATCCAAAAAATCAGTTATTAACACATCTGCTCTGCAGTCTACTTTAACCAGTTACTTTCTACCTATATTTGCATAGGTAAGAGTGGACAGTTATATTCTATAGATATTTCCGGATATTGATCTTCCACAGATCTCTTCAATAATGCATCATTTTAGCTGTCCAGGGAAGAAGATACATCTTCACTGGACATTACATTTATTGTATAAAGCCGTACCTAGTCAATTTAGCCTGTACCAACCCACCCATGCTTGACCATTTGCAGGGTGGGAGACTCTTAAAAAGAAAAAAATGTAAGTAATAACAATAACTAGAAAAGAAGAATATGCATACATATAGGAAACAATTCAAGTTCCAGGTCAAGGTTTTCAAGTCCAGGTTAAGGTGCCCAAAGCCCTGCCGAAGATAGAACTGCCAGACAAGTAGCTTGAACTCTGTAGAATCACGAACTACACAAGCAGCTGGAGTTACATTGGATATAGCAAACTCATGCCTCACAAGAGCAAAGCCATTCAGAACAATTGCACAGAACTCTGTAATCCAGCACTACACCATGCGGCATTACCAATCCAAGGCTTCCAGATGCAGAAGTGTCATCCATCTAACAAATATAGCAGTTGCGAAGGCCTGAAAAGCCAAGAGGTTTTCCTGTTTATCAAGTAGAATCATCTCGCAGCCTTCTGCTATAAGATTGAGATTACTCAATCAAGATACCAATTCAACTCTTAGATTGCTATACTGCTTACAGTTGTACATAATGTTTCCACGATTCCCTTTTGCCACAATGGAAACTAGACCTCATGAAATCATGCAACTTCGCATTAATTCAAAGTGACCAGTCAACAGAAACATAGTTTGCAAGTTTGGTGCAAACCATTTAAACTTTATCGAGACTGCATTTCTTTTATCGGGAAAAAAATTTAGTGTAATCTGTCCTTTATCACAAACACTCCAATGCTCCTGCCACACATTTACCAGAGCATCCCAGATTCTTGCCTTTTCCTTCTTGGGATCTGCAAAGATGTCCACCTCTATATTCAAAAAAAGAACTTGGAATGCCACGGTACACGCAGTAATCCTCCCTGGACAGCTAAGAGGTATAAGAGCTGTGGTTATTTTCTACCCTTCTCAACTTCATGCATTAAGAATCTGCAGAAAAAGGAACCACTAGGTGTTAGTGATCACAGGGTGCTCAAGTGGGATTTACTCAAAGAGGTAACTACCATCAGAGGTAAAGAGAAGGGTTTTTGCTTGCGTAACGATGACTAGGGTGGTCTGAGACAGTATTTAAATTCTATATCGTGGGACCAACTGATGATGTTACCAACAGCAAATTCAAAATGGGAGGCATTCAAAGAATTAATCTTAGAAGCTACTAGGCTTTACATACCAACTAAGAAATATTGTTCAAGGTTTATACCTAAATGGATGTCTAATGAGACATGTGGCAGAGAAGAAAAATGCAAGGGATACATATAAATTAAAGGGTGACATGGAAGCCTATGATATAAGCTGGTCTGTAACCAAGTCACAAAGGAGATTAGACAGGCAAAGGCAGATTATGAGAAATCTTTGGCAAAGGATGCAAAGAACCACAGCAAAGAGTTCTTTACCTATGTAAACTCCAGAAGGAAAGGAATGAATCAAATCGGTCCACTGGATATTGATGGTTAAACTGTTGATGATCCTACTCAGATGGCTAACAAACTAAATGAGTATTTTGCATCTATATTCACACATGAGGAGTTATGTTTGTTATTTGATTTTTAGGAGCATTAGCAACTAAGGCCATATTGCTCCGGGGATATGCGGTGGTCATTCCCTGACCTTTCCACATCCTCCGTATTTGGTGGTGACGGGCTCGAACCCCGGTCTAATCAAAAAGTGTGTGCTACACACTGCTGCTCCTTCCCACCTGGCTAAAGAGGTGCCTATAAAGCCTTGAATGGTTTGAGCATGCTCAATGCTGATGAGATTCTTCCTCTTGCTCAGAATAATCACCTGAGAGAGCATAAATTCAAATTGAGGAAAGACAGTTGTAGGATAGATCTGCAGACGTTTGCCTTTAGCCAGCAGGTAGTTGATTGGTGAAACAGACTTCTATTTTTTGTTGTGGAAGTTGATAGCCGAAATAAATTTAAGATTGAGCTGGACAGGTATTTGGAATGAAAGGAGGGATGAACAGATATTTGGAATGAACTGTATTATGTCACTGGTCATAAGTCTCCCTGCTGCTTAATATTTGTATTATTATATTCTTTGTAATAGTGAGTTTTAAATTTCTAGTGATTATTGCTATTAATTACATAAAAATTATTAGTTTTTGTATTCATTCTTATGTTATACTTAAAATAGTTGAACAGATATGAGAATTCCAACCAGTTGAATGCATATATGGGAAAGGTGACGTGGTAATTAAAAAAAAAAAAAAAAATCACCAAATAAAGACTTAATGAGGCGCCGCGTAATGCGTAAAAAGTTTGGGAACCACTGCACTAGGGAATTCTACACCCCAAAGGCACTAGCACAAGAACTAATAATTAAATAACAGCATGTTGTGGTGCATTAGCAAATAATTGTGGTGGCCCTCTAAAAGATATTGATGATAATTGGCTCCATCCCTTAATTATTAATAAAAATAATTTTTACTTGAAGTAAAAAAAATTCCATTGCATATAACGATGTGTCTGCAAACAATAAAATTATGAACTGAACTCACCTTCGCACGAGTCGGCATATTTCACCCCATACATTTCCTCTTCCAGCGTTTTTGCATCAGCCATTCCAAAATAACTACAGACGGAATAAACTGAAAATCCATAAAGACAACATTTAAAAAAAAAATCTGATAAACATAAATATAGGAAGAGCATATTACGCCTCCACAGTGCTTTCTCAAACAAGAACTGAGCCGTAGAATTCTTTCACCTTAGAATATGCCACAAAGTAGTGAGTAGTATCTACTACTCTGTGGAATATGCATATCTAACCACGTTTGCACGTGTTTATCTATTGAAAAAAAAAAAAAATAATAAAAATAAAAATACAATATATATAAAATAAATAAATATATATATAAATAATAACAATAATAATTATTAGCAGTCAGTAACAAAAGCTGATACTTGCGCGGAAAAAAAAGTGAAATTAATCACCGTCCCCCTATTATCAGTTCAAAAGGTCTCAGGAATACTGTGAAACGCAAGGAATGTTTGTGGGTTTTCTTCACAAGGTGGACAGTCTTAGGAGAGGGAAATGGGTTTATCCCTTTAGTTATATATCTGTAATAAATTTATAACTGTAGACAAGAAGCTTCTGACATGTGGCTTGTGTAGACCTAATGAGAGCAGCCAGACTCTGGAGTGTGTCATGCCTGAGACATTTAGATTAGTGAGAATACCCAGAGTCGGATTTAACGGATGGTGCACCGGGCGCGCGCGCCCTGGGCCCCGACTTCTGAAGGGCCCACGCAAAACCCCAACAAAATAGTTGAACTAATATGTTCAACTATTAGTTCAAAACATTGTGATTATTATGCTATTATTAATTATATTATACATATATTATATTAAAATTTTATTGGAAATAAAACATTAAGAGTACATAATTTTTTTTATTTATTTCAAAAAATGGTTAACATGTATTTTCATTTTTCCTGTCTCTCTCTCTCTTTTTTAAGGGGCCCAATATTTTCTTCTGCGCCCAGGGCTTCAACCGACCTTAATCCGTTACTGTGAATACCAGTGTTTAACTTCAATCACTGAAAAAATTGGCAACTGGCACAATCGAGAGATCCTTGGCAAGGGATGCGAAGAAAAACAGCAAAGAGTTCTTTACTTATGTAAACTCTAGAAGGAAGGGGATGAACCAGATTGGTCCACTTGAGATCGATGGGTCAACTGTTGATGACCCTGCTCAGGTAGCTAACAAACTAAATGAATATTTTGCATCGACATTCACACATGAGGAGTTATTCAGCAAGGGGAATGCCAGAGGTGTATTGAACTCTAGCAGTAAGCTAGAGAATCTTGTAATAACTGAGAGCAAAGTGGAGGAGAAATTGTTGAAGATAAACACAAGAAAGGCATCTGGGGTGGATGGGATCTATCCAGTTATATTAAAGGAGGCAGCAAAGGAGGTAAGCAAACCCTTAGCCATAATTATGAGAGCTTCCTTGGACTCAGGGGAGGTACCCATTGACTGGAGATGTGCAAATGTGACCCCAATTCACAAAGGGGGATCAAAGGCTGACACAAGTAATTATAGACCTGTGAGTTTAACTTCTGTTCCCGGAAAATTAATGGAGGCACTGGTGAAAGAAGCACTGCAGGATCATCTAGACAAGACTTCAGTTCTAGCTAGGACACAGCATAGTTTTGTTAAGGGGAAGTCTTGCCTGACCAATTTGATTGGATACTATGATGCAGTCACAAAAGAACTGGATGCAGGGAATAACTTTGATATTATATACTTGGATCTTAGAAAGGCTTTTGATACTGTTGCACATGGAAGACTGCTGCACAAATTGGAGCAGTGTGGCATTGGAGGCAAGTTGCTGCTATGGATAAAGGGGTGGTTGAGGGGGAGAAGACAGAGAGTGGTAATCAATGGACACTGCTCATCGTGGACTAATGTTATTAGTGGAGTCCCTCAGGGTTCAGTATTGGGGCCTTTATTGTTTTCTGTATTTATAAATGATATTGATGATGGTATATCATGCTTAATGTCCAAGTTTGCAGACGATACGAAGGTTGGCAGGGTTGTCAAGGACGCTACTGACACTATGCTGCTGCAACAGGATTTGGAAAGGTTGAGCAGATGGGCTTCGAGGTGGCAAATGAAGTTTAACATTGACAAATGTAAAGTACTACATATGGGAAACAGCAACCCCAGAGCAACGTATCAACTCTGTGGTACTACACTGACAGTGGTAGAGAATGAAAGGGACCTGGGGGTGGTGGTGCAGGCAGATATGAAGTTCTCTGAGCAGTGCAGACGAGCTGCAAGAGTAGCTCATGGTGTATTGTCAATGATATATAGGAATTTTTCTAGCAGGGATAAGGAGGTGATTATTCCCTTGTATAAGGCAATGGTCAGGCCACACCTAGAGTACTGTATACAGGCCTGGAGGCCTCATTTCAGGAAGGATGTAGAGCTGCTGGAACGAGTACAGAGAAGGGCAACTAGATTGGTGAATGGGACAAAGGGGTTCTCTTACGAAGAAAGGCTTAAGTTTTGCAAATTACAGTGTCTGGAAACTAGGCACCAGCGGGGTGATCTGATAGAGGTGTACAAAGCCTTGAATGGTTTGAGCATGCTCAATGCTGATGGGATTCTTCCTCTAGCTCAGAAAAATCACCTGAGAGGGCATAAATTCAAATTGAGGAAAGACAGATGTAGCATAGATGTGCGGAAATTTGCCTTTAGCCAGCGGGTGGTTGGTGGGTGGAACAGACTTCCATCCCTTGTCGTGGAAGTTGATAGCCTAAATAAGTTTAAGGCTCAGCTGGACAGGTATTTCGAACGAACAGAGGGGTGAAGTGGAAGTGGTTATTTTTATTTATTTATGTTACTTTTTTTTTTTTTTTTTTTTTTTTTTGGCTGATGCTGCATAAGCTTGCTTTCTTGCATCAAATGCCTCTACTAATGCTAATGCTAATGCTAATTTCTGACTACTGAAAATCTTGGGTGCCTCTATTTTAAATGGTTATGCACCAACCTATCCTTGAAATATGAATGATTGTGTAATAATGTTTTACACCTCCAAGGGTTTGCATTAATTATGACTACTCTGATACATCAATTAATGAAATATTATCTTGTGTGCAGCCAGTAGAATGACTTATAACCAGAGCTTGGAATGGACCAGTTCATAATGGAACACTATACCATTTTCTTGCGTGCATTGGTAAAGTCCCATATATACTTGTTTATTTAAAAAATAATAATAAATAAATTTAAAAAAATAATAAATAAATTTTTAAAAAAATAATAAAAAATAAATTTTTAAAAAAATAATAAAAATTTTTTTAAAAAAATAATAATAATATGTTTGGCTAATGAGGGTGCCCCCTTGCCAGGTGGGCAGGAGCAGCAGTGCATAGCACACGCTTCTTGATTGGACCGGGGTTCGAGCCCGTGACCACCAAATACGGAGGACGCGAAAAGGTCAGGGAATGACCATCGCATATCATCAGAGCAACATAGCCTTAGTTGCTAATGCTCCTGAAAACCAAATAATAAATAAATAAATTGGCTAATGAGCATTCTGTTTAATAAAATTTTATATTTAAATCCTTGCTCGTAACTGTGGTACTACAGCATACCCTTATTGTCAGAGTGCCTCTTTGAGAATTTAAATGGGTTTGGTTGAAACTGAAGCAGTCAGTCTTGAAATTTCTGAAGGTCTATTTATTGTGTTTTGCATAAAAGGCAGAGTATGGTGGGTCGGAAAACTGCTAGTTGGGGGGGATACAAGGACTAATAGATTAACAGTAGCCACTGGCAGAGGTGGAAGTGATTCTTGCACTGCTTCTATTGAAATGAGCAGAAGCCTGAAAAACAAGATGCAGGATATTTCAGAGACTGCTGGGAGTCATTGCAGTACAAGTAAACACATGGGTTATATTAGGGTAGCCAAGAATAGAAACAGGTGCATGTATACCTGCGTGTACACCAATGCTGGCAGTTTGGTAGATAAATTTGATGAATTTGAGGTATTGCTCAAAACATCAAAGGCAGATATTGTTGGGATATCAGAGACGTGGTGTCACACAGATATAAGGAATGCTGAACTGGAATTTGGGGAATACAATGTGTATAGAAAGGATAGACAGGACAGGAGGGGAGGAGGGGTTATGCTATTAGTTAAGAAACACATAAAGTCCAAGGAAGTGAAGCCAGTCGACATCGATGGACAGGGCAGTGTCGAGTCAGTTTGGTGTGACATAAGCATAGGGAAATCAAAATTGACAGTAGGAGTGTGCTATAGGCCTAATGACTCTGATGAGTATAATAAGATATTGTACAGGGAAATAGAGTGGGCCAGTAAATCAGAGAGTCTTATAATGGGGGATTTTAATTTCCCAGATATTGACTGGAATTTGTGGGTTGGTCACTCGCACACTAGCAAGGCTTTTGTGGATTTATTGGATGATTGTTTTCTACATCAGCATGTTCGTGAGGCAACAAGAGGGAGCAATACTCTTGATCTGATTATCAGTAGTGATTCTTCATGCATTAAGAATCTGCAGATAAATGAACCACTAGGTGGCAGTGATCACAGTGTGTTGAAGTGGGATTTACTCAAGGAGGTAACTAACATCAGAGGTAAAGGGAAGGGTTTTTGTTTTCGTAAAGGCGACTATGATGATCTGAGACAGTATTTAAATTCTATACAGTGGGACCAACTGATGATGTTACCAACAGCAAACTCAAATTGGGAAGCATTCAAGGAACTAATCTCAGAGGCTACCAGGCTTTACATACCAACTAAGAAATATTGTTCAAGGTTTAGGCCTAAATGGTTGTCAGATGAACTAATGAGACATGTGGCAAAGAAGAAAAATGAATGAGATTCATACAAATTAATGGGTGACATGGAAGCCTATGATAGATATAAGTTGGTCTGTAACCAAGTCACAAAGAAGATTAGGCAGGTAAAGGCAGACTACGAAAAATCCTTGGCAAAGGTTGCAAAGAAAACCAGAAAAGAGTTCTTTACCTATTTAAACTCAAGAAGGAAAGGGATGAATCAGATTAGTCCACTGGATATTGATGGTTCAACAGTTGAGGATCCTGCTCAGGTGGCTAACAATCTAAACGAGTATTTTGCATCTACATACACGCATGAGGAGTTATTCAGGAAGGAGAATGATGTAGGTAAAGTAAACATTGGCAGTGAGGTGGATGATTTTGTAATAACTGAGAGGAAAGTGGAGGAGAGATTGTTGAGGATAAACATAAAAAAGGCACCTGGGGTGGATGGGATCAATCCAGTTATATTAAAGGAGGCAGCAAAGGAGGTAAGCAAACCCCTAGCCATAATTAGGAGAGCTTCTTTGGACTCAGGGGAGGTAACCATAGACTGGAGATGTGCAAATGTAACCCCAATTCACAAAGGAGGATCAAAGGCTGATAAAAGTAATTATAGACTTGTTAGTTTAACTTCTGTTCCAGGTAAATTAATGGAAGCACTGGTTAAAGAAGCACTGCAGATTCATCTAGACAAGAATTCAGTTATAGCTCAGACGCAGCATGGTTTTGTTAAGGGCAGGTCTTGCCTGACCAATTTGAATATATAAAATATATAAACTTATAAAAATATATAAATAAATAAATTTATATAAAAGAATGTATAAACTTTGATATTATATATTTGAATCTTAGAAAGGCTTTTGATACTGTTGCACGTGGAAGACTGCTGCACAAATTGGAGCAGTGTGGCATTGGAGGCAAATTGCTGCTATGGATAAGGGGATGGTTGAGTGGCAGAAGACAGAGAGTGGTAATCAATGGACACTGCTCAACGTGGACTAATGTTATTAGTGGAGTTCCTCAGGATTCAGTGTTGAGTCCGTTGTTGTTTTCGGTGTTTATGAATTATATTGATGATGGGATATGAAGTTTAATGTCCAAATTTGCAGATGATACAAAGGTTGGCAGGGTTGTTAAGGACACCACTGACGCTATGCTGCTACAACAGGATCTGGAAAGGTTGAACAGATGGGTTGAGGGGTGGCAAATGAAGTTTAACATTGACAAATTTAAAGTACTACATATGGGAAACAGTAACCCCAGAGCAACGTATCAACTCTGTGGTACTACACTCACAGTGGTAGGGAATGAAAGGGACTTGGGGGTGGTTGCGCAGGCAGATATGAAGTTCTCTGAGCAGTGCAGACGAGCTGCAAGAGCAGCTTATGGTGTCTTGTCAATGATATACAGGAATTTTTCTAGCAGGGATAAGGAGGTGATTATTCCCTAGGAGGTGGATAGATTGACAGTAGCCACTGGCAGAGGTGAAAGAGATTCTTGCACTGCTTCTATTAGAATGAGCAGAAGCCTGAAAAACAAGATGCATGGTATTTCAGAGACTGCTGGGAGCCATTGCGGTACAAATAAACACATGAGTAGTTGTGTTAGGGTAGCTAAGAATAGAAACAGGTGCAGGTATACTTGCGTGTACACCAATGCTAGGAGTTTAGTAAATAAATTTGATGAATTTGAGGTATTGCTCAAAACATCAAAGGCAGATATTGTTGGGATATCAGAGACGTGGTGTCACACAGATATAAGAGATGCAGAATTGCAATTTGGGGAGTACAACGTCTACAGAAAGGATAGACAAGTTAGGAAGGGGGGAGGGGTTATGCTATTAGTTAAGAAACACATAAAAACCAAGGAAGTGAAGCCAGTCGACATCGCTGGACAGTGCAGTGTTGAGTCAGTTTGGTGTGACATAAGCATTGGGAGATCAAAATTGAGAGTAGGAGTGTGCTATAGGCCTAATCACTCTGATGAGTATAATAAGGAACTGCACAGGGAAATAGAGTGGGCCAGTAAATCAGAGAGTCTTATAATGGGAGATTTTAATTTCCCAGATATTGACTGGAATTTGGGGGCTGGTTACTCACACACTAGCAGGGCTTTTGTGGATTTATTGGATGATTGTTTTCAACATCAGCATGTTCGGGAGGCAACTAGAGGGAGTAATACTCTTGATTTGATTATCAGCAGTGATTCTTCAGGCATTAAGAATCTGGAGATAAATGAACCACTAGGTGGCAGTGATCACAGTGTGCTGAAGTGGGATTTACTCAAAGAGGTAACTACCATTAGGGGTAAAGGGAAGGGATATTGCTTCCGTAAAGGCGACTACGATGGACTGAGACAGTATTTAAATTCTATACAGTGGGACCAACTGATGATGATACCAACAGCAAATTCAAAATGGGAAGCATTCAAAGAAGTTATCTTGGAAGCTACTAGGCTTTACATACCAACTAAGAAATATAGTTCAAGGTTTAGGCCAAAATGGATGTCAGATGAACTAATGAGGCATATGGCAGAGAAGAAAAATGCATGTGATACTTACAAATTAACACATGACACAGAAGCCTATGATAGATACAAGTTGATATGCAACCAAGTTACAAAGGAGGTTAGGCAGGCGAAGGCAGATTACGAGAAATCCTTGGCAAGGGATGCAAAGAAAAACAGCAAAGAGTTCTTTACTTATGTAAACTCTAGAAGGAAGGGGATGAATCAGATTGGTCCACTTGATATTGATGGGTCAAGTGTTGATGATCCTGCTCAGTAGCTAAAAAACCTAAATGAATATTTTGCATCGAAATTCACACATGAGGAGTTATTCAGCAAGGGGAATGCCAGAGGTGTATTCAACTCTAGCAGTAAGCTACAGAATCTTGAAATAACTGGGAGTAAAGTGGAGGAGAAACTGTTGAAGATAAACACAAAAAAGGCACCCGGGGTGGATGGGATCTATCCAGTTATATTAAAGGAGGCAGCAAAGGAAGTAAACAAACCCTTAGCCATAATTATGAGAGCTTCCTTGGACTCAGGGGAGGTTCCCATAGACTGGAAATGTGCAAATGTGACCCCAATTCACAAAGGAGGATCAAAGGCTGATACAAGTAATTATAGACCTGTGAGCTTAACTTCTGTTCCAGGAAAATTATTGGAGGCACTGGTTAAAGAAGCACTGCAGGATCATTTAGACAACACTTCAGTTATAGCTCAGACACAGCATGGTTTTGTTAAGGGGAAGTCTTGCCTGACCAATTTGATTGGATACTATGATGCAGTCACAAAAGCTGGATGCAGGGAATAACTTTGATATATATTATATACTTGGATCTTAGAAAGGCTTTTGATACTGTTGCACATGGAAGACTGCTACACAAATTGGAGCATTGTGACATTTGAGGCAAATTGCTGCTATGGATAAAGGGGTGGTTGAGGGGGAGAAGACAGAGAGTGGTAATCAATGGACACTGCTCTTTGTGGACTAATGTTATTAGTGGAGTCCCTCAGGGCTCAGTGTTGGGTCCATTATTGTTTTCTGTATTTATAAATGATATTGATGATGGTATATCAAGCTTAATGTCCAAGTTTGCAGATGATACAAAGGTTGGCAGGGTTGTCAAGGACACTACTGACACTATGCTGCTGCAACAGGATCTGGAAAGGTTGAGCAGATGGGCTGAGAGGTGGCAAATGAAGTTTAACATTGACAAATGTAAAGTACTACACATGGGAAACAGCAACCCCAGAGCAACGTATGAACTCTGTGGTACTACACTGACAGTGGTAGAGAATGAAAGGGACTTGGGGTGGTTTTGCAGGCAGATATGAAGTTCTCTGAGCAGTGCAGACGGCCTGCAAGAGTAGCTCATGGTGTATTGTCAATGATATATATAGGAATTTTTCTAGGGGATAAGGAGGTGATTATTCCCTTGTATAAGGCAATGGTCAGGCCACACCTAGAGTACTGTATACAGGTCTGGAGGTCCATTTCAAGAAGGATGTAGAGCTGCTGGAACGAGTACAGAGAAGGGCAACAAGATTAGTGAATGAAACAAAGGGGTGCTCTTACGAAGAAAGGCTTAAGTTTTGCAAATTACAGAGTCTGGAGATTAGGCACCGGCGATATGATCTGATAGAGGTGTATAAGGCTTTAAATGGTTTGAGCATGCTCAATGCCAATGGGATTCTTCATCTTGCTCAGAATAATCAGCTCAGAGGGCATAAATTCAAATTGAGGAAGGACTTATGTTGGACAGATGTGCGGAAATTTGCCTTTGGCCAGCGGGTGGTTGGTTGGTGGAACCGACTTCCATCACTTGTTGTTGAAGTTGATAGCCTAAACAAATTTAAGGCTCAACTGGACATGTATTTCGAGCGAACGGAGGGGTGAAATGGGAGTGGTATGTTTTTTTTTTTTTTTTTTTCGGCTGATGGTGAATAAGCTTGCTTTCTTGCATCATATGCCCCTACTAATGCTAATGCTAATGCTAAAAGTATTCTACACAGATTTGCATCTTATGAATTGCTTTCTGTTTTTGCCATTTGGTAACCGGTTTTTCTTTGACTGCTTATTGTGGGTGAGTACATGGTTCTGTGTCTCACCTTCTTAACTAAGTCTGGTCTTCCCAAAGGTTCTGTTCTCTCTCACTCCTTCCTCCTGTTATACAAATGACCTTTTTCTGTGACTGGAAATCCTGTCCACAGATTTGCTCATGATAGCACACTACGTTCCACATTCCAATTTGAGAAACCTTGCTCTGCACAAACAGCTTAAACGTTTTGATTATTTACCACCGATTTCTTAAATGCTGATTTCCAAGTAATTCTTCAATGGGCAAAGGAAACTTATTAACTCAATCCTTATAACATTTGATCCTGTCATAAAATATTACAAAATGGTCTACTGTCCTCATACTCATCTTCAACACTCAGATTTTTAGACAAGATTTTGTCTGCTCAGATAGCTGAAAAACTCAATGAGTATTTTTCATCTACATTCACACACGAGGAGTTATTGAGGGAGGGGAATGCCAGAAGTTTATCAAACTCTGGCAGGGAGCTAAATAATTTTATAATAACTGAGAGCAAAGTGGAAGGGAAATTGCTGAAGTTAAACATAAGGAAGGAACCTGGGGTGAACGGGATCTATCCAGTTATATTAAAGGAGGCAGCAAAGGAAGTAAGCAGGTCCTTAGCCATGATTATGAGGGCATCGTTGTACTCAGAGGAAGTCTCCATAGACTGGATATGTGCAAATGTATCGCCAATTCACAAAGGGGGTATCGAATTCACAAAGGAGGATGAAGTGAGTAATTACAGACCTGTTAGTTAAACTTCTGTTCTGGGGAAAATAATGGAGTCACTGGTTAAAAAAGCACTGCAGGATCATCTAGACAAGACTGCAGTTATAGTTCAGACATAGCATGGGTTCGTTAAGGGGAAGTCTTCTCTTACCAATTTGATTGGATACTATTATGTGGTCACAAAGGAACAAGATGCACAAAATAATTTTGATATCATATACTTGGATTTTAGAAAAGCTTTTGATACTGTCGCACATGGAAGACTACTATGAAATTTGTAGCAGTGTGGCATTAAGGGCAAGTGGTTACAATGCATAAAAGGATGGCTGAGTGGGAGAAGATAGAGAATGGTAATCATTGGACAGTGCTCTTCTTGGACTAATGTCCTGAGCTGGATATCATCATTCTTCTCTTTCTTGGTGATTCCCTTTTACTTCTGACTCTCTCTCACTCTCAGGGTAACTCAGAATTTTTTTTTAGCTGGTGCAGCAAAAGCCTTAGGCTTCCTTGCACTATATAGCTAGAAATAACAATAACAATAACAATCTCCCGGAAAATAGTGTATTTCAACGATCAAACAGGCAAATCAATCAGAATACACACAATTTCCTCATACAATACATTGGCGTATCATAGCTTTAGTTGCTTTCGCGTTTAACACATACACATTAACAGAAGGGAAAATTTCAATAGAACTTATAAACTCTGTCCTTTCGCAAACTGACCGGAAGTACAGTGGCATGGTCACCGTCTTCCCCACACCAGGTGGAAAAGGCTCGGGTCCGAATCCTGTCGATAACGCGTGGAACTTTAATGGACTTCTTAACTCCGTTGCTGAATTAGTCGGTCTCAGGATCATATTATTATTATTATGATTAGCCATATGGTGCAAGGAAGCCTGAGGCTTATGCTCCACCAGGCAAATAAAAAAAAAAAAATTCTGAGATTAGTCTTCTATGTGCAACAGTATTCAAGACTTTTCTAAGATCCAAATATATATCAGAATTATTTTTTGCATCCAGTTCTTTTGAGACCTCATTGTAGTATCAAATCAAACTGTTCAGAAAAGACTTCCTATTAACAAACCCATGCTGTGTGTGAATTATAATTGCAGTCTTGTCTAGATGATCACGCAATGCTTCTTTAAACAGTGCCTCTATTAATTTCCCCAGAACATAAACTAATACGTCTTTATTACTCGTATCACTCTTTGATGCTCGTTTGTGAATTGGGGTCACATTTGCACATCTCAAATCTGGGGACCTTCCCTGAATCAAAGGAAGCTCTTATAATTATGGCTAAGTATTTGTTCACATCCTTCGCTACATTCTTTAATATAAGTCGGTAGAACCCATCCATTGCCGGTGTCTTTCTTATGTTTAACTTCAACAATTTCTCCTCCACTTGTTCTCAGTTATTACAAAATCATTAGCTCCCTGCCAGAGTTTGATAAACTTCTGCAATTCCCATCATTGAATAGCTACTCATGTATGAATGTAGATGCAAAATACTCATTCAGTTTGTCAGCTACCTGAGCAGGGTTCCCAACAGTTGAACAATAGATATTAAGTGGACGAATCTGATTCATTTTCTTCCTTTTAGAGTTTACCTAAGTAAAGAACTCTTTCCGGTTTTTCTTTGCGTAGTTTGCCAAAGATTTCTCGTAATCTGCTTTGCCTCCTTTGTGACTTGATTGCACACCAGCTTATATCTACTATAGCCTTCTGTGCCATTTGATGCATTCCACGCATTTTTCTCTGCCACAAGTCTCATTATTTCGCCTGACATCGATTTAGGACTAAACCTTGAACAGTATTAGTTAGTTGAGACAAAAAACCACAGTAGTTTTCAAGATTACTTCCTTGAATGCTTCCCATTTAGAATTTCCTATTGGTAACATCATTTTTGTCCCACTTTATAGACTTTAAAAACTGTCTCAGACAATCGTAGTCACTTTCACGAAAACAAAAGCCCGTACCTTTACCCCAGATTATACTTATCTCTTTAAGTATATCCTACATCAGCACACTAAGATCTCTGCCACCTGGTGTTTCCTTTATCTCCAGATTCTTAATGCATTAAGAATCACCGCCGATAATCAGATCAAGGTTATTACTCCCTCTGGTTGCCTCTCGAACAAGCTGCTGTATAAAACAATCATCAAATGAATCCAAAAAAGCTTAGCTAGTGTGCAAATGACCAAACCAGAAGTCCCACTCAATACCTGGGAAGCTAAAATCCACCATTATAAGACAATCTGATTTACTGGCCCACTCTATTTCTCTGAACAGTTGTTCATTTTACTCATCAGAGTCATTAGGCCTATAACACACTGCTACTCTCAATTTCGCTTTCCCTGTGCTCATGCCACACCCAACTGACTCAACTTCGCACTGTCAACCCCAGTCAACTGGATGCACTTTCCTAGATTTTATGTGCTTCTAAACTAACATCATAAACCCTCCTATTCTGTCTTGTTGTGCACATTGCACTCCATAAATTCCAAAACTGCATTCCTTTCCTTATATCTCAACGACAACATCCCTGATGTCCCAACAATATCTGCCTTGGATGTTTTCACCAGCACTGAAATTCATGAAATTTATTTTCTAAACTTCTAACACTGTCTAGACGCAGGTATACATGCACCTGTTCTAATTCCTAGAAACCCTAGCACAGCTCATATATTTACTTGTTCTGCAATGACTCCCAGCAGTCTCTGAAATCTGCAGCAACTTGTTTGATCTCCTTTCTATAATCTGCAAAATTGGAAATTAAACCTGATATGTCTTCATCAATATCATCGAGAAATGCAGAAAACTCCCGCTTTTTGTGGAGGACTCGCATGTTCCTGATATATTCTGCGAATACCGAAAACACGAATACTGAGTTATGGCAGCCATAGTAATAGTAATCGTGGCATGCGATGCAAGAAAGCAAGCGTATGAGCTTCTGTAGCATCAGCCAAAAAAAAAAAAAAAAAAAAATTAACACAACCATTTCCTCTAAATGTTTGTCCAGTTCTTCCTTAAATTTATTTTACCTATCAACTTCCACATTGACAGATGGAAGTTTGTTCCAGCAATTAACCGCCCGCTGGCTAAAAGCATATTTCTGCACATGTATTCTATATCTGCCTTTCCTCAATTTGAATTTATGTCCCGTTAGGTTCGTAATCTGAACAAGTGGAAAAATCCCATCAGAATTCAACGTGCTCAACGCATACAAGGCCTTATAAACCTCAACGAGATCATCTTGCAGGTGCCTAGTCTCCAGACGCTGCAATTCGCAGAACTTAAACCTCTCTTGGTAAGAAGATCCCTTCATTATCTTTACCAATCTTGTTGCCATTCTCTGTACACGCTTAAGTAAATCTACATCCTTCCTTAAATGAGGCCTCCAGACCTGTACGCAGTACTCAAGGCGTGGCCTGACCATTGACTTGTACAGAGGGAAAATCACCTCCTTTTCCCTGCTAGCAAAATTCCTGTATATCATTTACAAAACCCGATGAATTGCTCAGGCAGCCTGTCTGCATTGCTCAGAAAACTTGATATTTGACTGCACAATTACTCCTAGGTCTTTTTCATTTTCTACCACCCTAACTGTAGTACCACAGATTTGGTACGTTCCTCCAGTTAATTAAATAATAAAAGGGTTCCATTCCAAAGTATGAAATATATAAGAAAAACTAGTCTAAAATTTTGTCTATGTATGTATATGACTATGTACATAGCCAGTGCATAGGGAAATACAAGCAAAAGGCATGCTCACATCTGGTGAGTGTGGGCTTGGCAAACCCAGGGTCCTGAGCTGGATATCATCATTCTTCTCTTTCCTTGGTGATACCTTTTTACTCTCTCTCTCTTTCTCAGTGTGTGTGTGTTTGTGTAATGCGGGGATTTTTTTTTTTTTTTTTTTGGCACTGGAGCATAAGCCTCAGGCTTCATTGCACCATATGGCTAATAATAATAATTATTATTGTGGCTTGCATTCTCTTCCAAAACATCCGATTTTCGGCTGCCGTGAACACCAGTTCGGGAACATTTTTTATTTTTTTTTATGAACACCCCAAACACAAGAGGTATTAGAACCTATAGTACTTAATACCGTGCTTGGGTTGGAGGTTGAGGAGATGCAAGAGGATATTTGTTGACATTAGACTTGAACCTTCTGTAGACTAATTTTCAGGAATGATATATGAAGGAAGGTTGTTCCAGAAAACGGCAGTTGAATAAATAAACAAGGAATACAAAAAGTTGGTTGTGTGAGTTTGAAGTAGGACAGTAAATAGATGAGGGCTGGTGGCGGCACGAGTCCGGACTGTTCTGAAAGAGGGAGCGGGAATTATAGAAGCCAATTCAGAAGAATAGTGCCCATGGAAGTATCTGTAAAAAAGGCATACATCAGAAACAGTACATCTATGAGGCAGCGAGTGGAGAGATTCTGTTAGAGAGGAGTCATTAGTTAACCTAGCTGCAGTCTTCGGAATCTACAAGCCTGAGAGAGGTTTTCGGGCCACCACCCCCAGATGTGTAAACAATATTCCATGGTAGACAAAGATAAGCACAGGAGCAGAAGAATCCTTTTTGCGAGAGATAAAACAAGACTCAGATTTAGAAGGATTAAAATCAACTAAGTTGTCTTTGCCCCACTGAAGAATTACCTGGAGATAGGCATTAAAGGAATTGGTAGCGGATATATTCGGGAAGTTGAAGTTGATTGAGCAGGGCAAGATTTCTCAAAATGGAAAGTGGAATGCAATGTGCTATCATTGGCAAAACTATGGTAGGATTTCCAATCAATGGAAGAAGGTCATTATTATACAAGAGGAAAAGAGTGGGGGAAAGAAATGAACCTTGGGGAACACCAGCATTAGTGGCCAAGTTAGAAGATAGAGCCTTCTACGATCACCCTCAGTGTGCGATCAGAGAGAAAACTGGATAACCAATTACAAAAAACAGTTGGCGAACCATAACAGGGAAGCTTGCTTAGGAGACCTTTATGCCAAATACGATCGAAAGCCTTTGAGATGTCAAGAGCAATTGCTTCTGTTTCTCCGAACTTTTCCATTGAATTTGTCCATAAATGGGTAAAATAAACCAGAATATCACCAGTGGATCGACACTGACGGAATCCATACTGTCGATCATGGATCAGACGTTAGGTTTCTAGGTAGTTTAAGAGTTGGGAAGTTAATTGATTTCTCCATTACTTTAGAAAGAGTAGAAGTAATTTCGATGGCACGATAATTGGATGGGAGGGATTTCTCACCCTTTTTAGGAAGGAAAATCGCCTTTGGTATAACAAAGTTAAAAAAGATGGCAAAGAACAGGAGTAAGTTCAGGAGCATAAGTTTTGAGAACACGTGGAGAAATACCATCAGGACCTGGAGCTTTCTTAGCATCAAGATTCGTCAAAATCTTTCTGACATCCTTTTGACGAAAGACCACAGGAGGCATTGAATGGAGCGTGTAGGGAATGGTGAGAGGCGTTTTACGAAGATCATAGATATAGGAGTTCGAAGGAAAACGTGATGCTAACAGGTCAGCTTTATCCTTGGCTGAAGTGACAACAGAACCATCTGGTTTTGACAGAGGCGGAAGCAGAGATGGGCAAAAGTTTCAGCCAATACCTTTGGCAAGAGATTAAAACGCTCGGCTACCATTAGGGCAAGAATCAAGTTTTCTGCTCTTCGCCTTTTCAAAATCTAATTTCTATTGATTAATAACTGCTTTACAGTTGTTTCGATCTTTGGTGTAGGCAGAAAATGAATCTGAGGATTCGGAAACAAGCCAATTATGATATGAAAAGTTCTCTTGAACAGCCTTAGCACATTTTTTGAAAAACCAAGGTTTCGATAAAGGAAGAGACTTTACAGTGGAATGTGGAAAAAGGATTCAATTCCTACAAGAATAATTTCACTGACACGATCTGAGCAAACGTTGACATCAGAAGTTTTGAAACAGTAATCTGACCAAGGAAAAGAATAAAAGAAATCTCGCAGGTCATCTCATTTTGCATTCTTGTAATGCCAAACAATACAAGGTTGGGAATAGCCATGAGATAAAGCCTCCATCCGAGAAGAGACATTCACCAAGTTATGATCTGAGGTGCCTAAAGGACCACTCACTTGGACCGCGTACTTAGAAGGGTTGTTTATGAGAAAAAGATGAAGCGTGTTGGCCATATGGTTAGGATTTTCCGGTATTCTTGGAGGTAAATGAACAATCTGTGCTAGGTCATTAGTAATTGCAAAAGCCTCAGCATCTCGACCAGCTGGGTCGGTGTCGCTAGAAAACGGAAGCTAGTTGGAGTTGTGAAGATTAAAATCACGAAGGAAAATTACCCCACTGTTAGGAAAGTTGGACTGGAGAAAGTCAAAGAGCTCCAAGTGATTAGCAGAGTTGGGAGAACGGTAGAGACATTAGATGAATTTGACACAGTGAGGAAGATAGATTTTGAGCCAGAGAAGATCGAAGAGAGGAGATTCCAAATATCTCCCTATCGGTATTCCCTGTCAGATACCAAGTATGCGACAGGGAATATCGGAACGGACATATGCACAAGTACCATTTGAGACGAAAGGAATCATACAGCAAATAGTTTGGGCAACTGGGATGAGCAGTATTTGAATCACCCGATAACTGAGATTCTGTTCAAAAAAGTACATGGGGTTTGGCAGACTGCAAGTGGGAATGGACATCATTGCGATTAGAATTGGGATCACGCATATTTGTGAAATGAACAAGGAAGAGTTTTGGAGGTTTAGATCTTTTCGCAGATAAGCTTAGTCTATTAGCTTGACAATTCATGGTGTTTTTAATAGTGAGAAAATGTGGGGGGACACGTATGAAGTAATCAAATTTTTGGATAAAGCGTAACATGGTAAGAATATACCGAGATCTTTGACATAACGTGGGCTCGACAATGCCTTCCGGATACACACTACTCGGACTTCCTCTAGTCACTATCTGGCATAGTACAGGTAGCAAGATTATACACTAGCTGATCTGGAAGCCTCCTAAAGAGTTACCAATAGGTTTGCTCCGGTGTACTAACTAGCGGCCCGCTTGCGACCACCATTTTAGAGCTGTACCCCTCGAGATGTAAGGAAGATTGGATGTCCATCATAACCTCAAAAGTCATCAGTCTTAGTGCATGATGCAAGAGATGGGGAAGGGCTGACAGGAACTTAGCTCTGGAGGCTAAACATGGGTTTCACCACTTCAAGCCACCAATAAGCAAATTGGTGGTATTGCACCGGTTGATGAGAGTCATCTACCACCTAGTATTGCCTGTTAACACAGAGGGGTGGCATTTCTCCAATTGGTGTGGGCGCCACATTCAGCCCCTGTTTATGTTGGTTCATACTTGGATGGTGACCCACAGTGTGCTTGTGCATGGAGGTTATACCCAGGATTACTAACAGTCCCACCATCGTGAAGGTGCAAGCAGAGGATTTGAGTGTCACAGACCCTCTAGACTTCTTCACCAAAATTGGGTCCACTTGACTTGAATATCACCCGAATATCACTTCCATCAGCGTTTTAGACTCCCAGGTAGCAAGTGCAGCTTGTCTGGAATGTCTGAGAGAATGTCTGTCTTGAGGTATTTGAGAGAACCTTAAAGATCAGATGGATATATGCTTTTTCTGTAATTAATATTTTTTTAACTCAGTCGGGAAACGTTCTGCAGCCACGAAATCTGCTGATGCAAACTTACCTACAAGTTTCACGTTATGAAGACCATATCGATTTTAAAATTTTTCAAACCTAATCTAGCCAAAAAACTTATCCCACCAATTTCACCAGCTATCACTAGTTTCGCTAAAGTGCTGATAAAGGTGTTTTGCCTTTTCACAAATGAGTGAACTTAACGGAATTGTTTTTGAGTTCGGTCTTCTATTCACAGATTTAAAGCCGTTTCCATTTTTTCTAATTTAACATCACGTGTTACGGAATAAAATTTTGATGCAATTAGCGCGTTTTCTTGGACACTACGGCGGATTTTTTTTTCCAGTTCCTTGATTGATCATTCCGTTGACTCATTGATTTTACAATGTTTTGCCTGACGAGAAACTTTCACCATTAGGAATTTTGTCTAACCCAATTTTACTTGCTAATGTCATCACGTTCTTTGATCGTTTCACAATTTCCCTTGTTATTCGTGGCCATATTTTTGTAGGGGTTAGAAAAGAACTTGTCCACAATAGAGTCTCTTTCTTTTAACCGTTAATAACATAATCGAAAAAGTCTGTTTACCCTGACACACTGCAAAACGGTAGATTTTTCACTTTTGTAAGCATATCAATTTATAGCAAACGACGAAACCTTCCATGACAAGCGCATATTACATACTGAATAAGGATTAATGGGAAACATCTGCTCGCGATTTTGTCATCCCCTTTCCCTCCGACCCACCGAGTGCTGTTTTGACCGAGCATGATGGTTTTAGATACTCGCATGTTTTTTATTTTGCGGAAAATGTTCACAGCGCTTTAAAATTTATATTTTTTTAGGTTTCATTTATATTAATTAAATCAGTGACCATGAATACAGATATCGCGAATAGCGCGGGGGTTTACTGTATAGAAAACAATAATGGCCCAACACTGAACACCGGGAGACTCCACTAATAACATTATTCCATGAAGAGCAGTGTCCAATGATTATCACTCCCTGTCTTCCCCTCCTCAACCATCTCTTTATCCCTAGTAGTAACATGTCGTTAATGCCACACTGTTCCAATTTTAACAGCAGTCATGTATGTGGAAAAGTATCAAAAGCTTTCCTGAACTCCAAGTACAGTACACTTTCAGAACAACGGCTCCTTTGGGGATTTAAGTTGCTGCCATTTCGATTTTTTCATTATCTAGAAAGTTTTTTTTTTTTTTTGTAATATATTTAATGCAGAAATAATGACACTAAATAACAAATAGAGATTGAGAATGCAATTTTATTAACTGCACATAAAAACCATAAACATGATGACAATCCAATGTTATATTCTGCCATTAGTGCACTCTTGCTTATGCCCTGTTCTATTTTCTTTATTATATCAAGTTAAGTCTGAGTGGATAACACATTGGTATCGTCACCATCCTCCTCACACCGGGTGGAAAAGGCACGGCTTTGAATGGGTCGATGATGCGATGAACTTTTTTCTCTCCATGGCTGAGTTAGTCTGTCTCAGGAATAGACAGCAAGGTTTTCCCACCATAAACTGGGGTTTTTCCTTCGGCGAAACAGGCAAATCGACCAGAGAACACACGCAATTTACAGACACAATACACATTGTGTCTGTAAATAGATGATATCAAAATAGATTTTGATATCATCTATTTGGATTTCAGGAAAGCTTTTGACACTGTTGCGCATGAAAGACTATTGTACAAATTGGAGCAAAATGGTATTAAGAGAAAGTTGCTACAATGGATAAAAGGATAGTTAAGTGGGAGAAGACAGAAGGTGGTAATCAGTGGGTGCTGCTCTTCGTGGACTAATGTTATTAGTGGAGTCCCACAGGGTTCGGTGTTGGGTCCACTGTTGTTTTGTATATTTATCAGTGATATTGATGAAGGTATATCAGGCTTAATGTCGAAGTTTGCAGATGATACAAATGTTGGCAGGGTTGTTAATAACAGTAATGGCAGTGTGCTACTGCAACAGGATCTAGATAATTTGGGCAGATGGGCTAAGAAGTGGCAACTGAAGTTTAACCTTGACAAATGCAAAGTACTGCATATGGGTAGAAGTAACCCCAGAGAAACGTACCAACTGTGTGGTACTACACTTAAGGTGGTAGAAAATGAAAAAGACCTGGAAGTAATTGTGCAGGCAGATATGCAGTTTTCTGAGCAATGCAGACAGGCTGCCAGGGCTGGTCATAGGGTTTTGTCAATGATATATAGCAATTTTGCTAGCAGGGAAAAGGAGGTGATTATCCCTCTGTATAAGGCAATGGTCAGGCCACGCCTTGAGTACTGCGTACAGGTCTGGGGCCTTCATTTTAGGAAGGATGTAGATTTACTTGAGCATGTACAGAGAAGGGCAACAAGATTGGTGAGGGGAATGAAGGGATCCTCTTACTAAGAGCGGCTTAAGTTCTGCAAATTGCAGTGGCTGGAGACTAGGCACCTGCGTGGTGATCTGATTGAGATGTATAATGCCTTGAATGGGTTGAGCATGCTGAATTCTGATGGGATCCTTCCACTTGTTCAGATTACGAACCTAAGGGGGCATAAATTCAAATTAAGAAAAGACAGATGTAGAATAGATGTGTTGAAATTTGTCTTTAGCCAGCGGGTGGTTAATTGCTGGAACAAACTTCCATCTGTCGTTGTGGAAGTTGATGGGTTAAATACATTTAAGCAGGAACTGGACAGGCATTTGGAGGGAATGGTGTGATTTTTTTTTGGCTGATGCTGCATAAGCTCATACACATGCTTTCTTGCATCACATGCTACTACTACTACTACTACTACTACTACTACTACTACTACTACTACATGGGTACATGAATTAACTTTCCGGGTGACTCTAATAAATAGTTTGGATTATATCAAGTTTGTCACTAAACTTAAATGTTCTTCTTTTCTTCTCTGTATGAGGCTTATTAAGTTTAGGAGCCATTGTGGTGTTTTTAATTTAAAATAAATATAAAACAGCAGTATAATCCATAATATCAGTAAAGAATTCATTTTCAAAATGGCAAATGTAATCAAATACAATAGTCACGCTACTTGCCGTTTATTTTTGGCACTGCAGATATCTGCGCTGTATGTAAACATCTGATCTCAATGTGCCGTTGGCTAGAATGCTCGGTTATTTCGAAGACTACTGCGGCAGTTCCCAAACCGTGCACCGTATCGCACCGGAGCGGCACATGTAGGAAGTAGTGCGCATGAGCATAAGCTCACGCCCCCTACTTCCTAAATGACACTAACGTTGATTCGGTACACTAGCGTAGCTACACTTTTTCGGACCCCTACTTAATTAATGAAAATTGAAAAAACAGGAGACAGCCAAAGACGCCGGGCCACTAAAGGACCCAGAGGCAATTGCCTTGCCTGCCTACATGGTAGCTACGTCACCGATTCGGTAAATAGTGGATGTGAGCATAAAACATTACATTGTCCATAATTTCGGTTCTAGCTGTTCGATTTTAAAGCAGTTCTGATTTTCATTAAAGATGTTTTCACATAAAGCATCTTTTGTGCGTAACAGAGTATACACATGGTTTTTTTTTTTTTAAATGAAAACTAACAGCTGACTAGTTGTTGTTATGTCTGTACTTTCATCAGTAGCAAGTGAAAAATATGGACAGTCTTCAATAAAAACTTTCAAGTTGTCAGACAAATGTTTACTGATATCTTTAGTTCTCCTAATAACAGCTTGTTTCGAAAAAGAGAGATACAAACTGTAGTTCTCTGGCAACATTTTCTTCACTCAACCAACTCTGCCATTTTGCTGCATGCTGACTAAAACACCATCTGTGAACGGTTTTTTGGCCTTAGCAAGCTCATAACTAATGAAACAAGAAGCCAAAACTGATGATTCTTGTATATTTATTACATTGCTGAATATATACTTTTGTTTTGTAAGCTTCTTTTGCAGATGTGATGTTCAACAGTTTAATTAAGTGAAAGGAAGCTTCGTATAATTAATCGGTATCGAGTTATTATATGTTAAATAATATATGGGATATGTTAAATAATAACTCTATACCGATTAATTATACGAAGCTTCCTATTAAGGGAATTTTTCACTTAATTAAACACTTAGTTGAGGCCAACTATATCACCTTTCGAGACAAGGTGTTTTTGGTTTGCCAATGGGGCCTGAGCGGCTTAATATCGGAGATCTATCTCTCAACGATTGAGCATATATATTTGACTTCTTTTCGACCCAGTATCACATACTATGGAAGGTATTTAGACGATGTTCTAGTTATTACTGATAGTGGTAGTATCCAAGACATTTTACATTCGTTTAATAATATTCATTCTAGACTCAAATTTACATTGGAAAGGGAGGATACGGATAAAAAGTCATTAAATTTTTTAAATTTCACGCTTAATCGGGACTCAAATAAAATCTATCGAAAACCTACAAACACCGGTACGCTTCTACATTATAACAGCTATCACCTGTTCACCTACAAAAGATCGATTATCTTTAATCAATTTCTAAATGCCTATACATATTCAACGACGGAATCTGCTCTAGGCTCAGAAATACAAATATTAACCAGCAGATTCTTAAACAGGGGTTATTTCCTTGCTCGAATAAACCAAATTAGGGTACAAGCTAAGGATAGGATACAAAATACTACACCAACCAACAATAGTAATATCAAAAAAATACTTTATTTCTGTCCCATATGTTGATTCCATCTGTGGTTGTGGAAGTTGATAGGTTAAATAATTTAAGGAGGAACTGGACAAACATTTAGAGGGGATTGTTTTTTTAATTATTATTTATTTTTTTTTTGGCTGATGCTGCATAAGCTCATACACTTGTTTTCTTGCATCACATGTCACTACTACTAGTACAAACAGCCTAACAGATTCTTTAAAGATTAAAATTGTGGCCAGGCCAATACGGAAATTACACACTATACTGAAAAAGCGCTCGGTCCTTTCGTCGTTCGCAACACAAATAAATTACATTACCTGGTAAACATTTCTTGGGGTGATTGCAACTCGTCGTACCAAGGTTCTGCGCAATTTCTGCGGAATATTCGTGTTAATCAACATGATTCTCGTTCAGCAGCGTCAGAATTAGCCTTTCACGTCGTTAACGAAAAACATACCTTTTCATTTAACGAGGCAAAATACTTAGTGTCCAACGCAATTATACGCGATTATTAATTGCAGAAACCATAGAAATTAAATTACACGAAAATTCTGTTAATGTTCGCCGGCTATATCTGATCCCCGATTCGTCGGCTTTTACGCGCATTCTCGAAGACAAATAATCCCTATTTAATTTTCATGCTCGACCCTATTCGGTAATTTTCATTCCTGTGATAACGACATACGGTCGAAAAGCGTTGCAGCTTCAGGAAGGAAAATCGTTTTGCAATTTTTTCGTTTAATTAATTTTATTACTTTTAATTGGGTTAAATTGAATTTTAATTATTTGTTACTCTAATGTAATATTTTCGATTTTTCGTTTTAATTTCTGGAGAGTATCATACGGAAGTGTTCTAAGTACTATATTGAGATAAACATCTCTTATTATTTCCACAAATACAAATTGTCAACAATTTTATCTCTGTTTTTGGGAATGCCTTTTGTTTTGTTTTGTCTTTACTCTTTTTGTCTTTTAGGATCCTTCATGCCTATTATTCATATGATAAATCAAATTTATTTTATAATTTCTTAATTATAAAATAAATATAATTTTTTTTAAAATAATTTCTTTAAATATCTTTTCTTTTCTATGATCTTGCCTGGAAATCGGAGTGTCATCAAAGATAAGCACAGGAGAACAAGAATCCTTTTTTGCAAGATATAAGACAGGACTGAGTTTTAGAAGGATTTAAATCAACTAAGTTATCATTGCTCCACTGGAGAATAGCATTTAAGGAATTGGTAGTGGATATTCAAGAGAAGTTGAAGCTGTTTGAGCAGGGCAAGGTTTCTTAAACTGGAAGGTGGAATGTCATGTGCTATCATCAGCAAAACTATGGATAGGATTTCCAGTCAATGGAAGAAGGACATTAATATACAAGAGGAAAAGAGTGGGAGAAAGAACTAAGCCTTGTGGAACACCAGCATTAGTGGAGAAGTTAGAAGACAGAGAGCCATCTACCATCACCAGCAGTTAGAGAGTAAATTGAATACCCAATTACAAAAAACAGTTGGCAAACCATAAGATGGAAGCTTATTTAGAAGACAGACCATTATGCCAAACACAATCAAAGGTGTCTGAAATGTCAAGAGCAACCGCTTCAGTTTCACAAAACTTTTCCATTGAATTCGTTCAAAGATGGGTAACATAAAATAGAACATCACCAGTGGATCAACATTGGCGGAATCTATACTGGCAATCGTTGATCAGATTTTTTTTTTAGGAGCATTAGCAACTAAGGCCATATTGCTCCGAGATATGCGGTGGTCATTCCCTGACCTTTCCGCATCCTCCGTATTTGGTGGTGACGGGCTCGAAGCCCGGTCTAATCAAGAAGCGCGTGCTATGCACTGCTGCTCCTTCCCACCTGGCTACTGAGGCGCCTGTTGATCAGATGGAAGGTTTCTAGATAGTTTAAGAGTTGGCGGTTAATTGTTTTCTCCTTATTTTGGAAAGAGTAGAGGTGATTGCAATGGGACAATAATTGGATGGGAGGGATTTTTCACCCTTTTTTAGGAACTGGTTGTGAGCAAATTTCCAAGCAGAAGGAAAAACACCTTTGGAATAAGAATGTGAAAAAGGCAACACAGAACAGGAATAAATTCAGGAGCATAGGTTTTGAATCCAATTTGTAAAAAGTTTCCCCATGCAGGTTGCTAATTTCGTTATAGTGCATTGGGATGGGGAGGGGGCGTAAAGAGGTTCATACTTGAAATAAACATTTTCGTTTTTTTCCTGACTACATAATTTTTTTATTTGGTGTCCAAATTCAGGATTATGTACATAAAGTTAATGAATGTAGCAAAGGAATCTGCAGTTATATGTGTTATTTGCATCACATTCTGATACCTCTGCAATATATGCACAACTAATCAATGATATCCACGTGGTTTTAATTTTTCCCTTTAAATAATAATAACCCCAAATTTAAAAGGTATAAAAACTTATAGTACTTAACACTGTGCACGGACTGCAGGCTGAGCAGATGGGAGATAATTGTTGACAATAGAATTTTTGTGGATTTTAATTTTTTTGAGAAATATGTATGAAGGAAGGTTATTTTAAAGAACAGAAGGGAAAAATGAGGAAAAGCATACGTTAGTTCTATGAGTTTCAAGTAGGGCAGTAAATGGATAATGTCTAGTTGAATCATGTGTTTGGACTTTTGAAGAGACAATGGAAGTACAGATGCTAGTTTGGAAGAATAGTGGTAATGAAAATATCTACAGAAAATGCATGCAACTTAATTGGAATGTGTATGTACTAGACAGTGGAAAAAGTTTTTAAGAGAAGGCTCATTAATTAACTTGATTGTCCCCTTTTGGATAGAGTCTGGGAGTTTGAGGAAGATTTTGGGGACACCATCCACATGTGGGAATATTCCATGGTAGGATTTGCACAGAGTCAGTAATGGTTTAGATCAGGGGTTCTGTTCTTAACCTTATTAGTTCCACGGACCCCTTCTCAGAATAATGTTTTTAAATGCATAAAATAAAATTACAAACAGACCAGTTTAATGAAATAGTTACCAAAATTAAAAAAAAAAAACAACATTATACAGTAATATATGTGTTTCTTTCTTAACACATTGAATAATAATACAATACATTTAAAATATAGGAAAGTTGAAGTTAAATTTTATTTTTTAAGGACATATCAGTGTGAAGAGTGTTGTTGTTTATCTTGAATAAGAACATTAAACTGTGGTGTGGTATTTGATAAGGCAACACACGTCATGTTGGACGTCTAATCGAATTCGATTTTCTGTTTTCATTGTTACAAGTGCTGAAAATCCCGATTCGCACAGATATATTCAGACACGAGAATATTGTTGTTGTTATTTTTTTTAAGAGCATTGGCAACTAAGGCCATATTGCTCCGGGGATATGTGGTGGGCATTCCCTAACCTTTCTGCATCCTCCGTATTTGGTGGGCACAGGCTCGAACCCTGGTCTAATCAAGAAACGTGTGCTACGCACTGCTGCTCCTGCCCACCTGGCTACGGAGGCGCCTGTATGAGAATATTAGCAATAAAGTCCATCCACACTTCAGGATCAAACTGTGGAGGGAGTTCATAGTATCTCTGTAAGTATGATGGACCGCCCTAATGTTTTATGGCTTGAGGCGGTTGAAGCTTGCTCGTTCTTTGGAGTACGCAATCCGGTTCGGAATTAGTCCTGTAATTTTCCATTGTTTGTAGTTTTTCTCTTTAAATTTAAAGCTGTTGCTCAGCTCGGAAGTCAACCATCCTCTCGTATGTTCAGAGATTCTTATTTTTTTTGAGGCTGCATAATTAGGAATTGTGATCAGCCAGCGAGTTAAAAGAACTAAGCCAAGTTGATTATCACATTGCTCAAGTGCATTCCAAGGAATTGCAGTGGCTGCTTCTAGACATGTACTAATGTTGAGTAATTTTGGACTCGTTATTATCTTGGTGGACCCGAGTCAAGACGTTGTAATTTGGAGTCGGAAAATATAAGTTAATTAAAATTGGAATGTGATAATATTGAAAGGCTATTTCTGTTGTAGAATTAAGTTCACAGTTGCTGGATGACAGCACAAGATCAAGATGGTGGTCATCCCTGGTTGGGCGATTATTAATTATATGGATTCTTAATGGGTAAAGGTTATTTAGCATTCTGAACTGAAAATGAACAAGTTGAGGGGAAAAGTTGAAGTGTCCACAGATAACATGCCTTCCTGATTGACAAAGCTACCCCCCCCCCAGAATCGTATGCTGAAACCATCTCATTGATGGTTTCAGCATAGGGTTCTGGGGTGGGATGTATATAACTGCAATAATGTGAGCAGATTTAAATTGGCATGACGTAATTAGCCCTTCAAACGTTGTGAAATTGCTTTTTTATTCTTAGCGACAAGTATGTATGGTGTTCTATAGAAGAGTCCCACTCCAGCTCCCCTTTTGTCCTGTCGGGCGAAGAGAATTATGTTATAGCCAGCCGACACTGTATATGGAAAATCCTCCTCATTTCGGTCAAGCCAGGTTTCTGTTATGCAGAGCACATCAAAATTGTGTGAGAGTAAAAGTTCTTGTTCTACAGTTTCTTTCTTAACACATTGAATAATAATACAATACATTTAAAATATAGGAAAGTTGAAGTTAAATTTTATTTTTTAAGTGTGAAGACTGTTGTTGTCTATCTTGAATAAGAACGTTCAGAATACGAGCATTCTGATGGAATATAGAGGCTATTATGTCTTGGGGATTTTCCTTAGTATCCTCTGCGGTCTTTTTCTGTCTGTTCTGGAGACGTTTCTTTCAGATATCCTAACAGGAATTGTTGTGAATTGGCTTTAATCCATGATTTTGATACAGAGTCAACTAGTGGGGTTGACTTGACCCTGAATGATTCCGTGGTGTGATTGGCTGTGCATCTGAAGTCTGGTGGGGGGGGGTGAGCATTAGCATTAGCATTAGTAGAGGCATTTGATGCAAGAAAGCAAGCTTATGCAGCATCAGCCAAAAAAAAAAAAATAAATAAATAACCACTCCCACTTCACCCCTCTGTTCGTTCGAAATATCCGTCAAGCTGAGCCTTAAACTTATTTAGGCTATCAACTTCCACGACAAAGGATGGAAGTCTGTTCCACCAACCAACCACCCGCTGGCTAAAGGCAAATTTTAGCACGTCTATCCTACATCTGTCTTTCCCCAATTTGAATTTATGCCCTCTCAGGTGATTATTCTGAGCAAGAGGAAGAATCCCATCAGCATTGAGCATGCTCAAACCATTCAAGGATTTATACACTTCTATGAGATCACCTTGCTGGTGCCTAGTCTCCAGACACTGTAATTTGCAAAACTTAAGCCTTTCTTCGTAAGAGCACACCTTTGTTCCATTGTTCCATTCACTAATCTTGTTGCCCTTCTCTGTACTCGTTCCAGCAGCTCTACATCCTTCTTGAAATGAGGCCTGCAGGCCTGTATACAGTACTCTAGGTGTGGCCTGACCATTGCTTTATACAAGGGTATAATCACCTCCTTATCCCTGCTAGAAAAATTACTATATATCATTGACAATACACCATGAGCTACTCTTGCAGCCCGTCTGCACTGCTCAGAGAACTTCATATCTGCCTGCACAACCACCCCCAGGTCCCTTTCATTCTCTACCACTGTCAGTATAGTACCACAGGGTTGATATGTTGCTCTGGGGTTGCTGTTTCCCATATGTAGTACGTTACATCAATGTTAAACTTCATTTGCCACCTCTCAGCCCATCTGCTCAACCTTTCCAGATCCTGTTGCAGCAGCATATTGTAGTGATCTTCACAACAGTGCCAACCTTCGTATCGTCTGCAAACTTGGACATTAAGCTTGATATACCATCATTAATATCATTTATAAATACAGAAAGCAATAATGGACCCAATACTGAACGCTGAGGGACTCCACTAATAACATTAGTCCACGATGAGCAGTGTCCATTGATTACCACTCTCTGTCTTCTCCTCCTCAACCACCCCTTTATCCATAGCAGCAATTTGCCTCCAATGCCACACTGCTCCAATTTGTGCAGCAGTCTTCCATGTGCAACAGTATCAAAAGCCTTAATAAAATCCAAGTATATAATATCAAAGTTATTCCCTGCATCCAGTTCTTTTGTGACTGCATCATAGGATCCAATCAAATTGGTCAGGCAAGACTTCCCCTTAACAAAACCATGCTGTGTCCGAGCTATAACTGAAGTCTTGTCTAAATGATCCTGCAGTGCTTCTTTAACCAGTGCCTCCAATAATTTTCCGGGAACAGAAGTTAAACTTAAAGGTCTATAATTACTTGTGTCAGCCTTTGATCCTCCTTTGTGAATTGGGGTCACATTTCCATATCTCCAGTCCATGGGTACCTCCCCTGAGTCAAAGGAAATTCACATAATTATGGCTAAGGGTTTTTCCTTACTTCCTTTGCTGCCTCCTTTAATATAACTGGATAGATTCCATCCACCCCAGGTGCCTTTCTTGTGTTTATCTTCAACAATTTCTCCTCCACTTTACTCTCAGTTATTACAAGATTCTCTAGCTTACTGCCAAAGTTGAATACACCTCTGGCATTCCCCTCGTTGAATAACTCATGTGTGAATGTCGACGCAAAATATTCATTGTTTGTTAGCTACGTGATCAGGATCATCAACAGTTGACCCATCAATATCCAGTGAACCAATCTGATTCATCCCCTTCCTTCTAGAGTTTACATAAGTAAAGAACTCTTTGCTGTTTTTCTTTGCATCCTTTGTCAAAGATTTCTCGTAATCTGCCTTCGCCTGCCTAACCTCCTTTGTAACTTGGTTACAGATTAACTTGTATCTATCATAGGCTTCTGTGTCACGTGTTAATTTGTATCTATCCTATGCATTTTTCTTCTCTGCGATATGTCTCATTAGTTCATCTGACATCCATTTAGGCCTAAACCTTGAACAATATTTCTTAGTTGGTATGTAAAGCCTAGTAGTTTCCAAGATAAGTTCTTTGAACGTTTCCCATTTTGAATTTGCTGTTGTTAACATCATCAGTTGGTCCCACTTTATAGAATTTAAATACTGTCTCAGTCCATCGTAGTCGCTTTTACGAAAGCAATAACCCTTCTCTTTACTCCTAATGGTAGTTACCTCTTTGAGTAAATCCCACTTCAGCACACTGTGATCACTTGCACCTAGTGGTCCATTTATCTGCAGATTCTTAATGCATGAAGAATCACTACTGATAATCAAATCAAGAGTATTACTTCCTCTAGTTGCCTCCCGAACATGCTGATGTAGAAAACCATCATCCAATATATCCACAAAAGTGTTGCTAGTGTGAGTGACCAGCCCCCAAATTCCAGTCAATATCTGGGAAAAATTAAAATCCCCCATTATAAGACTCTCTGATTTACTGGCCCACTCTATTTCCCTGTACAGTTTCTTATTATACTCATCAGAGTTATTAGGCCTACACTCCTACTCTCAATTTTGATCTCCCAATGCTTATGCCACACCAAACTGACTCGACACTGCAATGTCCAACAATGTCGACTGGCTTCACTTCCTTGGATTTTATGTATTTCTTAACTAATAGCATAACCCCTCCTCCCTTCCTATCCTGTCTATCCTTTCTGTAGACATTGCACTCCCCAAATTCCAGTTCTGCATTCCTTATATCTGTGTGACACGTCTCTGAAATCCCAACAATATCTGCTTTTGATGTTTTGAGCAATACCTCAAATTCATCAAATTTATTTACTAAACTCCTAGCATTGGTGTACATGCAACTATACATGCACCTGTTTTTTCTTAGCTACCCTAACACAACCCATGTGTTTACTTGTACCCCAATGATTCCCAGCAATCTCTGAAATATCCTGCATCTTATTTTCCAGGCTGCTGCTCATTCCAATAGAAGTAGTGCAAGAATCACTTTCACCTCTGCCAATGGCTACTGTTAATCTATTAGTTCTTGTATCCCCCCAATCTAGCAGTTTTCCGACCTACCTAACACTGCCTCTATTGCATCAGCAAACATTCTTGCATCCGTTCTATTTAAGTGTGTCCCATCCCTGTAGAAGCAGTCTCTCCTGTTAACAAGTACAGACCAGGCTGAAAAATATTCTACCCCTTGAGCCTTGCACAATCTTTCCAGGGCCGAATTTATCGATAGGGCTCTCACCATATACTCCCCCCTATCGTGTCTGCGCAGAATTTCAGACACTTTCAAATTCAACCCTAATTCACGGCTTTTTTTCAACAGTGACCTGTACTTGTTAAGTAATTCCGCCGGTCTCCTACTCTTAATATCATTAGTGCCAACGTGTACAACTATATCACCTTTTGTGCCCTTAAAAGATGATATCCGCTCTACGTCATCAACCTTTGCCCTTGGCAGACATACCCTGGTCCTGTTCCACCTATCCTTTTTACAAAGCATGGTTCCCGTTTCCCTGACAATAGAGTCACCAACAACTACTGGTTCCTTTGGTACCAGCGCATTCTGCCTTAGGGGCTGCCGCTGTGTTGCATGAAAAGCTCTGGCATTGGTATGGGCAGCTGAGAGCTTGATATGCCTCTCACTGTTAATCCTTCGAGGGCATCCACCCTGTCCTTCAAGCTCTCATATAGGCCCATAACAACGCTGAGTTGTTGCCTGATTTCCTTAGACTCCTTGCATCGCACACACAAAGACATCCCCCATGGCAGTATCATGTCCAGTACTCGACTGCTCCAGAAACATCAAGCAAGTAGTGCATTTTAAAAGGCTGTGATTCAGAGGCGAACTGTCCCCCTCAGTTCTCCCCTGAGCCACAGCACTCCCATTAGCTTGAGCCTTTTGCATTGCTGCTATGGTCTGAGTCATGATTTCGATTTAATTTCAATTTCAGTACAAAATTAAAACCCTAAACTTGTATCCCAACATAGTTATAACACTATATTTATGTTTCAGTATCGAGTGTTATCTACGAAAACCCTTTATATAACTTCCGTATCAAGTTAATATTAATTGTTTATTTTTACTAATTATTTATGTTACGTAACCTAAGTCGTTATATGTATAGTTAAAAGTACAATTTAATTGACAATGAAGTTCAATAAGATTAATAGATTTTACTGATTAATTGACAATATTATGTACTATACTATACTATCTTAAGCTTATGCTATCTAGTTCGAGATATTTTGTATCGCGTAACAATGGCGGAAATTTACGAAGGGTAAATACGTGGGTTTGATACCCTTACTGATACTAAGTAATACCTACAAAATCTCTATCTAAGTTACTTTAAACTAAGTATCGTAAATAGGACTATAAAGCTACTCTAGAAAATAAGTTAATATACCAATTTAAGCTAATAAAACAGAAAATAAATCAGAAAAACTTCTCTGTTCCAGGAGCGGCAAAAAGTTACGTCCACACAGGCTGCCCTCGTTCTCAAAACTTGAAAGTAGGGCCTGATGAGGATTGAAAGTAGGGCCTGATGAGAAGCCCTCAAGGCCAAGTGGATGGCTGACACAAGATTTTTTATTGGGTTCTGTTGCAATCTAATCTGAAAGATGAATAGGAAGGCCATTTTGTGGGTAGTTGGTATACATCAACAGTTATGTTCAAATTATCTTTTATGCCATTTTTAACTTGCTCAGAGGTTGTGTGGAGCCAATAGTGAAATGAATAAGCTTTTGCGAGTGGGTTGTTGGTCGACGTGTACTGTATTGCCACTAGTCTTGAGTCAAGTAGTTGGGCTGTCTGAGTTATATGTGATCTTTTCTTGTTTCGATCTCTTGTTTTTTTGAGTCTGCGGTACTGTCCTTACCTCTTGGGTTTTGCGATTTTCCTTCGTTGTGTTTCTTCTGGATTCGTGAGGGGGCAGCCCAGGAGTGGGGGCCAAGGTCAGTATGATGTTAAGTTTCTGTAGGAGTTTCCTGACAGTTTCTAATAACAGAATTTGGATGAATGGTAGGTTTGTTAGTTATTTGGTTTTTAGGAGCATTAGCAACTAAGACCATATTGCTCCGGGATATGCGGTGGTCATTTCCTGACCTTTCCGCATCCTCTGTATTTGGTGGTGACGGGCTCGAACCCCGGTCTAATCAAGAAGCGTGTGCTACACACTGCTGCTCCTTCCCACCTGGCTACGGAGGCGGCCAGGATGAATGGTAGGCGTGCATGTTCGGCCTGCTGTAAAGAGAGCTAGGGGATCTACACTTGCAATGTTTCTTTCATCAGTTGATTCCTCATAGGTTTCATTTTTATTCTGCTTTGGGTTCTTTGTCAGTGCGGAAGTCTGACTGTATGCAGTTACATCATTCTCCTTATGTGTCATCCCGCCTGACTGGTGTTATTGTTGGGCTGCCACTGTAGCTGAGTGGTAAGTTTTTGTTCATTTCATTGTTGAGCATAGAAGAGGTGAATGGGAGTCCTACACATTGGCCAGGCTTTGAAATGATACAATTCATAGTCATGCTCTTAAGTTCTTCAAATTGGCTCTTCAAATGAGATACTTCTTGCAGGATCTCTACGTTTTGTGCCCGTAGGAACTGGTTTTCAGTGAAGAAGTCAATGATGCATTCGAAAATCCTCTCTTGCATTATCTGTTTGTAGGGCTGTGATAGTTCTCGTGTGTTCAGTGATGATGTCTTTAAGGCTTCTACTTATTAACTCAGTGACCTATAATAAAACCTATAATAATAGGTTTTGTGTTGGGTCCATTATAAGCAATTTCTGTTCCATTTTCGTTAGTAACACAGTCGGGTGGTTCGGCAGGCAGTAATGACGTCAATAATGTGGATTTTGCATCATGGTTTTTATGCAGAATTCTTCTAACATCCCTCTTCTAACATATATTGGAAGACAATGGGAGGCATCGATTGGAGTGTGTGTGTGTGTGTGTGTGTGTGTTTGGTATGGTAGGAGGATATTTGGCAAAAATCATTGAAACAGGAATTAAAGAAAAAGTAGAATGCTAAAAGTCAGTTTTATCCTTTTATTTTTATCCACAAGAAGCAAGTTTCATATTCTTAGTCTATTCAAAACTTAATTTATTTTGATTGGTTAACTTTTTTTTTTTTTTTTTTTTGCAGTTACTATGAGTGTCAGTGCAAGCAGAAAATCAGTCTGAATATTTGGATACAAGCCAGTTGTGTAAGTCTTGATTTATTCTCTATCACATTTATTGAAAAACCAAGGGTTAGATAAAGGAATAGCTTTAGAGGTGGAATGAGAAATAAAGCAATTCTGAAATAGAAATTTCTCTTAGCTAATCAGGTTCCAGGTCAACAGATAATCCCAATTTATTAGATAATACCAGGTCAGAAGTTGACGCCAATTTTTGAGTAACTAGACAAAACTTGCCTAGATTGATTGATTTATGAGTTCTTGGCGCAAGAGCTACTGTGGCTAAAATGAACCTTGAAGGTTTTATATGGCAGTTCTCTTCGTGCTTGTGTTTTACTGGAAATACTTTCGAAGTGTGTATAGCTTAATACAGGAATAACATTTGATTTCATATTTGGTTATAGATGTTTATTTCCTTGAGGAACTGAAAAACATCTGTTATATTTTTCCTGTCTTCCAATATAGTTTCGAGAGTGAGGGAGTGATGCTTGATTACTAGATCTTTAAAGTAATTTGTGCTCTACTACAAATACTGGACAAGTAATTAGTACATGTTCCACTGTTTGTTGTGTATGGCAGGTAGGACATAGAGGGGTATCCTTTCCTTGCAAGAGATAACAGTGGCTGAAATGAGTGTGTCCTGTTCTTAACCTTGCGAGTATCACTTCGTCATGTCTGTTTTGTTATATGCTGGATTTCCATGGTTGGAGCAGATTTTTAATTTGATGCAGTTTGTTATTGGTCAAGACTTGCCATTTCTGTTGCCAGTGATGTATCCCACTGTGATGAATAACTTGTTTGTAGTTGGAGAAAGGGATATATTCTGATATAGAAATGATGCTGTTGGCCTCTTTAGTAACTGTCTGCTTGTTCGTTACCATATATTCTGACATGACTTGGGATCCAGCAAAATCTAATATTATGACCTTGTTCTAGGAGTTTTGATACTCGGTATTGAATTTGTTGTTGTAATGGATGCTTTTTGGAATTGATATTTTGTATTGCCATCATGGCAATACAAAATTGTGGCAATACAAATACACATGGATTAGGCAGCAAACTCAAGTAAAGGGCATTCTTATCAAAACTAAAGAACTAAAATGGTCTTGGGCAGGACACATAGCTCGATGACAGATGGACTAAGAAAATAACAGAATGGTACCCAAGAGGAGCTAGAAGAAAACCTGGAAGACAAAGGTGGAGATGGATAGATGAAATTCATGAGTTTTTGGGTAGTAAATGGATGGCCAGTGCTCAAAACAGAAGGAACTGGAAAGTTGCTGGAGAGGCCTTCATCCTGCAGTGGATTGAAAATGGCTGATGATGATGATTGCCATCATGGAGCTAAGGGAATCAGTGAAAATAATGCTATCTCTGTAACTTGTATGTTTGATTTTGTTTAGCGCTAACATAATGGGTTGCAGTTCTGCAGTATAAATGCTGCAGTCTTTTGGGAGTTTTTGGGCCAATGTGATGTCTGAAAAGTAGACTGCCGCTCCCACATGATATTCACTTTTTGAGCCATCTGTATATAAAAAGCAGTGATCTGAAAATTGTGACTTGTAAGCAGCATGCAGCTGTTGATAGTTTATATGAGGAAGTGTTTGCTTGCTTCAAAAGTGGAATGAAAAGTCACATGTAGGCAGTTTGATTATCCATGATGGTGGTGCAGACTGCTTTTTCAGCAGAGTGATATTATCCAGGTTAAGATCTCTGCTGAGGAGGATTTTTAATCTCATGTTTGCAGGTTTATTGATTCTTTGTTGTTGTTGATACTGTTGCTCCCATTCTGATGTAAAACAAATTTTCTGTAGGGGGTGTCCTGGTAGGGATTTTATTTTAGCTACAAAAAAGAGTAATTGATTATATCTTCTGATTTGTAAAGGAATTTCTTGGGCCTCGGCATAGAGGCTCTGACAGGTGAAGTTCGGAAACCCCCAAGGGCACACAGTGATGTACTGGATCGAGCCATCTCAGGGCGCTAGGTCTTACTGAGTCATAGACTGGGGCACCATAGTCTAACTTAGACCGGATGAGTAATCGATATAATCGTAATAGAACTGTTCTATCTGCTCCCCATGATATAACGGATAGCACCTTTAAGATGTTCATTTTCTTCAGTCATTGAAATCTTATGTCTAATATGCTCCAAAAATATTAATTTCTTGTCAAAGACAAGTCCCAAGAAATGGACACTATTTTCTACTGGAATTATCTGTCCTTTCAGCCTGAGTTCTGGATCAGGATGGATATTCCTTTTCCTGCAAAAGTGAATACATACAGTCTTTTGCACAGAAATTCTGTATCCATCTGTTTCTGTCCATTTTATAATTTTTTTATGGCTATTTGTAATTGCTGTTCTATTTTCCTCATATGTTGTGCTTGATAAGAAATGTTGAAATCATCAGCATAAACAGTTGTGAAGATGTTTGGTATTTGTTTGTTATTGTGCTGAATTGGACTGAAAAAAGTGTGGCACTTAGCACAGATCTCTGAGGGACTCCTTTTTCCCGAACAAATGTTTTGGAAAGGGTATTGTTAATTCGAACTTGGAAAGTTCTATTCTTAAGAAAATTGCATATGCATAGTTGTTTTCTGAGAAAAGCATTTGTTACCTGGTTTTCCAATTGGATCTCTACATCCTTCCTAAATTTTCCAATTTAGGAAGGATGTACAGCTGCTGGAATGAGTAGAGAAGGGCAACAAGATTAATGAATGGAACAAAGGGTTGCTCTTATGTAGAAAGAAGGCTTTTATTTTATTTATCTATTGCAGAGCGATAGATAAATCATTCATCTAATGTAGAGCGATTTTTCCGAAAACCATATTGTGCTGGATTGAGAAGATTATTATTTTCTAGGTACCAAGTTAGTCTATTATTGACCATTTTCACAAGGATCTTGCCTAAGCAACTAGTCAAAGCTATAGGGCGATAATTCTGTGGATCTGATAGGTCTTTTCTCTGTTTCGGGAAAGCTAGTATTATTGCATAATTCCATTTGTCAGGAAAAGCATTTTCAAGATATATCTTGTTGAATAAATCTAAAAGGGCTAATTGAGGTTGTTCATCTAATTGTTGTATCATTGCATAATGTATTTCATCAGGGACAACTGCACTGTGTTTCGTCTGCAAGTTGTATTGTTCACTATTTTTGGTGGAAAAGTTTAGATTTGTTTTTTGGCCTCATTCTTGTGAGTTTTGAAAGCAATCGAGTATGCAAAATTAGCAGATGTATTGGCAAAATTTTCAACAAGAACGTTGACAATATCTAAGAGATTTGTAACCAACTGCCCTTTCAAATTCAGTAATGGGGTGGGGTTTATTTGGGAAATGTTTGTCATCTTTCTGATCTTCTTCCAGATAAGTGTAGCTGATGTGGAACTGGTTACAGTGGATGCGAATTTCATCCAAGTCACTTTTTTGCTGATCTTGTGTACTTATTATTATTATTAACCATAGGATGCAAGGAAGCCTGAGGCTTATGCTGCACTAGTCAAAAAAAAAAAAAAAAAATTACCCCGAGAGGGAGGGAAGTAGAAGGGAATCACCAAGAAAGAGAAGAATGATGATATCCAGCTCAGGACCCTGGGTGTGCCAAGCCCATACTCACCAGATATGAGCCCCTGGGCTTCTGACCTTAGCTCTGGCTCTCTTGAATTGGAGATTATCTGTTGCTGGATTTTTGTGAAAGAGGTTCCAGGCTCTATTCCTTTGTTTTTTAGCTTCCTTACACTCACTGTTCCACCATGGTTTTGGATACATTCTAATGTTAGCATGAGTTTTGGGTATTGTCTTTTCGGCTGCTTGGAGAATGATATTTGTGACATAAGCTTGTATTGATTCTTGTTTAATAATGGAATCTAATTTCGCTAGTATCCTGAAAGTTTCCCAGTCTGCATCATATATTTTCCATTTGGGATGTCTGCTGACTTGGCATAGAGCTTTCTTCATGATTTTCAAGAATATGGGATGGTGATCGCTGCCCAATGGATTCTCATACACTGTCCATTGAATCATTGGATACAGTGGGGGGGGGGGGGAGCAGTTCAACAAGTCTATTGCCGAGCTGCTTTTTGATGGCAGGTAGAAATATGTATGTGTACCATGATTCAGAATCACGAGGTCGTTCTCAACTATTATTTTCTCGATTTGTTTACCCTTCCTCCTGGTCTATTTTGAGATCACCTCATAGTGTGTGATGCCCATTTAATTCACCTAAAATGAAGAACAGAGAGGGTAGTTGGGCAATCAGTGCTTCAAAATCTCTCAAGTAGAGTTCTTGACTAGGAAGTAGATATATGGAGGTTACAGTAATATCAAAGCCTATTGCTACACAGACTGCAATGGCTTCTAAGGGGGGGTGTTCAATGGTACTGCTTGAGATGGCACATGTTTGTTGACTAATATTGCAACTGCTCCTCACGTTGGTCCATCCGATTTGTGGTCCTTTCTGAATATGGTATAGATTTTAATGGTACTGTTGTCCTGTAATTTCAAATGTTATTGTAGGCAGATGCTTAAAGGATGATACTGTATAATGAGGTCTATAATATCACTAATGTTTGCGTGGAAACCTAAACAGTTCCACCGGATAATTGTATCTGTCATTTCGGTTTAGGTGATCCCTTGGATTGGTTCCTTTGGGCTGTTTTCGCTTTGTCTGCCTTGGTTTTGTCTTTTTTGGAAAATACGGTCTTCCTGTATCCATTTCTTCTTCTGGAAAAATTTCAAGGACAGGGCCCTCTCTGGTATTTCCTGCCTCATATCCATTTGTTCTGTCATCTTTGTTTCTGTATTACTTTTTCTGCATTATCCAGAGGAAAAGACAATTAACTATTTTTTCTCAAGCCACCACAACCAAAAAGATCTCATTTATGAAATCTTTTTGGTTGTGGTGGCTTGAGCATAAGAAGGTTTATTTTCTAGATTTATTGTAATTGCTTTTTTTGCTTCCTAATATGTAACTCCGTTTTCTGCTTTGTACTTTTGTATTTTTCTTTCTTCCAGATTTCACACTCTCTTGAGTATGCCGTATGTTCCCCTTTACAGTTTGTACATTTATGATTTCCAGCTGTGCAAGTAGAGGTGAGATGTTCTTGGGATCCACAGTTTGCACACGTTGTTTTTCCTCTACATACAGTCTGTGAGTGTCCAAACTTCTGGCAGTTGAAACAGCAGAGAGGATTTGGGATGTACAGTCTAATACTGCAAAGTAGATATCCTGTTTTTACTGATCTGAGTGGTTTCGGTGTGTTGAAAGTGAGTATCAGGTTTCTGGTGGGGGTAATGATCCCTTCTTTTTTTAATTGTAATTCTTTTGACATTTATTACTCCTTTTTCCTGGAGTTCACTTTGAATTTCATCTTCAGGTACATTTAGGAGGTCCCATTCCGTTATTACACCTTTTGACGTATTTAAGGTATTGTGAGGGTATACCGTTACTGGTATCCTGCAAAGGTTGTCATTTGCAACAGTCTTTTGGAATGTTTAGAGTGGACTGTTATCACCTGATTTTAATCTCCTAACATTTTTTGGTGGACCAGCATAACTCTCAAGATTCTTTTGTATGAGGAAGGGTGACAATTGGCCTACCGATTTCTCATTATTTGAATGTATTATTAGATACGCTGGGGCATTTAAGGTGTTTATGTCAGTTTTCATTCTCGGTTTTCCGTAGCCGAGTGGTCAGGAGCGGGAGTGCAGTAGCACACGCTCTTTGAGTAGACCGGGATTCAAGCCCCTGACTGCTGAATATGATCGATCTGCCAACCCGCACTGGACCAGCGTAGCAGATTATGGTCCATTTCCCTCAGCATGAATTGTTGAGGAGGTTTCCATCCTGCAGTGGGGTTGATAATGGCTGCAATTTACTTTTTTTTCATTCTCTTTGTGGAGACAGAGTCATTTCTGTCACCTTTTCTAGTCATTTTAAATGTATCTCCAAGAGAAATAGATTCTTCATGTCAGATCAGTTATATTTGGATTCATCAACCCAGTGGATTTCTGGGTATTGGAGTCAGTTCACTCCATTTTGCCCTGGGAGCTTTTCCCCTCCAGGTTAAGGGGCGGCACGGCCCCTGCCTCCACGCCACGTTGAGGCAGGGGCCGTGCCACCCCGTGACCAAGCACTAGGAGGTTAGTAATTAAGATATGTACAAGAAAAGAAAAGGAAAAGAGAAGGTTGCTTTCCTTCTTAATCTAGCAAAGTTTCTTTCTTTACTATAGATTATTTAATTGTGTGTTAATAAATACTTTAAATAAGGAAACGATTTCTACTTCAAGAAAGAGTGCTAATTCAGAGCAAATCCACTTGATCACAGAATCACTTGGCACCTAGGGCCCAAAACTTGTCTAGTTGCTCAAAAATTGCCATCATTTGTAAATTTACAAAGCAATGTCAATTTTGTAAATTGGTGTTGCTTTGTAAATCAACTATTATAAATTTTGTTTCATTTACACTTAACAAGTTTCAAAGATATTGCACTGCATTTTATATGGTGGCCATCGTGTTTCAAGATGGTATTAGATTAGAGGTACACTCGTAGAGGGGATACTTCTTTTTGAAGTACACTTTGATTCTAATTGAAATTTTCCTCTCTCCCCAAAGCATAGTAAATTTGATTTGGACCAGACTGTAAACAAACGAGTTGCAAACAGATGATGCTTAAATTAGGTGGTAGCCATCTTGTTTCAAAATAGTGGATAAAATTACTCCCTGTCCCCACCATGTAGTGTTCAAGTACCTTGATTTATCATCCACAACCACTTTCCTGCTCGATGGGGGAAAAGTGGTTGTATATGATAAATTTGGTGTTCATTGGGCTGCAAAATGAAATGCTATTAAGGTGGAGACCTAACACTCTTAAACCAACTTGTTTTTGGAAAATGGACTTAAAAAAAAAGGTCAAATGTTAATAGATTAACAAACTATAATCAAACTTAAAATTCACTTATAAAATAGGTTATATGTCTGGTAAAACTTCTTAAAAATATGTGGTCATATGGTTTGTTAATGTATCAGTCTTCTCGAATAATGCTACAGTGATTTTTCATTTAAGGAAGGAAAGGATAGATGCTGAGCCAAGAGAACAGTAAGCTCAACTGCCACTTGAACAATTCACAGCATTTCTACTCTTGAACTATGAGATAAAATTCGGATTTATTAATAACTTGTTGCACCTTTTGTGTACCTTAGTGTATGCAGAAAGTAAAACTAAGATTTTGATGTAAGCCAGTTGTGACAAGTTGTATTCTTGTCCTAAGCAGCCTTAGCACATTTTTTAATGTTAGGTTAGTTAAGGGATAAGAGTTTAAATTCTTATAAGAATGATATCAGTGATGCCAGCAGAGCAAGTGCCTCTTCATTAAAGCTAAGTTTTAGCATCAGGAAGAATTAAAATAGCAATCCAGCCAATGGAAGGAGAAACATCAATGTTGCTTTAACCTTTTTTTTTTTTTTTTTTTTTTTGGCAATGCACTAATGACAAAGTGAGACTGAGAAAAGCACTACAGATAGAAGAGATTATCATTCTAATCAACATAGGCTAGATTAAATTCATTTTAATGAAAAATACTTATGTGATGTTACATGGATTTTCTAATAAACTATACTAAATCTAGCTATGTGGCATGACATGACAAAGTGTTTCTTTTATTAAATCACTGAATATTTGTAACCATGTTACACCCTTCTCTAAATAAAGTTCATAAAGTTATTTTGAGTTAAAGGGAATGGAACCATATATTTTTCCATTATGAGAGAGAGATTTAAGTGTTTGGTTATATTTATGGTGTTTTTTTATTAATTTGCTGTTTTATTAATTAATTTGCTGTTTTATTAATTTGGTTTCGGTGTGTTGAAAGTGAGTATCAGGTTTCTGGTGGGGGTAACGATCCCTTCTTTTTTTAATTGTAATTCTTTTGACATTTATTACTCCTTTTTCCTGGAGTTCACTTTGAATTTCATCTTCTTAATTTCATTCTTCTGAAATTCTTCTTAATTTCAGGAGATGAAATTAAAATTATTTCAATAATTTGAATTTCATCTCCTGTATTATCTCCTTCTCACAAACATATCTTTCTCTTAATTAAGCAGTAAAAGAGATTTGAATTTGTAATTACTTTATTATTCATTTGACTTTAATATTTTCCTCCAGTGTGATGTCACTAGAGGAAAATAAAGTATTCTCAGTTTTATGGTTAAGATAAATGACATCTTTCTTAACCTTAATAACCTTACCTAAAATAAGCCTGTACTCTCTCTCTCCCTCTCTTTCTCTCTTTTTTTATTAGATAAAAGATATCTTCAAAGGAATTTTAAACTGTAACTTCACATTATCATTACTCTTGTAATTACTGTATTACTCCCAGCACTGTACTATAGCATTCCTTTATCGAGAATACTTCCGTTTGCAACATTATTCAAAGGAATATGAATTCTAGGTTTCCTTAGAGTATCTATGCATAGGTAAGCAAAGCATACAAACAGAAGAATTAATCACCAGAACAATATTTGAGATAAAAATTGAATTATTTATAATTTAAATAAAACTTATTTACAGTAAATTATTAAATCTCAACAAGCAAGGTAGCCTTCTGCTTACAAATATTCTCAGACCAAACATTACTGTGCCACACTGGAAGGCCTTCACAAAGACAAAGGTAACTTATTCTAGTGAATATAATTTTTAAGACCAATATATAAATTTTGCTCACAGTAATATTTAATATTAGTACTACTTTTGCAAGCTTAGAGAAGTGTCTAGTAAAGAATAGGCAATTTTATTTTACCCTTCACTGGGTTAAATAGACTTCTCGTTTTACAAGTGGTCTCTTAAGATGTCTTACACATCCTAATTTTAAAAGCTTATAACGGAGCCACATGAATATTTCTGCCCCCTTTATTTATCATTAATATATACATGTAGTGAATGATATTTCAGAATTTTCCTACATGTATTATTGAGTTATACTTCTGTTTTGTAATCAGATATTTTTTGAAATGTTACTTTGCTATTTACTTGGCAATATCCAAGATTTTTGTACCTTAACCATTAAAAATTTACAATCAAACCACATAAGAGTATTTATCAATGATTTTTATTCTCTGTCAGTAGACTATGATAACCTGTATATCATAATCTGTTTGCACACTGCTTGTAAATTATAATAATCATGAATATAGTAGTTAAATTTTGAATGAAAAACTTAATATCTCTTCATTACAGCTGTGAAGGAAGTTTCTCATTGATATTCTTTGTTCTGGTTAATATACACTGAAACAATACACACTACACGACATACACTGAAAATACAATGCAACAAAAATACAGTATCAATTTCAGAATTGCTTTGCATGGCTGGTAATTATATGACTTCATTTTTACTTATTGATTGCAGAGACTTCTTATTGAATTTTTTCCCCCCAATCAAATCTTCTCTATGGATGTAAATGTATAAATATCTTATTGAAAAAAAAAAATGTATTTATTTTTTTAATTTTAAAAACTAAATGGTTATTTCTGGTAACTGGTGCACTCCATTTTTGAATAATTATAATGAAGCAGCAAATAATTTTTATTGAATTTTTTTTTCTAATTAGGTTTTCTCTAATTTTATAATTTTCTAAGTACTACTATAAAAATCAAATTTTTCAACTAAACTGGCCATTTTTGGTGATTAATTTATTCCATTTAGGAAATTATAAGGCAACAGATAAGTTTTTATTGAAGTTTTTTTTTTTCTATTACTGTAATTACAGTGATCATAGAAATTATTGCTATAAAAAATAGATAAAATGAGAACTTTTCATTTTTAAGCTACTACAATTTCTTTAAAAACTAGATCAGTTAGGCCTAAACTTACGTGAGTGGTCAAAACTTGGCATGTGAGAAATCCCAGGTGCAATTTAATCCTTGCTCATTCATATCATTAAATAATGGGTAGGCCTATAAAATACTGATTTTTTAATATCAGTGACTTTATTTTAAAAAAAAATATAAGCACTACAGTGTGATTTGAAAAATTGTGTAACACATGCTACTACCTACTCCACCCCAACACCTGCTCCCAGAAAAATAAAGTATATTTGTAAAAAGGCAATGCACATTCCAATGTATGTTGTCATATCATTTAATTGTGTACAGTGTTGTACATAAGACCTTGTGTTCCCTTATTGTGTAAGGTATGTGTAAACTGTATTACAGCAAGGATGCATTATTTGCAAGCAGAATGCCTATTATCAAGCCTTACTTTAGGCAGAATTCCTATAGGTGGGTTTTTCTAGATTGTAAATTTGCTCTGGGTAAGGATAGTGGATTTGTGGCTAAGCTACTGACTAAGCAGAATGAAACTATTCCCGACAGTAAGATTTACCACGTATATTGTATTATATATCAGGAAATGCTTTGTTCAGAAGTTTTAAAATGGAAGATGTAATGAAATTTGTAAAGAAAACCATAAATTTCACATGATCACACATTGAATCAATGGAAATTTCTTCCTTGATCAGTGAAATGGGGAGTGAATTTGAAAGATTGCTTTATTACACAGAGATTTGCTGGCTCCCTTGTTATAATGTTTTGAAGCAATTATGGCTACTACAGCAAGAAATTCAAATGTCTTAAAAAATGAAAGGACGATTAACCATACAAGCTTGATGACAGCAGATGGCTTCAGAAATTGGCCTTTATGGTAGACATTATGAGACATTTAAATGAGTTGAAATTAAAACTTCAGAGATCAGATTCTGACTTTAATGTACAACTGCATTAAAACCTTTAATACAAAGCTCAACCTTTGACAAAGGCAACTGAATCTGGTAATCAGGCTCATTTCCTTGCATGTCAAGAATATCACATAGCACTTCCGATTTCAGCCAATATGCCCCCAACTTGACAGAGTTCATTTCTTATTTCAAAAGTAGGCTTTTGAAATAAGAAATTTCTTATTTCATTTCTTATTTCAAAAGTAGGCTTGAAGACTTCAAAACATGTGAAAACAATTTCTCTCTATTCAATGCTCCATTTTCTTTTGACATTAACAAGGGCAAACTAGTAACAATCAAATGAAACTTAATGAAATCCAACGTGGCACAGTAATGAAAGAATAAAGTTGGTATTTCTCATTTTTTTTCCCTATTTGTCCAGTCACTTTGCTGAAATGCATCAGTTTGCTGCAAGCATTTTAGAATCACTTGGCAGTATCTACCTCTCAAAAACTATTTTCACTTATGAATGCTAATGAAGCTGCACAAAGATCAAGACTGTACAGCCAAACATTTTTCATTTGTGCTAAAACTTGGATTATCAGAAAAACATAACCCTGACATTTCCAAATTTGTTTTACCTTTTCTGTTTCACAGAAAAGATACCAATTCTCTGATATACAAAACATAAGGTTTGAAAGACTGATTTAGTTGGTTGTTCATTTTTCAATTGATGCTGCTGCTAGACCTTAAACTGAAAATTGGCTTTTTTTTTTTTTTTTAACTTTACTATTTTATTTACTATATACCTGATATAATATTGAAATTAATTTCAATGATTTGGGGTGCAGCCTTTCACAAGATTTGAGTTTCCCATGCCTGGTTAAGAGAAATTATACATTAGAAGGTTAGCATTAGTAGTGGCAAGCAGTGCAAGAAAGCAAGCTTATAAAGCATCAGCCAAAAAAAACCCCAAAAAACTACACGCTTCACTCACCCATACCCACCAAAAATTTTTCTAGTTCTTTCTTGAATTTATCCACTACCAACAGCAGATGAAAGCATGTTACAACAATCAATTGCACACTCACTAAAGGCAAATTTCCTCTCATCTGCAACCATCCTTCCTCAAATTGAATCTATGCCCCATCACATGTGTAGTCTCAACAAGAGGAAAAATGCAATCAACATTTAATTTACTCAATCCATTCACGGCATTAAACACCTCAATCAGATCTCCTTGCAGGTACCTAAGTTCTCCAGATGCTGCAATTTGCAGAAGTGAAGGCTTTCTTGGAAAGAGCACCCTTTTGTTCCCCTCACCAATTTTGTTGCCTTTTTTTTTTTTCTGTACTTTTTTTTTTTCATACTACCCCCCCCTCCCACAAAGTCTTTTTTATTTTCCACCACCCTGGGTGTAGTACCACACAGTTAATATGTTAATCTGGGATTACTGCAGTACCTTATATTTGTCAATGTTAAACTTCAACTGCCATTTCTCAGCCTATTGACCTACTTTTCCTACATCTTGTTGCACTAGCTCACCCTGGTTACTGTCATTAACTTTATTGTCCTGCTACCTTTCCATCATCTGCAAACTAAGATATTAAGCCCAATATACCTTCATCAATATCATTCATAAATATTGAAAACAACATCGAGCCAAGCATTGTATCCTGGGGGGGGGGCTGTAATAATATCATTAGTCCACAAAGTGCAGTGCCCATTGATAACCACTCTCTGTATTCTCCTACTCAATCATCCCTTTATCCATAGCAGTAACTTGCCCATAACTTCTCCTTAATGCCACATTGCTCCAATTTGTACAGCAGTCTTTTATGTACAACAGTATCAAAAGCCTTCCTGAAATCTAAACATACGATAAAATTATTTTTGCATCCAGTTCCTCGGTTACTGCATCATAATATCCAATCAGATTGGTCAGACAACACTGCCCCTTAACAAATCAATACAGTGATTGCAGTATAATCGTATTCCTGTCTAGGTGGTTGTGCATTATTTCTTTAACCAGTGACTCCCTTATTTTCCCAGGAACAGACATTAAGCTAACAGGTTTGTAATTACTCGTGTCGCCTTTTGATTACCCCTTATGAATTATTATTTTTATTGCCCTTTATGAATTATGAATACATTTGCACATCTCCAGTCAACAGAGACTTGCCCTGAATCCAAGGATGCTCTCATAATTATGGCTATGGGTTGCTTACTTCCTTTGCTGCCTCCCTTAATATAATTGGATAGATCCCACCACTCCAGGTGCCTTTTTTATGCTTAATTTCTCAATGTTAAAGATCTTAATTTCAACAATTTCTATTCCACATTCTTCTCAGTTATTACAAAATCATTTAGCTCCTTACTAGAGTTTGATAAACTTCTGGCATCCCCTTCCCTAAAAAATTCCTCATGTGTGAATGTAGATGTGCAAAATACCTATTCAGTTTGTCAGCAATCTGAACAGAGCATCAACAGTTAAGTTAACTCACTATACTATATATATTATTACTGTGTGACACAGAGCAAAACGGAAAGAAAAGAAAAGAACACATTGCAGCTAAAATATGTTTAATGTTAAAATATCTACAGGAAAGTACGTATTTTAACATTAAACATATTTTAGTTGCAACTTGTTATTTTCTTTTTTTCCGTTTTTGCTGTGTCATGTAGTAATAATATATACAGGTTGGCCTCATTATTAACGCGATTAATTTGTCTCGCAAAACGGAAACGTGTTAATCGAATATAATATGAAAAATCAATAGGAAAAATTATAATTGGTCCTTGACCTTCTGGAATGTCCATAAAGAATTTTAAAATACCTTTTAAATAACTTTTTAACTGTATACAATGTAAAAGGATAATGAAAATAATTATGGAATTATGTTTATTGCATAAAAAAGTGGTTCCCAAACTGTGTGACATGGAATTTTGCATAAAAAAGTGGTTCCCAAACTGTGTGACATGGAATTTTTTAAATTTTCGAGGGAAACATAGCGATACTCGACATCTGTTGGACACCGTGCAAACTATTAGCTCGAGGTAGTTCACAGTTTCAACATTTCTTATTAAGTTGTTTGGACCTAACTACTTAATAAACGGAGCTGTTAGGTATTTCTTTTGGTCTGGGTGCTCCGTGAAAAAATTACTGAGACACTAAGGGCGCCGTGAACCTAGAAAGTTTGGGAACCTCTGACATAAAATACACAATGAAGAAACAATTTGTTATGGAAATATTTGAACAGTGTTGACTTTCTCTTTTCATCAATCAATTTCTGATAGCCGACAACAATCTTCTCTGGGCTCTGGCGAAATAAATATCTCAGAGAACCTCAAAGATTTGAGGTTCTCTGAGCAATATGCAGAAACAATATATACTGAAAGCAAAACTGCATGTATTTCTAACATAACTGAAATAACACTTTGTGTTTCAAGATAACTCTTTGGCAAAGAAAAGAACTGCTGCAAAAAGAATGAATTTGTGCTATACAGTAGGTGGAAGTCGATTTGAATGAATCGTGTAAGTGTGTGTGTGTGTTCTAGCAAAAATTAAATACTCTGTGAGATACAAGTTTCTATCAATTGATATGCTATTCATATTGTACTTATTTCAAAATTTCCACTAGTACTCATATTTATATTTATATATCAGGAACCATTTGCGGTATTAAAATGACATGTCTGAAATTAGCATATATAAATACTGCAAATATAATAAGGTTCATTCAAATATAAGTAAGATTCATTCAGTCTATTTTGTCACCACTGATTAACAATGTTATTCATTTTCAATGGGTTAAGAAACCCATTATAAATGAATTTTACAATGGGTAAGAAAGGCAGTCATAGCAAAATTATAAACAAACAATTTTTATATACAAATTTTTCATCTAAAAATAAGAATAATGTTTATTATTTCTTTGTTACAATATGATTTACAGTGACAAAAATCATGCAAGTTGCAGCCCATAAAAGTACAAACACAATCCATGCTGTGTGATGGAACGGGGATGCATGTTTATTTTTCACACCACCCAAACCTAATACTGTTAAAGTATCTTTTCTGGCATAATAAACAAGCACTGCTGGTACAACATATTGAATAATTGCTCCAGCATATGATCCAGTGATTCCTACAAGGATTTCCAAGTCTTCCGTGGTAAGGGCAATAACTATTGGTGGTAAACATGTAACTAAGGGAAAAAGCATGTGATCCAAAAAAATATTATATTTCTTTCTATCTTTAAGAAATAATGTCTTTAAATTATTTCGAAGTGTGATGGCAATAATAGGAAAATTAGTACTAAGAGTAAACACTGGAAACAGGGCAAGGAAATACTGAATAAATGGCACACGAATGATAATATCTTCAGAACTGGTGCTGTTACACTTCTGAGGCTGAAAGTTAAGCGTGTAAATATCTTCTAGTTTATCAAAGGTAAAGATTCCAGTGAAAGATAATAGAGAATAAAATCCAAGGATAAGGAGATAATCAGCAACTAAAAGTAAAAGCAGGCGATGCTTATTTTTGATGGGAGTTATGAGAGAAGGCAAAGAGTGGTGACACATAAAAGAATATACACAAACACCAAATAAATTTGGTGTACCTGCGATGTTGGTAAGTTCCGGATTGCCTTTAGCCTTTCCTTCAATAAGGGCAATTGCAGTCAAAATAATCATGCTCCCAAATGCTACAGAGAATAAAAAATTATTAAAAAATAATTATAAAAAATTTATAATTACAAATATAACTAATTTCACTTCACCAAGCATGATTTCTAAAAATAAGCGAATAGGAACAAACTCAAATACACATTCCTTGAAAGAAGTTCAGGAAGGTAATGAAAGAGACTACAAAAACCTTGGCACGCTCCTTTTCCACTACTGCTCAGTAATGAGAACGTATGTGCTCAGTCAGTCATTTATTGACAAGATTTCCTGTTATGCACTCAGTCTGGAGTAGCATAATGTCAGTTAATAAAACTGGCTACTTTGCAAATTTATCCTACTGCATCTTAATAAACTTAGTAAACTTGTGAAGAGCCTACATCAGCAATGACAAAATGGATGTATCTACTATTCTTACCAACAGCATAAGAGAATGCATAACATTTTGTTTTTGTATGTGGGGTCATTCAAAAATTTCTATAAGAGTACATAACTTTTTTTTCTCTTCAAATAGAGCTGTTTTCTGTGTAAAAGTTAGGCATGCTTCATTCTTCCTATTGGAGCTGGCTTTTCCTTGGGACATGTTATGGCTCTGTTTCACCACAAATTTTTGCAGTTCGCTGCACTTAATGTAATGTCAGACTGAAGTGTCAAATTATTAGCAATGGCAAAGCGATTACAATTAAGATTGACAAATTTTTTTTTTGACCACATATGACTAACCCTAACTTTTATGCCACTGGTAAAAATTCAACACTTTAGTTTGCCCTTACTGTTGAGCACAGCGGGCTGCAAAAATTTAACATAAAACATGGGTAAAGGGAAAACAGTTCCAATAGCATGCCTCACTTTCACACATAAAACAACTGCAATCAAAAATCTCATGCAGAATGAGGGAATGTCAGATACTGGGGACTGACTTGATATTATATTCAGTAGTTACAACAGGTATTTTTCAATTAACAGAAAAATATGGACAATACTATTTTCTCCTGTTTGCTCTTGTATAAAAGTCAAACTGAGACTCACAATCAATTGTAAGTGCAATATCAAATATAATATGATATCAAGCTAGTCCCTGATACTCAAAATTCTGCTGAATGCAAAGTTAAAAGCAAGGTATCTTCTATGCCATTTGGATAACATATCTGAAAGGTTCAAACAATGGAATGTTTGACCAGATGATTGACGATATGAATAAAAGCCCCCAACAGCAAACAAAGTAATACACAGTACACAGTTCACAGGTGGGCGGTATAAAATTAAGATTATATGTCATACATAATAGTGAATAAGAATGTGCAAACAAGTGATTGAGTGATATGTGCGAGTAACAAATGAAAAACTGATTGATACATGGGCATAATTGACAATATACTGATTGGCAAGTGGGCATAACAGACTAATATCGAAGGCTTAAATGACTGACTGATGTAATGATTCAGATCAATCAGCATTTAAAGAAAAGCAATTTGCTGACATGGATAGTTATTTGTAGGCTCTTTCTTTACCATCGCCATAAGTTCTTTAGGCACATTTGCATAAATGAATATAGCATCTACTGCCTTCACCATGTCCATACACATCTAATAACAACTTCCACTGGGCAGATTTTCATGAAATTTTAAATTTAGTTCATTCAGAAATCTCTATTAAGCTATCCCAGATTTCATTAAAATTGAGCACAAATATATCTGGTATTATTATTTTTATTGTTTTAATTTTATTATTATTATTATTATTTTTTTTTTCATGCATAAGCTTTCCACATACCATATACTATAAGCTGATGTGTTAGATATTGTTTGTGGCCATGCACCAACTAAAGGAATGAACAAGCAATAGTTGCTTTTTGATGTGCTTTTGTTTTATAAGCTTACTAAATATATAAATCAAGAATTAATATACACTTAAGTTAGTTATAAACCAGTTATACAAATATATTAACAAAAATCAGTAGCTTTCGGGACGCGTGTCCCTTTGTCAACTGACAAATTAAATACAAATTTAAATACAATACAACGAGCTGAGTGAGGCACGTTAATCATGCGTCATTGTTGTTGCGCGAACGTGTGCTGCTTTCTACGCCACTGATCATCCAGCAATAAAACGGTTACCTCCAGGATGGGATGTAGACATATGCCTTTCTGGCGATTTAATGCCTTTGGATTGCTTGCTATGTTGAGTGACTCTAGCCATAGGCGAATTGTTACTACAGTAAACTTCTGTTATAATGCTTCTGCTTATAGTGCTTCCTCACTTATAATGCTCTTTTCTTCTGATCCCAAGATTAATCCTACAGTGCTATGTACAGTGCTATGCATTTTTTAATACATTTAGCACTCTTGTTTAAAACACATTCCTGTTCATATTGTTTATTTTAAGGTCTTAAGAAGGAATAAACTGGGATATAACTTCCCTTCATGTCAATTTTTAGTTCTGGGAAAGAGATGACAGAGACTAAATTCTAGGAACTATTTATGGTGAAATTAACTTTTAAGTTAATTTCTTAACAGAAATTAACTTAAAAGCTTTGGAGATAGAAAAGCTGCTGTTTACAACTTAGTTTTATCCATTTATTGTTGCATTTCCACTTTCTCCTTGTTTTTTTTTAAAGTTTTATTCAATGTTGTCTCTCTCTGCTGGTAGAGTGTCAGTGTCATTTTGTGTGTGTGTTCAACATGACATCAATAAATTGTTTCAATGTTGTCTCTCTGCTGGTAGAGTGTCAGTGTCATTTTGTGTGTGTTCAACATGACATCAATAAATTGTTTGGAAGTCATTTTCAGTGGTGAAAAAATTACAAATTCTCCACAAATACAATGATAATACAGTTTTAATGTAAAAGCAATTCATAAAATCATTAATATGCAACCTTAAACCTTGTGATTAATATTGACAAAACAGAAAGGAAATCAAAGAAAATCTGCTTGAGGAAGCACAAAAAAAGTTCAAGCAGGAAAACACAACAGTTTAGAAAATTTTTTTTCCCCTTACCAGTAGGAGGTTAGGCAGATTACGAGAAATCTTTGGCAAAGGACACAGAAAAACAGCAAAGAGTTTCTTTACTTATGTAAACTATAGAAGGAAGGGGATGAATAAGATCGGTCCACTTAACATAGAAGGTTCGACTATTGATGATCCTGCTCAAGTAGCCGATAAACTGAATGAGTATTTTGCATCTACATTCACACATGAGTAGTTATTCAAGGAAGGGAATGCCAGAAGTTTATCAAACTCTAACAGGGAGCTAAGTTATTTTTTGAAAACCGGGAGCAAAGTGGAGGAGAAATTGTTGAAGTTAAACATAAAAAAGGCACCCGGGGCAGATGGAATCTATCCAGTTATAATGGAGGAGGCAGTAAGGGAAGTAAGCAAACCCTTAGACATAATTATGAGAGCATCCTTAGAGTCAGAGGAAGTCCCCATGGACTGGAGATGTGCAAATACACAAAGGGGATTCAAAGGATGACACAAATAATTATAGACCTGTTAGTTTAATTTCCGTACCGGGGAAAATAATGGAGTCACTGGTTAAAGAGGTGATACAGGATCACTTAGACAAGACAGCAGCAATAGTTCAGACACAGCATGGATTTGTTAAGGGGAAGCCTTGTCTGACCAATTTGATTGGATACTACGATGTGGTCACAAAGGAACTGTATGCAAAAAATAATTTTGATATCATAAACTTGGATTTCAGGAAAACTTTTGATACTGTTGCATATAGAAGACTGCTGTACAAATTGGAGCAGTATAGCATTAAGGGCAAGTTACTGCAATGGATAAAGGAATGGTTGAGTGGAAGACGGCAGAGAATGGTAATAAATGGACAATGCTCTATGTGGCCTAATGTTATTAGGGAAGTCCCCCAGGGTTTCAGTGCTGGGGCCCATTGTTGTTTTGTGTATTTATGAATGGTATCGATGAAGGTCTATCAGGCTTAATGTCCAAGTTTGCAGATGATACGAAGGTTGGCAGGCTTGTTAATGACAGTAAGGACAGTATGCTACTGCAACAGGATCTTGAAAAGTTTAGCAGATGGACTGAGAAGTGGAAACTGAAGTTTAACATTGACAAATGCAAATTACTCCATATGGGTAGCGTTAACTCTAGAGAAATGTACCAACTGTGTGGTACTACATTCAGGGAGGTGGAGAATGAAAAAGACCTGGGAGTTATTGTGCAGTCAGATATGAAGTTCTCTGAGTAGTGCAGATGGGCTGCCAGAGCAGGTCATGGAGTTTTGTCAATGATATATAGGAATGCTGCTAGCAGGGACAGGGAGGTGATTATCCCATTATACAAGGCAATGGTCAGTCCACACCTTTAGCACTGTATACAGGTCTGGAGGCCTCATTTTAGGATGTAGAGTTGCTAGAATGAGTACAGAGAAGGGCAACAAGATTGGTGAGAGGAACAAAGGAGGTGTGCGCTTACGAAGAAAGGCATAAGTGCTGGAAGTTGCAGCATCTGGAGATTAGGCACCCGCGAGGTGATCTGATGAGGTGTATAAGGCCTTGAATGGTTTGAGCAGGCTCAATGCTGACAGGATACTTCCGCTTGCTCAGACTAAGAACCTGAGGGGGCATAGATTCAAACTGAGGAAAGACAGTTGTAGAATAGATGTGCAGAAGTTTGCCTTTAGCCAACGGGTAGTTGATTTGCGGAACAGACTTCCATCTTTTGTTGTGGAAGTTGATAGCCTAAATAAATTTAAGGCTGAACTAGACAAACATTTGGAGTGACCGGATGGGCGAAATGGGAAGGGTGGTTTTTTTTTTTTTTTTGGCTGATGCTGTATGAGCTTGCTTTCTTGCATCATATGCCTCAACTGATGCTAAACTCAAGCCTCATTGTAATGGATGAATTATCGAAACTGAGTCATTTCAAAAACGAATATTTCCTGCTATGTTCTTATTTTGCTCACAGTTGAGATTGGATGATGGCAGACAAATTTATTGAGTGACTATAATCACATGATTGTAGTCAATTAAAAAATAAACAGTTGCAGGTGAAAAACCACTATTTACTTTTGTTACTGACTACTACACTACACCACATACATCCCAAGAATACTGAGCTTACTAAAACAAAATTTAATTTATTTCCTCCTAACATTACAAGCAGTCTTCAACCACTTGATTGTTGCTAAATAATTAACTGATGATTATTAATTGTGCTAAACAATAAAAGACACTCAAATTGGGGGGGAGAATACAATGTTTTGGATGCTCTTCATTATATCACTGCAACTTAGAACAGCATCAAGACTAAGCCTTTTTGACTGCTTTAAAAAACTGGGTTTGTTAGACAGACCCAATATAAACCTGATTTAAAAGAACAGGTAACCAATACTTCCCCACCCCCTTAATTTTATTTATGGTGGCATTTTCGATATTTTCTTCCTGACACTGTTCAATGTTATGCCTAGTCTACCAGATTTTGATTGTTTCTGTGGATAATGAGCTTATCACTACCAAATGTACGAATATCAAAGATTTCATAGAGGCTAACCAACTGGACAAAAGTGACAAAGACAATGATGATATTAAGCCTATTACACTATTACTAAAGAAAACTGAGCCACAGATGCCTTGGAACACACTCAAGTACTAAATTTATTCTCTTTCGGACAGTGTATTTCAACATCTCCAGTCAGCAGAAAATGCAAATGCTAAGATGAAGCAGATGACTATCGACAAATTTTTCAAAGTAGGTTCACCTTCTTAATCTTAGATTTGTGTGAAATACATCTATCATCTTTGTTCCTTTTTCTTGGAAGAGTGAAATTTTGTTTTCAATTAATTTCATTAATGAGAGCATTATTAATATTACTAGTTTTAACATTAGCAGTGGTGAATAATGCAAGGAAGCAAGCTTATACAGCATCAGCAAAAAAAAATAAAAATAAAAAATAAAAAAATACACACACAAACTACCCACCTCGTCTGTCCCTAGCCTTTAATAATTTGTTTAATTCTTCCTCAGATTTAATCAAACTATTCACTTCCACAATAACAGATGGAAGTTTTTCCCAACAAAATCAAATACCATCTTGCTATAATTTCCACATTGCAAACATCGTTCTTCAATTTAAATTTAGGTCCTCTTATGTGTTGTCTGTAACAACACAAGCTTATGGAAGCCACCAACATTTTGCTTACTCAATCCATTCAAAGCCTTAAACATCTCAGTCAGCTGTTTAAGGGGCAAAGTTTCCAGATTCCTTTATTTTCAGAAGTGAAGTCTTTCTTGGTAAAAGTACTCGTTTGTTCCCCTCCATACGAAGGTTGGCAGGCTTGTTACTCTTATTACTCTTCTGTGCACCTGTTCCAAAAGATCCATATCATTCATAAAATGAAGCTTCCAGACCTGTATGCAGTATTCAATTTTATACTGTATATAAAATATATAGCAGAATAATTACCTCCATATCGAAGCTGGTAAATTTTCTGTATATCCTCGAAAATCTGCATAAGCTGTCATAGTAGACCATCTGCACTGCTCAGAGAACTTCATGTCTGATTACATAATTACCACTGTCTTTTTCATTCTCTACTACCTTGAATGTAGTATCACACAATTATTCTGAGATTACTGCTACCCATATGTAATACCTGCATTTGTCAATGTTAAACTTCAACTGCCACTTCTCAACCCATCTGCTCAGTTTTTCTAGATTTTGTTGCATTAGCAACTTTGATTATTGTAAATAGCTCCCTACCAATCATATTTTGATCTAAAAACTTATATATCAAGTTTATTGCTATGATCACATCAATATTAGCATCAGCAGTGGCAAATGATACAAGAAAGCAAGCTTATACAGCATCAGCAAAAAAAGAAAAAAAAAAAAGAAAAAGTGGTGAGTGTGCTGAGTAAGGCTTACAACACCGGTCAAAATCTTAATACCGGTATTTTGGTATTTTTAATTTATGAAACCGGTATTCCAAAAACAAACGTTTTTCTCAATAAATTTTGATGACAGTTAATAAAGTAAGGAAAAAACAAGTATTGTAATTACTTGAATTCAAGCTTAAATTAAACATTTATTGCAATAATAAATATTCTGAAAAAAATCATTAAAAATATAATTATTCTAAAAACAAAAAAATACATATTGTTACTGCAAAGTTTAGTTATGTTTAAACATCCACACTACCTGTCTGAATAAAGTGAGCTCTTAAGAAACATAAGCAATCAATAGTATGATCATTTAAAATGGATCTACTTTTGGTACGTATTTGATTATTGGCAGAAAACGCCCTTTCGAATTCTAAACTAAGGAAGTTTAGACTAAAAATTAAAAATTGATTATCTCAGTACTACTGTATTGAGATAATCGTAGACGATATCAGTCCATATTTTCTATGCTTTAAACTTTTTTTAGCAAAAATAGTTAAAAGTATTTCATTAATTTCTGACTCGAGTTCATCTTTTAAAATCTCATTGGAGTCCGGCAATTTCTCATTTTGGAAAGATTTGATTTTGGTAGTTGTTGGCGCATCGGCTTCTGTGGTCATATTGCACCTCCAAAGGTTTTTACAGTACTTTGATCCAAGCCCGAGGTGGGAATCGAACCCGCGACCTTTGGGTTGCCGGGCAGGTACTTTACCCACTCGGCTAGCCCGGTCGGCTCATTTTGGAAAGAATTTGCAGTACACTGATGTTCTGTTCCATGTTGGTTGAATTATGTTCATCATTTTCTGAAGGAGAAAGACGTTTTATTCAGCGAAGTATAATTTTCACTATAACATCTTTACTGAATATGGGAGAGAGCAAAGAGTGGGGATAAGGAATAAAGAGAGCAAAGAGTGCAGTTAAGGAATTCTTCACATATATAAATGCAAAGAAGAGAAGGAAAAATCAGATCAGACGCATATGTAATTGCATGGGATAGTATTAGATACCCCAACTGATGTTGCAGATGAACTCGACAGTTACTTTGAATCGATATTTACAGAAGAAAACCCTTCACATCAATGACAAATTATGGGAGTGAAGTTGAAAAAAATGTAATTAATGATGTTGAAATTTCACGTGTTGATTTAATAAGAAAACTTTCGCGTCCACAGGCGAGTAAGGCTTCTGTGGTTGATGGCATATACCCTATAATCTTAAAGGAGGCGGCAAGTGAGTGCATTGAACCATTAAGGCTAGTTTTGAGAGCATCACTGGACTCAGGAGAGATTCCATTGGAATGGTGTAAATTGGAACATAAAGGTGGTTCTAGGAGTGTAACGGGAAATTACCGACCGGCCAGTGTCCCAAATAACCGGAATCGACTGTATTAAGAAATAAATGAGGTTTTGTATTGTAAATATTTCATTGATCATTCACAAATTTCCATAATTTTAGCTGGAAGACAAGATACAATGGATTTATGATAACCAAAGTAAAAGACGTATACTTGTGTTGCAACATATCTAAACGTCTCTGGAAAACTGTTGATTCAGTAGTAGGGAAAATCATGGAGGCAAGATCAAGGGTGGAATTCAGGATCATTTAGATGGAAATGGAATTCTGTAGGATACACAGCCTGGTTCTATAAAAGGAAAATAATGTTTAACAAATCTGGTTAGCCATTTTGACAGGTCACTCGTGAACTGGATTTAGAGAATAATTTTGACATTGTTTATTTAGATATCAGCAAAGCATTTGACTCAGTCCCACATGAGTGTTTACTTTATAAGTTGGAGCAGGCTGGAATTATAGGAAAAATCCTTAGTTGGATAGCATGATAGCTTGAGGGTACCAGACAGGGGGTTGTGATAAATGGTTATTCCTCAGATTGGGTTAATGTAAGAAGGGAGGTTCCCCAAGGATCAGTATTGGGATCACTGTTGTTTTTGATTATCTTAAATGACATCTATGAAGGGATATAGGGTGTGATGTCTAAACTTGCAGATGATGTAACGATCAGTAGAGTAGTTAATGATCGCTGCCAAGCAGAGCTTCTTCAGAGTGACCTAGATAGACTTCCGGGATGGTCAGAAAAGTGGCAGCTATATGCTTTAATTCAGCAAAATGCAAAGTCTTACACCTGTGGAACAGCAACCCCAAAATAACCTATACACTTGGTGGAGTTGAACTAAAGTCAGCAGTGGAGGAACGGGACTTGGGAGTTATGATACGGTTAGACATGAAGTTGTCCAAGAATTGTGGACAGATTGCAATGTTGCATGGTGCCCTATCAATGATTAATGGAACATTTGCTGGTAGAGATAAGGACATCATAATCACATAAAGGTGATTTTGACATTTATATGAAACTTCAGGATTATTACTTCGTGTGTTTCCTTGTCCGGTATTTCCCTTTGCAGATTCCTGAGCTCTTCAGCCAGCTGGGTGGCTGTGATTTCTGGGTTGAAGTCATAGATTGTTATTGATGGTCCAGTCCTTTTGGGTGGCTGGGCCGTTAATCCGAGGGCTTCTATCTTGTGGTTTTCTATGATACAGTCAGTCCTCGTATAACACGTGTTTACACTACACGAATTCGATCATACACGATTTGTAAATAGGGGAACGATATCTTATATAACACGAACCGAATTCGCTTATGCACGATTCGCCTTTGTGTTTACAAGAAATAGCAGTCGATGGCAGAATCACCCCAACTGAACGCAACACGATAGGAATGAAGAGAAGATTCTGAAAATGTATTTGTTTTTTATTTCAGTGAAGGGGAAACACATTTCACCATAATAACGTAAAAACCAACACAATTCCAGCTATCGATATTATCGCAAATGCAATTAGATCAAGTTTACTACCAGTTAGTAACAGATTCCAACTAGCAGAAACGCAACTGGAAATTGTTTTTATTGTTTTATGGTAGTAACCCCTAGAAATGTGCTTTAGTAAAATGTGAGGTGTTAATAGTGTATCTCGGGCTTTACGGTGTTGTTTATTCAGTTGCTACACGTGTTCAGCTTTGTTTATGTGTATCAAGCGTGCCTCCTCGTTTTGTAATTTTGCTTTATTCCCTAAAAATGAGTAAAATACTTAAAAGGTGTGAAAAGTAAGCGTCCTGGTGAAGACACTGCAGATTCAGAGAGAAAAAGAAAAGCAATATCGATAAACAGAGGCGGACTGGGTCAAAAATTCTTACCCGGGAAAATTAATAGTGGCCTCATAATATGGTTTATGGCCAAAATCACACCGGCCTCCGGCCCCCCGGGGTTTCCCCGGTAAGGCTTATGGCCAGTCCGCCTCTGTCAATAGAGAAAAAATATGAAATTTTGAAACGCTTTGAGCGAAATGAAAGACCATGTGATATTGCACGTGCTACAGACATAATGAGGCAACGCTGAGAATTAGAAAGAATGCAGAGAAAATAAAAACAACTTTAATAGCAGGACCAACTCAAAGTGTAATTAAAATCCATTAGATTAAGACACAAAGAATTGGAAGAGATGGAAAGGCTGTCGTCTTTCCTCGTTTTTTTCCTCATTTGGATAGAAAATGAAACAAAAAACAAGTTTGCTTACGATAGAAGCAAAAGCATTAGCAATATTTTATTACATAATAGTCGTAAGAAAATACTTACGTATTTTTTAAAAATAATTTATTGTGTTTGGTAAGAATTTTTTGGTTACAAATGTGTGTTCAATCTTGGATGGTCGGCACCTAACCCTATTTTTCCCATAGAGCCTGTTGTTTGTATTGCATGATTTTGCATTGCACGAGGGTTTCTAGGAACACAGCTATCGTGCTATACGAGGACTGACTGTACTTTGTATTTCTTGTCTAGTTTCAGTTTGAATTACCAGTCCTACATCTCATCTTCTGTATTCCTTTTATTCTTGTATTATTAATGTCCTCCCTCATAATTATTTTTGTTTTTAATTCCTCACTAGAGGGGATCTCCTTTGGTCGGAATATCACCAGGTTTGGTGTTGGTAACAGTGTTTTCCTCTTCTAGTGTGTCTCTGTGGTCGGTTGGGTTTCCGTTGCTATTAGGATCCTCAGCGCTTCCAAATATGTCGGAGCACACTGTGGCATTTGTTTTTCCCCGCATTCTTTATAGGCTTGTAGCTGTGCGTTAGCTTTCTGGCTTTTTACATACGTGTCATGGAGGATCATCTCCATTTTGTAAAATATGGTCACTATTTGCGACCTCAGTCCTGTGGATACCTGATTGGGATTGTCCTTAAAGATATGTTCTGGGGCCATTTTCAACATGAGGGTTTTCTCATAGCCTGTATGCTGGGGCATCATGTGGTCCAGGGGTGGCTCCTGCCGTTTATCCTCATTTATATCTCTTTGGAGTACAGCTGGTTCCAGTTGTTCTCTTGCAAACAAGTCTCCCTCCCTTACTGATTTAGGGACCATTTGTTTATGGTTTTTCTCTTGTTTTGAGTGGCCCCTGAGTGGGCGTCCTCAGTCTCGTCAGATTGGTCTATGATGACCGGATCATCATTTTGAACTTGCGTATGGGAATCGTTGAATCTATCAGGTCTCTCTTCCATTTTTGCGGATTCTGAATAATCAGGAGGAACCGGATTTCGGGAATGCTTTAGTATGTTCAACTAGATCTGTTCAAAAGATGACAGTCAATACCCACCACAAGTCCGTAGCTGTATCTGTTGGTGCACAAATTATCTTCAAAGTCATTGGGTTATCCCCCACGACACTTGGGGGGGGGGAGAGGAACAGCCGAATGCAAAAATGCCCCTAGGAGAAGGGAATTACTTCTCCAAGGGGTTTCTGGGGATGGCGAAATCAATGGTGGCTTCCAAAAGTCTATGGGATGCTCCAGAAAAACGTTCGGACATCACCAGTATCAGTTTATACTAGTGGTGGGGGAGTACTGTTATATATATTCATCTCATATAATACGCTCGATTTGGACACAATTTGATGAGACATAGTAGCTATTCGGTGTACACTTGTTGGGGCACTTCCCCACTCAAGGTGTCAGGTTGAAATGTGGCCACCACATTATATCAGCAGCCTCTCTATAGCCCTAACATCAGCCACATGGTGACTATGCAGTCTGGCAACAAAGGATACAGATAATAACACTTCAACCAGACTAAATACTCAAGTAAAAGGCAAAAATTTTCTCACCAGTGAATTCCTCTGTTGTTTATATTCCTGTATGGCACTTTCCTTTGTTTAAAAAGCACTTAGAATACATATTTAAGATTAAAAATCATGGGGCTGAATAACACGTGACTGTACAAGTAAGGCAGCCATATTGGCAATCTTCAGCAATTGAAGTTTGGGATGCTGACACTCGTTATTGTCTAATTTAGCTCCGTTACCAATTTTGGTTAATATAGATGAGAATGTGACATATGACTTGCGGCAGCAATATGCTACTTCATCTGTTTATTAGACTGGGGTTGTGCAAAATGGAGGCAGATGACTTAAGTCCCCAATTAGGAACATGTATTGATTGCCGAAGCTTGTTTCAATAGTTGCAGTCATCTGTTTTAGCTGTGCATCCGTTTGCGATAACAGCCCAGCACTGATCATACCGACATCATTGATTATTAGCACTCTCATGTACTTTTTTTTTTTTTTATATGAAAACTCCAAATGAGAGGTATTAGAACATATAGTACTCAGTACCGTGCATGGGTTGGAAGTTGAGAAGATTAAAGAAGATACCTATTGACATTAGACTTGAACTTCTGTAATTTTCAAGAAATATGTATGAAGGAAGGTTGTTCCAGAAAACAGCAATTGAATGAATAAACGGAGAAAATGAAAAGCTGGTTCTGTGAGTTTGAAGTTGGACAGAAAATGGATGTTGGCTGGTAGCGGCGCATGTTCGGACTGTTTTGAAAGAGAGAGCTGGAGTTATAGAAGCCAATTCGGAGAACAGTGCCTATGGAAGTATCTGTAGAAAAGGCATGCAGCAGAAACAGTACATCTATGAGACAGAGATGTACTGTCTCATAGATGTACTGTTTCTGCTGCACATCTATGAGACAGAGAGTGGAGAGATTTTATTAGAGATGAGTCATTAATTAACCTAACTGCCCTCTCCTGAATGGAATCTAGAAGCCTCAGAAAAGTATTGGGGGCACCGCCCCAGATGTTGGAACAATATTTTATGATAGGGCACATTACCGATTTGTACAGAGTGAAGTACAAAGAGCTGTTGAGAAGAAAAGTAACGCCGAGAGTAAAAGAGAAAACCAAGTTTTTTAGATGCAGAGGAAGCAATATTTGTAATGTGCTTGTGCCAAGAGAGATTAGAAGTCAGGGTAATCCCCAAAAGAGATATATCAATTTTGCCATGAAATCTGAGTGTCACCAAAGATAAGCAGAGGAGCAGAAGAATCCTTTTTGCGAGATATAAGACAAGGCCAAGTTTTAGGATTGAAATCAACTAAGTTTTTTTTGCCCTGCTGGAGAATTACCTGGAGATCAGCATTTAAGGAATTGGTAGGAGATATTCAAGAAGTTGAAGCTGATTGAGCAGGGCAAGGTTTCTCAAACTGCTAAGTGGAATACAATGCGCTATCATCGGCCAAACTATGGATAGAATTTCTGGTCAACGGAAGGTCATTAATATACAAGAAAAAAGTGGGGGTATATGCTTTTTGGTATATGGTGCAAGGAAGCCTGAGGCTTATGCTTCACCAGCCAAAAAAAAAAATTCCTGAGTTACCCTGAGAGGGGGGGAGAGAGAGAGAGAGAGAGAGAGAGAGAGAGAGACAGAGAGAGAGAGAGAGAGAGAGAGAGAGACAGAGAGAGAGGTAGAAGGGAATCACCAAGAAAGAGAAGAATGATGATATCCAGCTCGGGACCCTGGGTGTGCCAACCATACCAGATGTGAGCCCCAGGAGTGCAGGTTTTGAGAACAAGTGGAGAAATACCATCAGGAGCTGGAGCTTTCTTGGCATCAAAATTCGTCAAAATCCTTATGACATCCTTTTCACGGATAACCGCAGGAGGCATTGAATGGAACATGCTGGGAATATTGTAGTTTTAAATGTTTTTTTTAAATGTTTTTCACCAACCTTATGTAGAAATAAAACACAAAGAAAACGAAAACTGGAATCTTGATAACTATGTATTTATAATAAGTTATATTTGTCTGTATTTACAATAAATTATATTAACTTTACAACTAAAATATATGAAATATACATATAAAATATACATTAAAATATACTGGGTTAAGAACAATAAAATACATTAAAATATACTAAATTAAAATCGATAAAACCCAAGGCTATTAATGTTTTACCAAGACTATTAATATATGAGTTGGAAGATGAATGGGATGCTAGCAGGTCAGCTTTATCCCAGACTGAAGTGACAATAGAACCATCTGGTTTGACAGAGGTGGGAGTAGAGATGGGCAAAAGTTGTGGCCAAAAGCTTTGGCAAGAGACCAGAATGCTTGGCTACCATTAAGGCAAGAAACAAGTTTCCTACTCTTAGTCTGTTCAAAATCTGGTTTGGTCTGATTAATAACTGCTGTACGATTGATGCGAGCACTGGTGTAGGCAGAAAATGAAACTGAAGAATTGGAAACAAGCCAATTACGATATGCGACATTCTTCTCTTGAATAGCCTTAGTACATTTATTGGGAAACCATGGTTTAGATAAAGTATGAGATTTTAAGGTGGAATGTGGAATAAAGGATATCATTCACAAGAATAATTTATCTGACACGATCTGAGCAAACGTTGACATCAGAAGTTTTGAAACAGTAAACCGACCAAAGAAAAGAAATCTCGCAGGTCATCCCATTTTGCATTCTTGTAATGCCAAACAATACAAGGTTGGGAATAGGCATGAGATAAAGGCTCCATTGGAGAAGGGACAATCACAAAGTTGTGATCTGAGGAGCCTAAAGGACAACCCATCTTTGTGTACTTAGATGGGTTGCTTGTGAGAAAAAGATCAAGCATGTTGGCTGCATGGTTAGGATTGTTCGGTATTCTGGCAGGTAAATGAACAATCTGTCCGAGGTCATTGGTAATTGCAAAAGTCTCAGCATCTCGACCAGCTGGGTGTGACTAGAAAACGAAAGCCAGCTGGAGTTGTGAACATTAAAATCACCAAGGAAAATTACCTCACTGTTAGAAAAGTTTTACTAAAGAAAGTCAAAGAGTTCCAAGTGATTAGTGGAATTGGGAGAACGGTAGAGACAACAGATGAATTTGACAGAATGAGTTAGAGAGATTTTAAGCCAGAGAAGATCAAAAAGAGGACATTCCAAATTACCAAGTCTCTGACTGGGCATATCGGTATGCACATACGCACAAGTACCACATTTGAGGCAAAAGGAATCGTACAGCAAATAATTTTGGCAACTGAGACAAGTAGTGGTTGAATCAACTGATAACTGAGACTCTGTCAGAAAGAACACATGGGGTTTGGCAGACTGTAAGTGGAAATGGACATCAATGAGATTAGAATTGAGACCACGTATATTTGTGAAATGAACTAGGAAGTGTTTGGGAAGTTTAGATCTTTTCGCAGATAAGTTTGCTCTATTAGTTTGACAATTCATGGTGTATGCAATAGTATGAAAAAGTGGGGGGGGGGCATGCTGTATGACGCAACGAAATTTTTGAATATGGTGTACACATGGTAAGAATAAACCGAGATCCTGGACATAACGTGGCCTCGACAATGCCCCTCGCATACACACTACTCGGACTCCCTCCAGACAGTAGCTGATCCTGAAGCTTCCTACCTAGCCGCCGGCTTGCGAACATCGTTTTAGAGCCATACCCTTGAAATATATAGAAGTTTGGATCTCACCATAGTGTTTAAACAGTGATCCGTACTTTTGTGCGACTTCCACCGACAGAGGCAAATTTCTCAAAGTTGATATATTGAGGGCAGTGTGCACAGTAGTTCCGTCTATCACAATGGCAGTCTTATCAGTTGAAGCACATGTAATGTAGGCATTAAAATACCTACCTGTATTGCTGAACCAGTTGTATATTTCCATCAAGTGGTGAATAATAAACATTTTGCAGCAACCATTTTGGGCCGGTTAAGAATATCTGAATCGGTTTGCAATTGGGAGATAACAGACTCCAAATTACATGCAAGAGTAGAATATTTTGCTTGTAGTTGGCCATTCTTATTAAGTTATAAAAGTCCTCATTGGTCATTAAGTTTACGCATTTCTTTGCAATTGCACTGAGTCGGTGGAGCATGGCGAGCTTTAGATCCTGATTCATCTCACTGTCGTGCAACAAAGCTATGCAAGTCATTACTGCATGCTTTGTCAGGGTAGCCATCAGCATTGTCTTGACACATAACCTTAAAAATTTCCATCATTCTGCGAATATCCATGTCTGACTCATACAATTTACGCTGTTCTATATGAGATATTCATTGTTGTCATAGATTTGACATACACTATTTCTGACAGTATCTGTTTCCTCATTGCAAAATGGAATGTGCAGTGTTACCATCTCGTGATTGTACTTGTTGAGATCCTGAGCCATGTCAGTTTCGATAGTGTATTATGCATGGATGCTGTCGTTTCTTGCAGAACCCATTAGTGCTGCATGTGCGATTCATGACAAAGCATGGCAGAGTAATATGATCCAAATGGCGTAATTTCTTCTCATATTTATCAAACTAATTCTCTTTCCATGTCACACGAATCCTCTTCAAGGTTTTCCTCCTTCAACTCTTTGTTGGACTTGCTCTCTGTCGCTCAACTGGCCAAACAGTGGGAAAGTAAACTACTATTGTTGAACTCTGGATGCTCATTCATGATCGTAATCATCTGTTGCTGTAAATTGCTGATCCCCTCAGTTCGACTTGTTCATGTATTCAACGACATATGCAGCACAAGAGTATTCCTCCGTAATGAATTGGATGTTGGTGTTTGATTTCAAAATGTTACAGACAAATGGGTTGAACGGATTGTGCCATTTCTCATTTGGTTGACAATTTGAGAAATACATTGGCCGATTTATGCCAGATCTGAGCACATCCAAGTAACAGTCATAGATATATATATTGTTTGCATTCAGTAATGAGTATGCCAACATTGAAAGAGACTTCAATGTTGGCATACTCATTATCTTCTAGATTTTGCTGCATCTTGTAGTGAGTGGCATATTTTACTTAGCACTCACCTGTATTATGCATGGGCTCTAATATAGTGGTCAAGCAAGAAAGCTTGAAATTGACAAGTCTGTGTTTTATCCGGCATTATTTTCTTGGGTAACATGTGAATGTATGTTTGTGAGTTTCAAACTTGATGCTCTCCAAAGACTCACAAGTGGAGACAGTTACTGACAACCCCTGGCATGGTGCCGTGAAGGGTATTGTATGGTCGTGGTACCTGCGTGTACCGATGTACTGTACAATAAAGATCTTATAACTTGTCGATCATTGCAATGGTGTCTTCTTTGTTCTCCCCCAAAGGATTATTGGGAGCATTATTTAGCTATAGCAAAATGTCAGCATGCGGACTACTGCTATGTTGAAATTGTATGCACTTGAAAAAGTTGACCAAACAGGCTATAACATTTTGACTGTTGAAAAAAAGCCGTGAATTAGGGTTGAATTTGAAAGTATCTGCAATTCTGCCCAGACACGATAGGAGGAAATATATGATGAGAGCCTTGTTGATCAATTCGGCCCTGGAAAGATTGTGCAAGGCTCAAGGGGTAAAATTTTTTTCAGCCTGGTCTGTACTTGTTAACAGGAGAGACTGCTTCTACAGGGATGGGATACACTTAAATAGAAAGGGTGCAAGAATATTTGCTAATGCTATCGAGGCAGTGTTAGGTGGGTTGGAAAACTGCTAGCTTGGGGGATACAAGGACTAATAGATTAACAGTAGCCACTGGCAGAGGTGAAAGTGATTCTTGCACTGCTTTAGGGTAGCTAAGAATAGGAACAGGTGCATGTATACTTGCGTGTACACCAATGTTTGGAGTATTGGTAAATTGCTAGGAGTTTGGTAAATAAATTTGATGAATTTGAGGTATTGCTCAAAACATCAAATGCAGATATTGTTGGGATATCAGAGACATGGTGTCACACAGATATAAGGAATGAAGAACTGGAATTTGGGGAGTATAATGTGTACAGAAAGGATAGGAAGGGAGGAGGGGTTATGCTATTAGTTAAGACACACATAAAATCCAAGGAAGTCAAGCCAGTCAACATCGCTGGACAGTGCAGTGTCGAGTCAGTTTGGTGTGACATAATTATTGGGAGATCAAGATTGAGAGTAGGAGTGTGCTATAGGCCTAATGACTCTGATGAGTATAATAAGAAACTGTACAGGGAAATAGAGAGGGCCAGTAAATTAGTGTCTTATAATGGGGAATTATAATTTCCCAGATATTGACTGGAATTTGTGGGTTGGTCACACACACACACACTAGCAAGGCATTTGCGGATTTATTGGATAATTGTTTTCTACATCAGCATGTTCGGGAGGCAACTAGAGGGAATAATACTCTTGATCTGATTATCAGTAGTGATTCTTCATGCATTAAGAATCTGCAGATAAAGGAACCACTAAGGGGCAGTGATCACAGTGTACTGAAGTGGAATTTACTCAAAGAGGTAACTACCATCAGTGGTAAAGGGAAGGGTTTTTGCTTTCGTAAAGGTTACTATGATGGTCTGAGACAGTATTTAAATTCTATATAGTGGGACCAACTGATGATGTTACCAACAGCAAATTCAAAATGGGAAGCATTCAAAGAACTTATTTTGGAAGCTACTAGGCTTTACATACCAACTAAGAAATATTGTTCAAGGTTTAGGCCTAAATGGATGTCAGATGAACTAATGAGACATATGGCAGAGAAGAAAAATGCATGGGATACCTATAAATTAATGGGTGACATGGAAGCCTATGATAGATATAAGCTTGTCTGTAACCAAGTCACAAAGGAGATTAGGCAGGCAAAGGCAGATTATGAGAAATCCTTGGCAAAGGATGCAAAGAAAAACAGAAAAGAGTTCTTACCTATGTAAACTCTAGAAGGAAAGGGATGAATCGAATTGTTCCACTGGATATTGATGGTTCAACAGTTGAGGATCCTGCTCAGGTGGCTAACAAACTAAATGAGTATTTTGCATCTACATTCACACATGAGGAGTTATTCAGGAAGGGGAATGCCAGAGGTGAAGTAAACTCTGGCAGTGAGCTAGATGATTTTGTAATAACTGAGAGGAAAGTGGAGGAGAATTGTTGAGGATAAATATAAAAAAGGCATCCGGAGTTGATGTGATCCATCCAGTTATATTAAAGGAGGCAGCAAAGGACGCAAACCCGTAGCCATAATTATAAGAGTTTCTTTGGACTTAGGGAGGTAGCCATAGACTGGAGATGTGCAAATGTGACCCCAATTCACAAAGGAGGATCAAAGGCTGACACAAGTAATTATAGTCCTGTGAGTTTAACTTCTGTTCCGGGAAAATTAATGGAGGCACTGGTTAAAGAAGCACTGCAGGATCATCTAGACAAGACTTCAGTTATAGCTCGGACACAGCATGGTTTTGTTAAGGGAAAGTCTTACCTGACCAATTTGATTGGATACTATGATGCAGTCACAAAGAACTGGATGCAGGGAATATTATATTATATTTGATATTATATATTTGGATCTTAGAAATTATATATTTGTTACTTTGATATTATATATTTGTGACTTTGATATTATATATTTGGATCTTAGAAAGGCTTTTGATACTGTTGCACATGGAAGACTGCTGCACAAATTGGAGCAGTGTGGTTTTGGAGCCAAATTGCTGCTATGGATAAAGGGATGGTTGAGGGGGAGAAGACAGAGAGTGGTAATCAATTGACACTGCTCATCGTGGACTAATGTCATTAGTGGAGTCCCTCAGGGTTCAGTGTTAGGTCCATTGTTGTTTTCTGTAATTTATAAATGATATTGACGATAGTATATCAAGCTTAATGTCCAAGTTTGCAGACGATACAAAGGTTGGCAGGGTTGTTAAGGACACTACTGACGCTATGCTGCTGCAACAGGATCTGGAAAGGTTGAGCAGATGGGCTGAAAGGTGGCAAATGAAGTTTAACATTGACAGATGTAAAGTACTACATATGGAAAACAGTAACCCCAGAGCAATGTATCAACTCTGTGGTACTACACTGACAGTGGTAGAGAATGAAAAGGATCTGGGGGTAATTGTGCAGGCAGATGGGCTGCAAGAGTAGTTCATGGTGTCTTGTCAATGATATATACAGGAATTTTTTTAGCAGGGATAAGGAGGTGATTATTCCCTTGTATAAGGCAATGGTCAGGCCACACCTTGAGTACTGTATACAGGTCTGGAGGCCTCATTTCAAGAAGGATGTAGAGCTGCTGGAACAAGTACAGAGAAGGGCAACAAGATTAGTGAATGGAACAAAGGGTTGTTCTTACGAAGAAAGGCTTAAGTTTTTCAAATTACCATGTGTGGAGACTATGCACCGGCGAGGTGATCTGATAGAGGTGTATAAAGCCTTGAATGGTTTGAGCATGCTCAATGCCGATGGGATTCTTCCTCTTCCTCAGAATAATCACCTGAGAGGGCATAAATTCAAATTGAGGAAAGACAGATGTAGGATAGATGTGCGGAAATTTGCCTTTAGCCAGCGGGTAGTTGGTTGGTGGAACAGCTGTTGTTGTTGTTTGTTTGGTTGGTTGGTTTTTAGGAGCATTAGCAATTAAGGCCATATTGCTCTGGGATATGCGGTGGTCATTCTCTGATTTTTCCGCATCTTTCGTATTTAGTGGTGACAGGCTCGAACCCCAGTCTAATCAAGAAGCATGTGCTATAGACTGCTGCTCCTTCCCACTTCGGTATGGACGCGCCTAAAGGTGAAACAACCTTCCATCCCTTGTTGTGGAAGTTGATAGCCTAAATAAATTTAAGGCTCAGCTGGACAAGTATTTCGAATGAAGCGAGGGGTGAAATGGGAGTGGTTTTTTTTTTTTTTTTTTCTTGGCTGATGCTGCATAAGCTTGCTTTCTGGCATTATATGCCTCTACTAATGCTAATATGTTTATAATTACATTCACAATCTTCTGGAAGTATATCACACAAATTACAGTGTCTTCATTCAATAGAGTTGCCTTCTGCATGAAGTCCATGTCACTTGCATCGTCCTCACTAATGTCATGACCGTTATTTTGTAACTAAAATAGCTAAAGCAAACATGCCCAACTGATTTCATTGGTACTCAGAGTCAAAAACACTGTAGGTTTACTAAGCTGTCTAATCATAGTGAGCAGTACATTTATGTTGAGACCAGTAATACATCGAGTTTGGAATTATCCTTAGGAAGGTCAAATTGTTTTTGATGCAGCTGCTAATGTATTCTTTGGATTGAATTTGCTTGTTGGTCAGTTTAGTTTTTACCTATGTATTTGAAAGCCACCGTCAAAGAGGCTCTTGTTCTCAATCTCATTATCTTCAGTGCTATGTAAAGTATGATATGCCGTAACACCGCGTTGGTCAGATTGTCTGAACCTGCTCATTGCCATCATAAATGGAGTCACACGTAAATTCTATCTGAATGTTCTGAATTGTTTAAGATAAATGCTGGGAAAGAACAGTTCCTCTGCGTGCTCATCATCAGTAAACTCTGCGGTATAGTAGTTTCTTTTGGGGTGATTCTAAGATATTTATCGTCATTCAACAACAACAACAACGCTTGCTGTTGGAAGATGAGACCTTCCTTGATCGGAACCACTTCGCTTATTTCATCTTTAACCAAATTAATTTCCATATGACTGTCAAAGAATGATTGCTCTATCATGATTTCATACAATCGATAGAGAGGCATATGAACTAAATACCAAAGCCACTCTTTAACCACTCACTTTCTTAACCCCATTAAATAGCTCGACTTGTCTATTTTCCTGCACTTTGTATGCATGTTTATACAATGACTGTCGTCAAACTCCCTTGGCAGGTGATGGAACACATGTTGACTGAACAGGCACATTGATCACTTGGCCCAGAATGCCATCTTGTCCCTATGCATGTTTCAGGCACCTTATCTGCATGAACAGTAAGTGAGAAGAAATGAGCCTCTCTGTCACTAAATCCGACTTTGGCATTGTTCTTAAGTAATCCTCTAGAGCTATTAAACACAAGCATCCCATCGACATCAACATCGGGAAATGCAGTGCACATCATGGTGTATCTTTAGCAGCTGGTTTCTTTGTGTTGTTTTCGAAATAGATGATCTGAAATGCAGCATACAGAACAGAACACAAACTCTCGATGCACGTTATGGTTGGTTGTTGGGTTTTATTGGCGCATTAGCAACTAAGGCTATAATGTGCCAAAACCAGTGCATGTTATGTAAATAATAGTCACCGTAACGAAAAGGAGCTTGATCATTTAAACTCATCTGCTCTGCAATTAGAGAAATGTTCCAATGTACAAAATTAATACTCACTTCGGGTATATCATTGTTAGACAGAGCAGTGGCACTGCTGGTTGAGGGCACTGCTAAATCCAGTGCTTGGTTTTCTGTTTGTCTTTTACTAATCTTGATAGTTTTTTTTTTCATTCTTGCACACTCGTTGCTACCTTGGTCTTTATTTCCCAAGATCTTGTCACTTTTACTCTTGCTCGATACTCTCGAGAATGTTCTGCATTTGATTTCAGTACCGTTGAACACTTTTCCAAAATGACTGATGTGAAAACTTCTATAGCGGCACTGGAATGTAAAGAAAATGCGACAATTGCAAAACAATACAAATATTTATATTGTGATCATACTAGTCTATGTATGATGAATGGCTACAATCAAATGGGAAATTAGGCTATTTGGCTTGGATTTTGCTAATCTCTTCCAAGCCAACGATTTTTTCACATAAAATAAAACCTCTTTCGTGGTACACAAGCGGGTTTTGTTTTATTGTTTTTTTAATGCAGTTTGACAGAATTCAAACGATGCTGCCTGAATTTTGTAAATTGGTTCACTAGAACTTAAGATATCATACTGAACAAGAAAAAAAACATCATGCACTCTAATCACACTACTAATGAGTGCCCTGCACAGACTAGTGGTGGGAGTGTGGGAAGCACCCCTGGCAGAAGCCGCGAATAACATCACTTCCACAACAAATTTTTCGTGATTGATCAGATTTACTCAGTTTGTAGGTGTCCCAAGGATGTTTCACATAAAAAAAAAAACTTCCCATTTCACCACCTATTCATTCCCTCCAATAGTTTGTCTAGTTCTTTCCTGAATTTATTTAAGCTATCAAATTCCACAACAGATGGAACTTTTCCATTGAAACTGTCCATAGACAGGTAACATAAACCAAAATATCAACAGTGGATTGACACTAACAGAATCCACACTTGCGATCTTTGATCAGATGGAGGGTTTTTAGGTAGTTTACGAGTTGGCAGTTAATTGATTTCTCCATTACTTTAGAAAGAAAAGAAGTGTAATGGGACAATAATTGGATGGGAGGAATTTGTCACCCATTTTATAAACTGGCTGGATATGAGCAAATTTCCAGCAGAAATGGAAAACATCTTGGAAAAAGAAAGTGAAAAGAGGTGACACGAAATAGGAATGAGTTTAGGAGCACAGGTTTTGAGAACAATGAGAGAAATACCACCAGGACCTGGAGCTTTCTTAGCATCAGAATTGTTCAAAATTCTTCTGACATGGAAGACCACAGGAAGCACTGAATGAATTGAACTGGGAATGGTAGGAGATGGTTTACCAAGATCATCAATATTCGAGTTGGAAGAAAAGTAGTATGCTAGCAGGTCAGCTTTATCTTTGGCTGCTGTGGCAATATAATCATCTGGTTTTGACAAAGGTGGGAATAGAGATGGGCAAAAGTTGTGGCCAACAGCTTTGGCAAGAGTTCAGAATGCTTGAGCACCATTTGGACAAGAAGCAAGTTTCTACTCTTAGTCTGTTTAAATATAGTTTGGACTGATTAATAACTGCTTTACAATTGTTCTGAGCTTTGTGTAGAAAGAAAATGAACCTGGAGATTTGGATACAAGCCAATTGCGATATGCAACATTCTAATTATTATTAGCCATATGGCGCAAAGAAGCCTTATGCTGCACCAGCCAAAAAAAATTCAAAAAATTCCCTGAGTTACCCTGAGAGAGAGAGAGAGAGAGAGAGAGAGAGAGGAATCACCAAGAAAGAGAAGAAGAGTGATGATATCCAGCTCAGGACCCTGGGTGTGCCAAGCCCATGCTCACCAGATGTGAGCCCCTGGGGTTAATCTTGAACAGCCTTAGCACATTTATTGAAAAACCAAGGTTTGATAAAGGACGAGATTTTAAGGTTGAGTATGGAATAAAGGATTTCATTCCTACAAGGATAATTTCAGTGATACAATCTGAGGAAACAGTGACATCAGATTTGAAGTAGTAGTCCGACCAAGGAAAATAAATCTTGAAGTTCATCCTATTTTGCATTCTTGTAATGCCAAACAACACGAAGTTAATAATGCCACAAGAGAAAGGCTCCACTGGAGAAGAGACCATCATCAAGCTGTGATCTCAGGTGCCTAGAAGCCCACTCTCCTCAACCATGAAGTTAGAAAGGTTGCTTGTGAGAAAAAGATCAAGTGTGTTGGCTGCATGGTTAGTATTGCCTGGTATTCTGGTAGGTAAATGAACAATCGGTGCAAGCCATTAGTAATTCAGCTTCAGCATTGAGATGCTGAAGCATCTTGAACAGCTGGATCTGTGTGACTAGAAAGTAGAAGCCAACTGGAGTTGTGAACATCAAAAGACACCAAGGAAAATTATCTAATTTTAGGAAAAATGGACTGAAGAAAGTCAAGTTTCAAAGAGAAGTCAGAGTGTTCCAAGTGATTAGTGGAGTTGGAAGAACAATAGATGCACAGATAAATTTGATAGAAGGTGGTGGAAAGATTTTAAGCCAAAGAAGATCAAAAAGAGGAGATGACAAATTACTAAGTCTGTGACAGGGAATATCCGAACAGACATATGAACAAGTATCACTTTTGAAGCAAAAGGAATCATATAGCGAATAATTTAGAGAACTTAGATAAGCAATGGTTGAATCAACTGATCACTAGGATTCTATCAGAAAAGTACACAGGAATTGGCAGAATGAGAGTGGAAATGGACATTATTGAGATTAGAACTGAGATTTGTTATTGTTTGTTTGTTATTTGGTTTTTAGGAGCATTAGCAACTAACACTATATTGCTCCGGGATATGCGGTGGTCATTCCCTGACCTCTCCGCATTCCTCCGTATTTGGTGGTGAGGGGTTCAAACCCCAGTCTAATCAAGAAGCATGTGCTACGCACTGCTGCTCCTTCCCACCTGGCTACGGAGGCGCCTTGGAACTGAGATCACCAATATTTGTGAAATGAATGAGGAAGTGTTTGGGAGGTTAAGATTCTTTCACAGATAAGGTTTTCTATTAGTTTGACAATTTATTATGTTGTCAGTATTAAGAAAAGATGGGCTTCATCACTTTATGCTGTATGAAGAAATGAAATGTTTGGATATTGCGAGTGCATGGCAAGAATATACCCACTACTCAACATAACATGGCTTCGAGAATCCCCACGGATACTCGCCACTCGGCCTGCTCCCAGTCACCATCTGGCAGAGTATAAGCAGCAAGATTATACACTAGCTGATCCAGAAGCCTCCTAGAGAGTTACCATTTGGTCCAGTGCTGCTGTCTAAAGTGGTGCTGTCTAAATCTGGTGGCAACTTGAAAATGATATTAATTTTCATCTTTAAATGTCTAGTGAATTTAACTTTTGACATAAAGGGAGCTTAATGATTTGGTTGGGAATCTGGCCTGTCTAAAGGTTTCTTCCTTAAATTTCTTCTCAACATGGATGCCCATGTTGAGAAGAAATCACTGAGGGGACCCCTCAGTGATGCTGCTAGTCCTCCAGATTAACATCACTGGGATCCAGTGCCCACAGCCTAGGTTTTCAGTTAACACCACGAGAATCCAGCATGGTGTTAGCCCATTAGAATTTCCTTTGGAAACTCAGAAAGGGGGAATCTTGTGGTTTCGGGGGAACCCAGCTTCAACATACCACTTGGGCCCTCATACCATCAAATGGGTAGTCCTGGGATTGCCTTCCTGGGATCATTCAGCTAATGGGTTTGCCAACAAGGGTCATCCATGTCAATGCCATACCCCTTGCTGGTCAAGATGACTTAATCAGTAATTCAGATATATCAAATTTATTTACAATGCTCCTAGCATTAGCATACATGCAAGTTTACATGTATGTGTTCTTACACTTAGTTACCCTTACACAGCCCATGTATTCACTCATTCCATGATGTCCCACAGCAGGGCATGAAATCCCTGACCCCTTACTCTCCAGACTGCTGCTCATTCCAATATAAGCAGTGCAAGAATCACTTTCACCTCTGTCTGCAGCTACTGTTAGTCTATTAATCTGTGTATACTCCCAAGCTGGCAGTTTTCCTCTTAACACTGCCTCATTAGTATCAGCAAATATTCTTACACCCTTTCTATTTAAGTATATCCATCCCTGTTGAAGCAGTCTCTCCTGTTAACAAGCAGCCCACGCTGAGAAAAATTCTACCTCATGAGCCTTTCACAATCTCTCCAGGCCCCAATTGAATCGACAAGGTTTTCATCATATACTCCCTCCTATCATGATGTGAGGGCAGAATTGCAGACACTTTGCAATGTGTCTGCAATTCAAAACTTTTTTTAACACTGACCTGTACTCGTTAAGTAAATCTGCAGATCTCCTACTCTTAATGTCATTAGTGCCAATATATACAACAATATCACCATGTGTGCCTTTAAAAGATGATATCTGCTTCACAACATTATCAACTTTTATCATACCCTGATCCTATTCCACCTATCCTCTTGCACAACATATTTCCCATTTTCCTGCCAATAGAGTCACTGACAATAATCACCTCCTTTGGGACCAGCACATTCACTTTGGGATTGCTGCTGTGTTGCCTGGTGCACAAGTGTGAGCTCAGGCACTGAGTTGGGCAGCTGAGAGCTTGATGGGGGTAGCCTATTTTAATTCCTTCAAGGGCATCTACCCCACTCTTACTTTTCACTGAGCTGGCATCTAACACCCATCAGAACACTGAGCTGGCATCTAATTTCTTCACACACAACTTGCAAAACATTTTGCAAGTTGCACATTTTGTTAGGCTGTGATTCAAAGAAGAATAGCCCCACTTCAGTTCTCCCCCAACGCCACAGTGTTCCTGCTACTTTGCACCTGTTGCTTTGCTGCTCCAGTTTGGGACATGATTTCCATTTAAATATAATTTAATTGATCAACAATGTAAATTATTAAAATCAATCAATTAACTGACAATTCTATACTAAGCTAATAGATTCCTAAATAAAGTGATATGTATTATGCTATACCCTTACAACTGCAGTTTTAAATTATCCTTAGTAAAATGTAAAATTTATTAGCTAAAAAAAAAAAAAAGTCTAACAAGTGATTAGAACCTTCGAGCTACTTATTTATCACTATTAGTCCCTACTATTCCATTGAACTATTAGTTATGTGTTACAATATTTGTGCCAAAATAGCAATAAATAGGGTACAAATAATAAGTCGTAATTTACAAAATCACTAGCTAAATTTAAAATTAAGCTAACAAATGTGCCCAAAACTATTAAACTATTTGTCAAACACAATTTCATATGTTAATTAAGCAACAATATGGTAGAAATTTCCAAATACCTTATCCATTCCCACAAGCTAAAATTCTTCGACCTCATACCAGTAACCATGCAGCTGGTCAGCTGCATCGTTACTGGTGTGTTACTGGCACCCATACATGGTTACATGGGCACCCATACACCATGTATGGGTGCCCATGTTGAGAAGAAACTCAAAGAAGAATCCTTTAGACAGGCCACATTCTCTACCAAATCATTAAGCTCCCTTTGTCTCAAAAGTTAAGAATCACTAGACATTTAAAGCCGAAAATTAATATCATTTTCTAGTTGCCACCAGAGATCAGTGAGTTCAAACACTTGCACTACTCTGTGTTTCAACATGTGACTTTCAACATTTAAAATAAAGAAAATGTGATATGATTTCAATGACAATGATTAATTTATGTAAAAGTAAATTTGACATGATATGAAAAATCTGTGCATGATGGCAAAAACCAGATACCACTTTCAGAATCAGCATGCAGTAATTGCTATACAAAGGGTACTAGGAAAGTTTTGCAATACAGCTTTGTTTGTTTAATTTTTTCAAAGTAATTTCCTCTACATTCAATACACCTCTCCATCCTCCGAAACCAATCTTTAAACCAGTTCTGCCAAGTTTCACTAGGGAGTAAAGCACACTCGTTGTACCAAGCCCGTAGAAGGTCCTCATCACTGGAAAACCGCCTCCCTTTTAGCTTCATTTTCACATGCGGGAACAGTGGAAAGTCGCAGGGAGCAAGGTCTGGACTGTAGGGAGGGTGCTCGAGAAGTTTCAGTCCTGTCGTGGTCAAATATTCGGTGCAGGCTTTGGCGCAGTGAGCTGGAGCATTATCGTGATGGAGGTACCAGGTGTCCATTCTTGACTTTGGCCGCAGGTTCTTCATAGATCCAATGACTTTAGGCAGGCATTTTTCAGTATACCACTTAGCTGTGACTGTCTTCTGTGTGTCCAAAACGACACGTTCCACAATTCCACTCGATTTGAAAAATACAGCTATCATTTTCTTCTTTACAGATCGGGATTTTCTGACAATTACGGGTGTGTCGTCATCATCAAAGACCCAAACTTTGTTTTGAGCCTTGGTCGGCAGATCGTAATAGTGCAGCCAAGTCTCGTCACCTGTCATGATGTTGTTCACATACCGAGATTGTCCCTTATCAAACTTTTTTAACATCTCCCGGCACCAAGTCACACGTCGTGTCATCTGCTCTTCAGTCAGTTGATGCGGCACCCAGGGAGAACAAAGTTTCTTCACGTGCAAATGATCTTGCAGAATCGAACAATTTGCTGGTGCATTTAGGCCCAAAGTATCCTCTATCTGTTGGTAGGTCACTCGCCTGTTTTCGTCAAGCATTTTCCTCACAGCAGTAACGTTTTCCTCCGTAACTGACGTTCGTGGCCTTCCCGGCCTCTCAGAATCCTCCAGAGTGAAATTTCCCCTTTGGAATTCTCTATACCACCTGAATATCGTTGTACGATGTGGACAATCATCATCTAGTGCAAGAGTCATTTCTTCTAAGCACTGGTCTATGGTTAAACCACGCACGAAATTATACCGCAAAACTGTCCTTATCTCATTTCGTGACCACGATGCCATTGCAAGCATTTTACACTCTCACTACTAATGAATAACTGAGCCCATCGACTTGGCGCGGCGGCTACTATGCACGTATGAACATGTCTCAACATGCAGCAACAAGCAGCTTCCTGTGATTCATTGTTGCGTCATATTGCAAAACTTTCCTAGTACCCTTTGTATAACAGGTAAAATATTTAAGATGACAAAAACGCTACAGGCATATATTATCTAAAAGGGTAGTTAAATTCTATATATATTAGGAAAGTGGTTATGTATTATGTTGGGGAGGGGATTTTGAAAATACAGACATGTACACAAGCATCATTGATGTGGCCTAATTTGCACTATGATTAATGAAACTGCAATCAGATTTCAAATAATTATATTGGTATTAGTACTGCCGAATGATGCAAAAAAGTAAGCTGATGCAGCACCAGCAAAAAAAGAAAACCCCTCCCACATCACAAATTATATGTTAATTTATTAAAATTTGATGTTTAGTATCCAGAATGTTTGAGGAAAATGAGATTTGATAAGATTGACTTGTTTTTAGCTCCCAAGAATTTAGTGAGTTTTGTTGAAATTTATGGGTTTCTTCATATATTTATGTTATAAAATTTTTTTTACCTTACAGTATTTATCACTTTAATTAGGTAGCTAAGTTTAGTATTAAAATCAAGCAAATATTTCTGAAGTTATACTTATTGTATAAGTATCTTACTCCCAGGGGCACATCTGGTGAGTATGGGCTTGGCACACCCAGGGTCCTGAACTGGATATCATCAATCTTCTCTTCTTGGTAATTCCCTTCTACTTTTGTCTGACACACACACACACACACTCTCTCTCTCTCTCTCTCTCTCTCTCTCTCTCTCTCTCTCTCTCTCTCTCTCTCTCTCTCTCACACACACAGAGAAACTCGGGAATTTTTCTGGCTGGGGCAGCATAAGCCTCAAGCTTCCTTGCACCATATAATAATAATAATCTGTTTCTAGTACTATTTTTTGGTGCCAAAACCCAGCATCATAGGTAAGAATTTCTTTATAGAATTATAAATTGTATATTTAACTAAATAAAAATAGTACTGTAAATAATACTGTAATTATTTTACAGATTGGCATAAACTAGTACGCTTAAACTTCTCTACATTAGTAGTACTGTGAACTATTTAAATTACAGTTAGCGTTAGACAATCAGCACAACTACATTGTATTGCAGTATTTTAATATACTGTATTCTACTGTACGGTAGTAGTGTATAGTATAATTTCTTGGAAGAGTTTTAATTGGAAATTTTACTGTAATTAAGGTGAAAACTAGATTTAGCAAGAATACTATGACTGTTTTCATGACTGATTGGGAAACTACTACAGGCAATTGTCTTGTTTATTGTACCAAGTGTGGTATTCATTTAAAACTATCTCTAGATCACAATAGCGTCAGTTGATTCCTCCGTGTGTCCTGGGTGCAAGGACAGCAAATTGGAAACTCAGAAATCTGCTGGATGAAGGTGACCTTCTGAAGAAGTTAGCAGTTAATGTCCCCTGAAGAAATTAAATCTTGTGAGTCATAAGACACCCTGATTTCCAACTCAGTGCTGCAGACAGGGCCAGATTTGAGAATAACCCCAGTAAGCCATGGCCTGGGGGCCCTTCACCACCATCATCAGCAGCCATTTTCAATCCACTGCAGGATGAAGGCCTCTCCAGCAACTTTCCAGTTCCTTCTGTTTTGTGCAATGGCCATCCATTTACTACCCACAAACTCATGAATTTCATCTATCCATCTCTGCCGTTGTCTTACAGGTTTTCTTCTAGCTCCTCTTGGGTACCATTCTGTTATTTCTTAGTCCATCTGTCATCATGTCTTTGAGCTATGTGTCCTGCCCAAGACCATTTTAGTTCTTTAGTTTTGATAAGAATGTCCTTTACTTGAGTTTGCTGCCTAATCCATGTGTTTCTCTTCTTATCTAACAGTCTGATTCCCAATATAATTCATTCCATTCTTCGCTGTGTAGTTCTCAGCTTCTCTTCCATTCTTTTGGTGAGTGCCCGAGTTTCACTTCCATAAGTCATGGTGGGGAGTATACATTGGTTCATTATTTTACATTTCAGACAAACTGGGATATTGCTCTTCAGTATGTGATTATATTTCCTGATTGCTATCCATCCAAAATTTATCCTTCTCTTGACTTCAAGCCATTTATCATTATTACAGCTAATAACATGTCCCAGATAAGTATATGACTCCACCTTTTCAATTATTGCTCCAATAATCATTATGTCCCTTTCTGAGGCATTCTTGTTCATCATTACTTTTGTTTTATTCATCTTTAGTCCAAAATCCTTACTAACTGTGCATAATTGATTAAGATTTTCCTCTAATTTTTTGGCATCGTCGCTTATGACCACAATGTCATCTGCAAATCGTAAATGGTTTAGGTACTCTCCATTCACATTGAATCATTTCTGTGACCAGTCTAATTTTCTGAAAGCTTCCTCAAGGGAAGTAGTAAACAGCTTCAGCGATATTGTGTCTCCTTGTCAAACTCCTTTTTCAATTTTAAATTTGCTACTGTCTTTATCTAGTCTAATAAAAGAGGTAGCGTTCTCATATATTTTCTTCAAAGTCTTAATAATCAACAATGTTTCCAGTGCCCGAAACATTGCCTTATGCTGTATGGAGTCATATGCCTTTTCATAATGCACAAATGCCAGGCATAATGGTGTTTTATATTCATTTGCTTTCTCCATTAGCTGTGATATTACGTGAAGGTGATCCATAGTTGAGAATCCTGTCCTAAAGCCAGCTTGTTCTTTTGTTTGATTCTCATCAAGTAATCTTTCTAATCTGTTATTAATGACCCTTGTGAACAACTTGTAGATGTGGGATAACAAGCTAATTTCCAATATAATTTCCATAATATTGGAAATTTCCAATATAATTTCCATAATATTGGAAATTTCCAATATTATGGTCTATAATTTCCAATTTCTGATTTATCTCCTTTCTTATGCTGGAATGATTGCATTATTCCACTCTCCTTAGGCATCACACCTTTTCTAATGCATTTTGGGAAGAGCCTTGCCAGTTTTTGGGTTTAATATCTCTTTCTCCCAGTTTTAACAACTCTACAGTAACTTCATCTTCCCCCGAGGCTGTCTGATTCTTCATTTTGTTCAACGCGTGTTGTACCTCATCAGGAAGAATATCGGGTATGTCGTATGTGTTACTAATTTGCAATCCATCTTCCCCACTGCTGGCATAATTCCCTCGCTCCTTGTATAATTCTCTATAGTAGTCTTCTCCTATTTGAATTATGCCTTCTCTGCTATTTATAAGTACACCATCACTATTCTTCACTTTCAGTATCATTTTTCTTTCTGTATTACTGCTAATGGCTGCTGATTTAAGTCCTTTGTTTTCCCTTAATGCTTGTTCTACTTTTCTTGTGTTAAATCTTCTTATGTCCTCTCTGAGTCTCTTTCTAATGGTTTTGCGTAACTCAGTATACTCAATTTTCTCCTTGTCAGTGTTTATCTTGCTCTTCATTTGTCGCTTTCGGTTCATCATAACAAGTGTTTCTTGACTAATTTTTTTATTCTTTGGATTTATTTTTCTCTATAGGATTCTTGGACTTTATCACTTTCAGAAAGTTGTAATATTCCTCATCAATATCTTGGTCCTGAGCAGTCTGCAGAAGCTCAAACTTGTTCTTAAGTTCCAGTACTGCTTTTTCTCCTCTTCTGTTATCTCAAAGACCTTCGTAATATTAACTCGAGTCAGTTTTTTTCTTTCTTTTCCTACATCTGTATCAAGTGTGCATCTTACCATTCTGTGATCATTTCCAACATTTATCTTGTTCAGGATGGTAACATCATTCATGATATATCTTCTGTTAGTGAGGATGAAGTCGATTTCATTAGTTGTTAATCCATTTGGACTCTTCCATGTCCACTTTCTGTTCACCCTTTTCTTGAAAAAAGTGTTCATTACCGACAATCCTTGAGACTGCAAATTCCACAAGTCTTTCACCTCTTTCATTTCTTTTACCAATTCTAAAATTTCTTATACTTTCCCCTTTCTGTGCTGTTTTGTCTTTTCCCAACCTTAGCAGTGAAGTCCCCCATAATAATAGTGTATTGGGTTTTCTGCTCAACTAGAAGACTCTCAATTTCGGTGTACATTTCTTCAACCTCTTCATCATCATGGCTTGATGCTGGTGCATAAATCATTATAGCCTTTAGTTTGTACCTCTCAGAAATCTTGAGTATTAGTCTTGACACTCTTGGTGATGTACTTTTGAATTCCAAAATGTTGTTTTTTATATCTTTATGGACCAGAAAGCCAACTCTGACTTCACTCCTTTCACTGTTTCCATTGGTGTACAGCTGATTTCCACTTGATAAACTTATAAGTGATTCATTTCTTCTTCTTCTTGTTTCAGCCAAACCGATGATATTCCAATTCACATTTTCTAGTTCCTTTTCCAGCTCTAATATCCTGTCTTCACCGATGAGCGATCTTACATTGTAATAGGCCAAATTCAATTTCCATGAGTGGCAGCCTGGTTGTACCCAGAGATTCTTAGCACCCTCTACTTCCACTGTGATCCTCTCGCTGCCGTAAGAGGCAAAGTGAAAGCTGCTGGGGACTGAGGGCCATTTGTTTCGTCGTGCTGTCATATGCTGGAGGGTTTGGTCTTTTCCTCTTCATGCTGACCAGGCATCTTGAAGCGAACCACTCTACACGTTCGTTGCCACCTAAGTAACGTAACAGGGCTTACCGTCGAGAATGTGTGCAGGAGTGGATTTTAGGGAGGCAGGCCAACCGGACTTCTCCTAAATCTTCTGTAATAGAAAGATATTGGATCCATCAATGTTTTAGACTGAGTGTCTGATAACACACAGAATACCTGTTCCCCTGGGGACCTACAATTTCCTTTTACAAAGATAAAAATGTACAATTACATTATTTAAGCCTTTTCACACATTAAATTTAACTAGGCTGGAACCTTGCATGAAGGTGTGACTTTGGATGATCAACTGTTAGAAAAACTGGGAAGAGTATTAGTAATTACTAATGGAAAAAATGATGAAAGGATGCAAGCTTATATAGCATCAGTAAAAAAAAAAAAAAAAAAAATACTGCCCACATCATCTGTCTATTCCCTCTAATAATTTTATTTAAATTATCGACTTCCAGAGCACCAGATGGAAGTTTGTTCCAACAATATCAATTATTGGCTGATGGCAATTTTCTAAAGGCAACTTTCCATTTTAAAGCCATTCTTTTACAATTTAAATTTATGTTCCCTGAGCCATCCAAGAAAGAGTAAATATGACAAAAAAGAATTTAGCCTGATTAATGCATTTAAAGCCTCAAACAGTTCAATCAGATCTCCTCATAGGTGCCTAGTTTCCAGGTGCAGCAATCTGCATAATTGAAGTCTTCCTTGGTAAGAATATCCTTTTGTGCATCTAACAAAACTTGCTCTTCTCTTTATCCATTCCTACAGATCCATAACTTTCTTATAATGAGGCTTTCCACTCCTGCACCTATATATACCCAAATGTACTGTGTAATAAGTACAAGTAAAAAAGGATCAGAGTATTTCTAACATGGATCAAAGGCAGTGATACCATAGAAAAATTATCTCTTAAGGTAATAAAAGGTGATATTGTTATACACCTTTTTTTTTGAAAAATTTCCAGGATTGATTTCATAAAAAATCTTGAAACTATTTACAAAGGATTGTTACCTTTTATCTTTGAGATAGTCTCCCTATGCATCAGTGCGGTGTTGCCAATGTTGCTGGAGATTGTTGAAGCAACTTGGAAGCCATTTTCAGGACTATTGTTCATATCATGAACAATATTCCTGAAAATGACACAATTCAAAATGAAAATGTGATATTTTCAATCTTGAAAATGGCACATACAACCATTCCGTTACAGGTGTTTGAATATATGGGAAGATCTCATTGTATTAGCCTTTCAATTTAGCCATGGGAACAGAGGTTAAATTTAAGGAAAGATTGAACAAACTCTTAAAAGAAGCAAGAGAAGCTGATATTGGTTAAACTATTTTTCAGTTGATGCTACATAAGCTTGCTTCCTTTCATCATTCTTTCAATGATGAAAAAATCATTTTTTGAAATGTAACGTTTGAATTTGTGAGGATTAAAAATATTTTGGGATTTCACAAACACCTTCAGATTTTAGATGTTTCTAATTGGTATTGTTTGCTAGCAGCCTTCTTAATACATATTTAGAATTCTTAATTTCTTTCAAATATAAACAAATCCAAACACAAAGCAAATTTTATATATGTTTATATGCATAAAGAAATGTATTACATCTGCACAGTTTTATAAAATCTGTGTAAGAAAATGCAAAGAACTAAATAAAAATATGAGTATATTTACCTAGCCATCTCATTACAGAGGTAAACATTTGTAAATACTTGGTCTTCTGTACATTAAAGAATGTAAAAGGTCCCAAAAGGCACAAAAAAACTGTCTGGAAGTACAATACACAACACATTTCAGAACTAATAAAAGAATTTTAAGTTGGAACTTTCAGTGCTCAGTGATGATTACATTTAAATACCAAAATAACAAGAAGGCTACAACTGCTTCCTAAATAATATAAATGAATACTTTATGCTAATTTCCTGTAGGTTCACTTCTTGTAAAAATTTCTTACTGAGTGTAAGTTATATCATTGCAATAATTTAAAATCTTGTTGTGCCTTTAGCATTAGCAAGAAAGGTGTTGGGCCCATTATTGTTTTCTATATTTATTAATGACATAAAGATGAAGGTATATCAAATATCAAGGTTTAATGTCCAAGTTTGCAGACAATACGAAGGTTGGCAGGGTAGTTAATGGCAGTAATGACAGTATGCTACCGAAACAGGATCTATATAGATGAGCTGAGAAGTAACAGTTGAAGTTTAACATTTAAAAAAGGAAGGTACTTCATATGAACAGTAGCAATCCTAGGTTAACATACGGTGTGGCATCACACTTAGATTCAGGAAGAATGAAAGAGGTCTAGGGACAGTCAGATACGAAGTTCCCCGAGCAGTGCAGACAGGCTGCCAGTACAGATCATGGGTTTTTCTCAATGATATCTGCTCTTATGAGGAAAGGCTTCAGTTGTGCTAATTGCAGTGTCTGGAGAGTAGGTGCCTTCAAGGATATCTGAAAGTCTGAATGGATTGAGTAAACTCAGTCCATTCAGACTTCACACTACACACAAGGGAACATAAATTCAAATTGAGGAAGGAAGGATGGTTGCAGAAATTTGCTTTCAGCCAGCAGGTAGTTGATTGATGGAACAAATTCCCATCTGGTTTTCTAAAGATGAGCAGTTTGAATAAATTCAAGGAAGAACTAGACAGAGGGAATGGAAGGTTATATGGAAATTTTTTTTTTTTTTTTGGCTGATGTATAAGCTTGCTTTCTTGCATCATTTGCCACTACTAATACTAAGTGTCACAATCAGGGCTGTATAAGTCGGGAACAACTGAACTTGAAGGTTCAAGTGGTAGGAATGCATCACAGTCTATAATTTCTCCTTTAAACTCTGGGGGTTACTCTTAACTCCCAGGTTTCCAGGCAGTAGAAGTAACATCCAGGCCTACTATGTGAATAAGCAAAAATTCGAAATTAAGAGATAGTTAAGTTAGTTTAAGAATAAGCATAAGACAAAGAAAGGTAAAAATTTAATTATTACCTTTCTTTTTAATTTCAAAGTCTCAAAAAAGAAAATACAATTTTTGGCCTTTTGAGACTTTTCAAGACGTTGAAAAGAACATATTAAATACAGAAATAAAGAGCACTATAAATGTGACTGGATATCAGTTTTCTCTGAACACTTACTGTGTGATAGTAGATGGCTCTCTGACTTCTAACTTTTCCACTAATGCTGATTGTCTACAAGGATCAGTTCTTTCTCCCACATCTCTTCCTCTTGTATATTAATGACCTTCTTCCACTGATTAAAAATCATATCCACAGTTTTGTTGATGATAGCACATTGCATTTCACCTTCCAGTGTGATTCACCTTGCCCTGTACAGCCTCAACGTCTTGAAAATTTACCACCATTCCATAAATACTCATCTCCAGGTAATTCTTCAATGGGGAAAAGGAAGCTTAGTTAATTTCGATCATTGTAAAAGTTGGCCCTGTCTTATTTTTCACAAAAAGAGCATACTGCTTCTATGGCCATTTTTGATGGCATTTGCATTTCTAGACAAGATTACTTATCTATATTAGGGACCACCCCAACTTCTAATCATTAACAAATATTTATATGTCAAAAAAAAAAAACAACCCTGTTTTTTTTTTTTTTTTCCCCTCAGTATTACTTTTTCTTCTGAACAACTGCTCACTCTGTACAAATTTCAAATTTGCCCTATGAAGGAATATTATTCCCACATCTGGGGTTATCCTCAACCCTTCTCTCTAGCTTCTCGACTCCATTCTATAGAGGGCACAATCAGGATAATGATTCATTTCATACAAAGTTTCTTCATTTGCTGTGCCCTAAACATTCTTTCTGCACCGTTTTGAATAAGTATCTGTAATTCTCCCACACTTTTCAAATCCAATACCAACGTGCCATAGTGTTAGCAAATATTCACTGTCCAACACCAATCTCATAGAATCAAATTTAACCCCGGGGACTCACATCTGGTGAGTATGGGCTTGGCACACCCAGGGTCCTGAGCTGGATATCATCATTCTTCTCTTTCTTGGTGATTCCTTTCTACTTTTCTCTCTCTCTCTCTCTCTCTCTCAGGGTAACTTGGGAATTTTTTTTTCGCTGGTGCAGTATAAGCCTCAGGCTTCCTTGCACCATATGGCTAATAATAATAATAATAACTTTCCTCCTTCCTCATTTATCCCTTCTACTCCTGTTTTTTACAGAACAGCCATCCTTCAGTCATTTCCCAAAAATTATAATTTAATGTTAACAAGTAACCCCTTTTCTTCTTAGAACTTCAACCCATGCATGGCAGTACTATGGGTTCTAATACTTTTCATATTTGGAGCTTTCATAAAAAAAAAAAAAAAAAAAAAGTTCAATTAGCTAGTTGTCGTGTCTATATTCCACAGTAATCAGATGTGGTTATGATGGGGAAAAACTATGGCCAATCTCATGTGGGAATCAGTTGTGAAGACATCTGTGTAAATTGGTATGTACTTTGTAAATTAGAAACAGTTGATAAAACTGTTGAACAACTAAAGTGGGTATTATGCTTTTCCCTCCAATTCAGAAGACAAAGGTTACAACAATATGCATGAATATTCTATAGTGGCAACAAGTGCTTTATGATGACTCTGTTTGGTCAACAGTGCCAAGTGTAAAGAAAACAAATAAATACCTAGTGGTCTGCTGGTATTGCATGTCTCACACAAGTTTTCCCAGCACACAGTAAGCAATTCAAGATGGATGTTTTGGCATAAACTGAAGTTTTTGGACTGGATAAGAGTTTAAGGAGAGAAGCTTGGTGTGTGTGTGTGTGTGTGTGCGTGCGAGGGAGGACTGAGATCATTGTTTTGAGTCTGAGTCATTTGGGAGGTTGGTATGGGTCTCCTTTTCAAACTAGCATCCTTCACATTCTATACACCTTTTACAATGGTTCACTAGCTTCTGAAACACGTGTTGCAGCCCATTTTCTGAAAGGCATTGCGGGATAGCAGATGTGGCAAATTCAACTTCTTCATTTGTGTTAAAATTTTTTTTCCCTCTCAACTCCTTTTTGCCCAGAAATTGCATGGTATGTTCGTGTCAGACGGCACCTGGGATTTCTCCCATCTCCGCGAATGGTGCGAGGCCTGGGCTGTATAGAGGGTGGTCTAGTGGTTGACTACCAATTTTTGCTAAAGCTTGCATTGCTAGTTGTGCAACATGTGGCCTAGCGTTATCTTGAAGAAGAAACCATTCTTGATTAAGCAGTTCCGGTCTTTTTTTTGCAAATTGCTCCTTTGAGGTGAACCCACAGTGTGTTAGCATGATATTCTCCATCAGTTTGTTTCTCAGGAACCCAGTGCTGCAATATTATTCTGTGGGAGTCAAAAAACAAAATCAACATCAATTTTTTTGACGAACCAAAAACTCAAAATTTTTTTGCAGGCGGTGAATTATGGTGTTTCCATATGCTTGACTGCTGTTTGGACTTGGGATCAAAATGCTTAATCCAGGACTCGTCACATGTGATTATTTTATTCAAAAAGTCAGGCTCTTCTTCCACCTTGTCAATAAAGGCTGCGGTAAGATCATGCGGTACCCATCTTGGGCAAACACGTGACATGTTAAGGTGCATTTTTACAATTTTGTGATATCTTGTTACACCAACGTTCAGCTGAACTGTCACATCACATATCAATAAGCATATATTTTCTTTCAATAACGTTTCGGCTTCCTCAATGTTTACATCATTCACTGAGGTTGACAGACACCCACTTCTTTGTTCATTTCGTACGTTTTTGTTTCCCGACCTTAAAACGCTTCCACCATTTAAATAGGTTGATGTTACAATGCAGTTACTGCCAATATGCAATACCTTGCATTTGTCAATGTTAAAACTTCAATGCCATTTCTCAGCCTATCAACCTAATTTTCCTAGATCTTGTTGCAGTAGCTTAGCCTAATTATTGTTGTTGTTAACCATCTTGCCAATCTTTGTATTATGTGCAAACTTACACATCAGGCTTGATATACTTACTACCTTATCAATATTCTTCTTCTTCATTAGGAATTATCCATTAAGCAAAGAGTTTCCCTCGACCTAAAAAAAACACTTCTATTGTTTCTAATCTTTTTCGCCACAGTTGTCTATTTGTTGTATCTTCCTCTCTCAGTCCTCATCTTTCCATGCCTTTTCAGACTCCATCCATCCACACCTCCCTTGGTCTTCCTTCTTCCTGGTACCACCCAATTCATAATCACTTTTGGAAATCTATCCTTCTTCATTCTTCTGGTATGTCCATACCATCTCAGCTTTTTTGTTTCAATTACCTGGTTTATATCAGTTTTCACTTCCATTATTCATTGAATCTGTTCATTTCTTATTTTCTCCTGTCTCAATTTTCTTGCTGCTCTTCTCCAGTAGTCCATTTCTGTTGCAAGCAATTTCCCACTGTCGTCTTTTATTCATCGTCTATGTTTCTGTCCCCATAGAGCATAATGCTCTGTACTATTGTTTGGTAAATAAGTCTCTTTGTCTTACTGAGTATATTCCTACTCCAAAGGATTGCATTCAGCATACCTATCACTTTCTTTCCATTAATAATTCTCTTCTCAGATGATCAATCAGCTTAGATGATCAATCAGCATGTATTATCGATCCCAAGTATTTAAAGTTATTTACTGTTTTTAGTTTATATCTCTCTATCTCCAGAACTTCTTCTGTTTTCGATGTTAAGTATTCCATCTTATTATATTTTGCCTTTAATCCACATCCCAGAGCCAGCTCAAGAGTATATGGCGTCCCTTGGCCACACTGACTGATGGCATCCCCTCCTGTCAATTTTCATTTATTGCAGTGATTCATTTTACATTTTATTTACTTTTGGGGCTTTGTTTTTGGGAACAGGGGGAGCCTAAACCTTGGCACCCCCAGGTCAGTGCCTACTCGGCCTTACCCTAAAGTTCTCCCCCAATTTCCTGCACATATACTCTGCATTATCCATGTCTTGTGTTACCACCACCTGATCATCAGCAGATGGTAAGTTGAATATGTACACATTGCCACAACAGGTATACCCATATTTTTGCATTTACTGGACCATTCTCTTAGACATAGATGGATATAGATCTTAAAAAGAGTTGATGACATACAGCAGCCTTGCAGAAGACCCTTTGATGTAGTAAACTCTTGGGATAGTCTTTGCCCCATTTTGACTCTACAAACGTCATCCTTATACATGGTCTTAATGATATTTATCAGTGGTTCACAGATAGATACCTGCTTTTAAGCTTACCATAGCAGTTTTCTAGGCACATTGTCATATGCCTTCTCTAAATCTATAAAGGTCATCACGAAATCTTGACTTTCCTCATACTTTTTTTTTCCAAAAATTTGTCTTAGTGTGAATATATGGTCTCCACATGATCTGCTTGATGTAAAACCGCATTGTTCTTCTGATCCCTGGAATTCCTTTTCCAATCGACTTCTTATAATCCTCCCCATGGTTTTCTTAATGCAGTTTATAATGCAGATACCTCTATAATTTGAACAAGTTCTTCTGTCTCCTTTTTTAAACATTGAGATCATATACCCTAAAGTCATTTCCTTTGGTATTTTCTCTCCTCGAAATATACCATCTATTAGTTTTGTGATTAATGTAAATCACTTTTTTCCCTCCATATTTCACCAATTCTAAACTAATGACTCCTGGTCCAGGTGCTTTACCAAAAGAGGTGACACAGAACAGGAGTGAGTTCAGGACCACAGGTTTTGAGAACAATGGGAGAAATACCACCAGGACCTGGAGCTTTCTTAGCATCAGAATTGTTCAAAATTCTTCTGACGTCCTTTTGATGGAAGACAACAGGAAGCACTGAATGAACTGTATTGGGAATCATAGGAGGTGATTTACCAAGATCATCAGTATTCGAGTTGGAAGAAAAGTAGTATGCTAGCAGGTCAGCTTTATCTTTGGCTGAAGTGGCAAGAGAACCATCTGGTTTTGACAGAGTTGGGAATAGAGATGGGCAAAAGTTGTGGCCAATAACTTTGGAAAGAGATAAGAATGCTTAGCTACCATTTGGACAAGAAGCGAGTTTTCTACTCTTAGCGTGTTTGAAATCAAGTTTGGACTGATTTCTCCTTTACAACTGTTGCAAGCTTTGGTATTGGCAGAAAATGAACTTGGAGATTTGGATACAAGAAATGCAACGTTCTTAACTTAAACATCTCTAGCACATTTATTGGTTGTTGGTTGGTTGGTTGGTTGGTTATTTGGTTTTTATGAGTATTAGCAACTAAAGACATGTTGCTCCGTGAATATGTGGTGGTCATTTCCTGACCTTTCCGCATCCTCCGTATTTGGTGGTGACAGGCTCGAACCCCGGTCTAATCAAGAAGCGTGTGTTATGCACTGCTGCTCCTTCCCACCTGGATACGGAGGCACCCACATTTATTGGAAAACCAATCTTGCAGATGAGATATTAAGGTGGATTGTGGAATAAAGGATTTCATCCTTATAAGAATTATTTCTTACACCAACACGATCTGAGCAAATGTTGACATCAAAAGATTTGAAATGGTAACCAACCAAGGAAACGAAGAGAAGAAATCTTGCAGATCATTCCATTTTGCATTCTCATAATGCCAAAAAACACAAGGTTCAGAATGGCCATGAGAGAAAGGCTCCATTGGAGAAGAGACCATCACCAAGCTGTGATCTCAGGTGCCTAGAAGACTACTCACTTCAACCATGTACTTAAAGGGTTGCTTGTGAGAAAGAGATCAAGTGTGTTGGCTACATGGTTAGGATTGTCTGGTATTCTGGTAGATAAATGAACAAACTATGTGAGTCATTAGTAATTGCAAAAGCCTAAGCATCTTGACCAGCTGGGTCTGTGTGACCAGAAAACAAAAGGCAACTGGAGTTGTGAACATTAAAAACACAAAGGAAAATTACCCAATTTTATCAAAGTTGGACTGAAGAAAGTCAAGTTTCAAAGCGTTCCTGGTGATTATTGTAGTTGGGAGAACAATAGAGGCAAAGATAAATTTAGCATTAGCATTGGTAGAGGCACACGATGCAAGAAAGCAGGTTATGCAGCATCAGCCAAAAAAAAACCCCTTCCCATTTCATCCCTCCAGTCATTCCAAATTGCCCGTCCAGCTCAGCCTTAAATTTATTTAGGCTATTAGCTTCCACAACAAAAGATGGAAGCCTGTTCTACCAATCAACTACTTGCAGGCTAAAGGCAAATTTCCGCACATCTGTTCTACAACTATCGTTTCCTCAACTTGAAACTGTACCCCCCTCAGGTTCTTAGTCTGAGCAAGACGAAGAATCTCATCAACATTCAGCTTGCTCAACCAATTCAAGCCTTATACACATCAATCAGATCACCTCGCAGGTGCCTATTCTCCAGGTGCTGCAATTTGCAGAACTTATGCCTTTCTTGGTAAGAGCACCCCTTTGTTCCCCTCCCCAATCATGTTGCCCTTCTTTGTACTCGTTCTAGCAACTCTACATCCTTCCTAAATTGAGACCTCCAGACCTATAGACAGTACTCTAGGTGTGGCCTGACCATTGCTTTGTATAACAGGGTTATCACTTCCCTGTCCCTGCTAGAAAAATTCCTATATATCATTGATAAGACTCCATGACCTGCCCTGGCCGCCTGTCTACACTGCTCAGCAAACTTCATATTTGGCTGCACAATTACCCCCAGGTCTTTTTCACTTTCAACTTCCCTGAGTGTAGTACCACCCAGTTGATACATTTCTCTTTGGTCATTGTTACCCATATGCAGTACTTTGTATTTGTCAATGTTAAACTCTAGTTGCCACTTCTCAGCCCATTTTCCCAACTTATCTAGATCCACTTGGAGTAGCATACTGTCATTACTGCCATTAACAAACCTGCCAACCTTTGTATCTTCTGCAAACTTGGACATTAAACCTGATATACCTTCATCAATATCATTGATAAATATGCAAAACAACAATGGGCCCAACACCGAACCCTGGAGAACTCCACTAATAACATTTGTCCACAAAGAACAGTGTCCATTGATTACCACTTGCTGTTGTCTCCCACTCAACCATCCCTTTATCCATTGTAGCAGCTTACCCTTGATGCCATACCTCTCCAATTTGTACAGCAGTCTTCCATCTGCAACAGTATCAAAAGCTTTCCTGAAATCCAAGTATATGATATCAAAATTATTTTTGGCATTCAGCTCCATTGTGACCACATCATAGTAACCAATCAAATTGGTCAGACAAGACCTCCCTTTGACAAACCCATGCTGTGTCTTAACTATTACTGCAGTTTTGTCTAGATGATCCTACAATGCTTCTTTAACCAGTTATTCCATTATTTTCCCCAGATCACAAGTTAAACTAATAGGTCTGTAGTCTTGTGTTACCTTTTGAACCTCCTTTGTGAATTGTTGATACATTTGCACATCTGTGGTCCATGGGGACCTCCCCTGAGTCCAAGGAAGCTCTCATAATTATGGCTCAGGGTTTGCTCACTTCCTTTGCTGCCTCCTGTAATATAACTGGATAGATCCTGTCCACCCCAGGTGCTTTCCTTATGTTTAACTTCAACAATTTCTCCTCCACTTTGCTCTTAGTTATTACAAAATCACTTAGCTCCCTGTTAGCATTTGATAAACTTCTGGCACTCCCCTCATTGAATAACTCCTCATGTGTGAATGTAGATGCAAAATACTCATTCAGTTTATCAGCTACCTGAGCATGATCATCAATTATATAAGTAAAGAACTCCTTGCTGTTTTTCTTTGCATCCTTTGCCAAAGATTTCTCATAATCTGTCTTCGCCTGCCTAACCTCCTTTGTGACTTGATTACAGATTAGTTTATACCTGCCATAGGCTTCTGTGTTGCCTGATACTTTATATATATCCCATACATTCTTCTTCTCTGCCACTAGCCTCATTAATTCATCTCACATCCATTTAGGCCTGAACCTTGAACAGTATTTCTTAATTGGAATGAAAAGCCTAATAGCCTCCAAAATTAAGTCCCTGAAGGCTTCCCATTTGGAATTCACTGTTGGTAACATCATCAGTTGATCCCACTGTACAGAATTAAAACTGTCAAAGCAAAAGCCCTTCCCTTTAGCCTTGATGGTAGTTACATCTTTAAATAATTCCCACATCAATACATTGTGATTACTGTCGCCCAGTAGTTCCTTTATCTTCAGATTCTTAATGCATGAAGAATCACTACTGATAATCAGATCAAGAGTATTATTCCCTCTAGTTGCCTCTTGAACATGTTGCTGTAGAAAATAGTCATACAATAAATCCACAAAAGTCTTGCTAGTGTGCGAGTGACTAATCCACAAGTTCCAGTCAATATCTGGAAAGTTAAAATCTCCCATTATAAGACATTCCGATTTACTGGCCCACTCTATTTCTCTGCACAACTGCTCATTATACTCATCAGATTAATTAGGCCTATAACACACACACCTACTCTCATTTTTCCTTCCACAGTGCTATTTCACATCAAATAGACTCAACACTGCATTGTCCACCAACATCAATTGGATGCACTTCCTTAGATTTTATGTGTTTCTTAACTAACAGCATAACCCCTCCTCCCTTCCTATACACATTGTACTCCCCAAATTCCAACTCTTCACAAAATGTGGTAGAGAGAGATTTGACAATATGTGGTAGAGAGATTTTAAGCCAGAGAAGATCAAAAAGAGGAGATTCCAAATTCTATGAATTCTAAGTCAGGGAATATCAGAACAGACATATGCACATGTGTGATTACCTTTGAAGCGAAATGAATCATATAGTGAATAATTTGGACAACTTAGATGAGCAGTGATTGAATCAACCAATAACTATGATTCTAAAAGAAAAAGTACACAGGAGTTGGCAGACTGTAATTGGAAATGGATATCACCGATATTGGAACTGAGATCACGTATATTTGTGAAATGAACGAGGAAGTGTTTGGGAGGTTTAGATCTTTTCACATATTAGTTTCTTCTATTAGTTTGACAATTCATTGTGTATTCAGTAGTAAAAAAAAAGGTGGGGAGGCCATGCTGTATGAAGTAATAAAATTTTTGGATATGGCATGCACATGGCAAGAATATACCCAGTTCCTTGACATAACATGGCTTTGACAATACCGATATTGGAACTGAGATCACGTATATTTGTGAAATGAACGAGGAAGTGTTTGGGAGGTTTAGATCTTTTCACATATTAGTTTCTTCTATTAGTTTGACAATTCATTGTGTATTCAGTAGTAAAAAAAAGGTGGGGAGGCCATGCTGTATGAAGTAATAAAATTTTTGGATATGGCATGCACATGGCAAGAATATACCCAGTTCCTTGACATAACATGGCTTTGACAATGCCCCCCCCCCCAGTCACTATCTGGCCGAGTAGAGGCAGCAAAATTATACATTAGGTGATCCAGAAGCCTCACAGAGAATTACCAACAGGTTCAGTCTGGTGTACTATCTGGCTTATAAGCTCTAAAACACCGTTTTAGAGCTGATATAAGCTTATAGGAATCTTCTGAATATAAGCTTTCAGGAATCTTCTGAATATAAGCTCTCAGGAATCTTCTAGCTATAGTAATTTAGGCATTTAAAGGTTGACTAGAAATTTATTTCAGGGAAAATAAATTTATTGTCAAAACCTTAAATGGTATTCATAAAGTAAATAAACTACAGTTACATATTAAACAATATGAAAACATAATTATTTGATATGTGCTAGTATATAAATTTAAGTAAATCCCATATGCCTTGGAAGTTACTTAAAGATGTAACTACTGTTAAGGGCAAAAGGAAAAGCTTTTATAAAGGTGGCTACCATGGTCTCAGACAGTTTTAAAATATATTTCCTGGGACCAATCAATGATGTAACCAAAGCAAATTTTAAATGGGAAGAATTTGTTGTCACATTGTCCTGAAAGATATGAATGGTGTAACTTTGATGATCCTGCTTTGGTTGCTAAGAAATTTAACAGACATTTTACATTTACATTCATACATGAGGACTGTTTTAGGAATGGGGATACCAGAACTGTATCAAATTCCAAATTGTTGATGCTAAACATAAAAAAAGGCACCTGGGATGGATGAGATCTATCCAGTTATATTAACTCAGGAACGGTGGCACACATATGATAATGCAGGGTGATGTGTCACCTGACTTTTTTATTTATAGAAAAACATTTGTATGTTTTCCAATTGTCTCTATGGATTATACCAATATTTTCAGCTTTTGCTATAAGACTGTATTACTTATTATACAGATCTTTTTAATTTTTAATAAATTTTTTTTTAAAAAGTATTTTTAATCTTTCTTTTTAAAAAAAAAAAAAGAGAAATACATTAATTCTGAAAAAAAAAATAAATAAATAAGTCAAAAAATACAGACGAGTCTATAAATTCTGATCAGTTGAAGAGACCATTAGCTTATGAAATTTTAAATGTGCACATGCGCATATATTTCTGCTTATTATTTGAATGCACACTTCTTAAAAAAAAAAAAAAAAAAAAAAAAATATATATACAGGCATACCTCGGTTAACGTTACCTCTGATAACGAAGCTTCGATATAACAAAGTCCGCAATTTCAAGGCCCATTTAACATAAAAAAAATATTCCAGTTTAATCACCTGAAATCTAAACAAACTGAAGAAATTACGGAAACATTTGGGGCTTCTCGTGGTTGGTTCGAGAAATTTAAAAAACGGGCCAGGATTCATAGTGTAAAATTAACAGGAGAAGTTTCCAGAAAAACTAAAGGAAATAATTGAACGTGAAAATTTTCCATCAAATTAACGTTACTTTTTGGATCAAATGCCTCTGGCGATTATAAATTAAAATTGTTATTAATTTACCATTCAGAAAATCCGAGGGCGTTAAAAGGTAACATAAAAATGAATTTACCTTTGTAATATGGAAAGCAAATAGAAAAGCGTGGGTTACCAAGGAGTTATTTACTGATTGGTTTGTTAACCACTTTTGTTCTGAAGTAAAACGGTATTGTCAAAAAAACAACTTTGAAGAAAGTTGTTTTGTTGTTAGACAATGCTCCGGGACATCCTACTGATCTTAACACGTTAGACACATGCATTACTGTCAAAGTTGTGTTTCTTCCAGCAAACACAACTTCTCTGATTCAACCATTGGATCAGGGAGTAATAACATCATTTAAAGCTTATTATCTGCGTCGAACATTAAGCAATTTAACTGAACTAGAGGATAAAGAGGAAATGACAGTTAAAACTTTTTGGAAAAACTACGCCATTAAAAACGCAATTGAAAACATTGATAGTTCTTGGAAAGAAGTCACTAAGAAATGCTTAAATGGAGTTTGGCGCAAAATATGGCCAAAAGTTGTACTAGAAGAAGAAAATAACATCCAAGAAATTAGAAATGAAGTTATCCAGATGGCTCAATCAATAGGTTTTGAAAATGTCGATGAAGAGGATTTTAGAAATTTATTGAATGCAGAAGATGATGGTTTTTCAGTGGAAGATTTAGAAAACCTTGTTAGCAACGAAGACAAAGATAATGAAGACGAAGTTAAAGAAGTTCCTGCCGAAAAAGTGTTAACAACCAAAGATTTAAAAAGGTGCTTAAATGACATTGAAAACGTTTTAAATTTTTTTAGTGAAAATGATCCTGATTTAGGAAGAAGTTTTATTGTTAAGCGATCGCTGTTAAATGCAATAACTCCGTATAGGCAATTGTTAAATGAAAGAGAAAAAAAGCATAAGCAATCAACTTTAGACTCATATTTTAAAATGTGATTTCACTTTGTATGTAAGTTGACTGTTTATTTAATAAAAATTTTCTTTGTTCGAAAAAAAAAGCTTTTCATTTTCTTTACGTAGGAACGTATCCCTATTCTGGCCATAGTATTTTTACCTCTGAAAACGAAGTTTCGTTTAACGAAGTAATTTCGTGGAACGCATCCTATTCGTTATTCGAGGTATGCCTGTATATATATATATACAAGATACAATTCTACATTTCCATTTTCATATTCTTTCAAAAATTTTATTTCAAATTTGGGTGCTCCACAACACAAAACATGTTATGCTACTTATCTTTCTTCTCCCATAAATTAGTGTCCATCTTGAAGAAATATCATGAAGCAATTCTGCATATTTACTATGTGAAAACAACAATAATATAATATTTAAGAAGTGATAAAATTACTACTGCGTAACTATAGATGTTTACGTAAATTGTGAGGGTGGACAGGCAATTAGTTTTGAATGTGAAACAAATATGGACTTCGAAACTTCACAGTTATGTCAGATCTCATCAGAATTTAAATGGAAACAGAAAAAGTGTTATGCACATGGAGCATGGAACTCAAAAAGTGCTCACATTTATTTACTCTGCAAAAGCCATAAAAAAAAAAAAAAATTCAGAAACTATTCTGTATACTTAGTAAGCTACAAATAATTCAGATTTTTAATTAATTGAAGATTAATGCAGGAGCATTATGTTTGATAGGCACCTGTCAGGTGCTGTTCCACAACTGCTGGGTAAAGGGAGGCAGCAAAAAGAAGTAATCAAACCTTTAGCCATAATTATGAGAGCATCCTTAAATTCAGGGGGCTGCCATAGACTGGAGATGTGCAAATGTATCCCTAATTCACAAAGGGGGGAGATCAAAAAGTGACATAAGTAATTAAAGACCTGTTAGCTTGACTTTTGTTCCAGGGAAAATAATAGAGTCACTGATTAAAGAAGTAATGTAGAACCAACTAAACAGGAATGCAGTTATACTATAGTCATTGCATGGATTTGTTGAGAGACGATCTTGTCTGACCAATCTGATCCTATACCGTGATGGAGTAACAAAGGAAATGGATTCAAAGAATAATTCTAATATCATATACTTAATGTTAGTGGAGTTGCACAGGATTCAGTGCTAGGTCCATTATTGTTTTTTGTGTTTATTAATGATATTGATGATGAAGATATACATTATTAGGTTTGATGTATAAGTTTTCAGATCATATGAAGGTTGGCAGAGTGGTTAATGACAGTAATAAGGTATAGTACTGAGACAAGACCTAACTAAATTAGATAGATGGGCAAATGAAGTTCAATGTTGACAAATGCAAGCTACAGCATATGGATAGCAATAATCCCAGAATAAAAGACCAACTCTGCTGTACCACACTCATTGCAGTGGAAAATGAAAAGGACCTTGAGGTAACTATGCAATCATATATAAAGTTCTCTGAGCAGTGCATGCAGGCTGCCAGGGCAGCTCATCAGTTTTGTTAATGATATATAGGAATTTTGCCAGCAGGGATAAGAATTGTTGTGAGGGATGATTATTATCATTATTATTTATGCTGCATCAGCCAAAAAAAAAAAAAAAAATTCTGAATTACCCTGAGAGAGAGAGAGAGAGTCAGAAGTAGAAGGGAACCATCAAGAGAGAGACAAGAATGATGATATCCAGCTGAGGACCCTGGGTGTGCTAAGTCCATACTCACCAGATGTGAGCCCCTGGGGTAAAATAATGAGGCTTCCAGACCAGAATGCAGTACTCTAGGTGTGGTCTAACCACTGCCTTATAAAATGTTATATAAATGCATACAAATTATCAAGCGACTCAGAAGCCTATGGCAGATATAAGCTAGTCTGTAATCAGGTCACAAAGGAGGTTAGGCAGGCGAAGGCAGATTACGAGAAATCCTTGGCAAAAGATGCTAAGAAAAACAGCAAGGATTTCTTTACTTATATAAACTCTAAAAGGAAGGGGATGAATCTGATTGGTCCACTTGACATCGATGGTTCAACTGTTGATGATCCTGCTCAGATAGCAAACAAACTGAATGAGTATTTTGCATCTACATTCACACATGAGGAATTATTAAGGTTTGAAAATGGCAGAAGGTTATCAAATTGTAGCAGGATACTTAATGATTTTGTAATAACTGAAAGCAAAGTGGAGGAGAAATTGTTGAAGTTAAACATAAGAAAAGCACCTGGGGTGGATGGGATCTATCCAGTTATATTAAAGGAGGCGGCAAAGCAACTAAGAAAACCATTAGCCATAATTATGAGAGCATCCTTGGACTCAGGGGAGGTCCCCACGGACTGGAGATGTGTAAATGTATCCCCAATTCACAAAGGGGGATCGAAGGGTGACACCAGTAATTACAGACCAGTTAGTTTAACTTCTGTTCCGGGTAAAAATCACTGGGTAAAAGATGCATTGCAGGATCATCTAGACAAGACTGCAGCAATAATTCAGACACAGCATGGATTTATTAAGGGAAAGTCTTGTCTGACAAATTTGATAGGATATTATGATGTGGTTACAAAGGAACTCGATGCAAAAAATAATTTTGATATCATATATTTGGATTTCAGGAAAGCTTTTGACACTGTTGCGCATGGAAGACTATTGTACAAATTGGAGCAGAATGGTATTAAGGGTAAGTTGCTACAATGGATAAAAGGATGGTTGAGTGGGAGAAGACGGAGGGTGGTAATCAATGGGTGCTGCTCTTCGTGGACTAATGTTATTAGTGGAGTCCCACAGGGTTCGGTGTTAGGTCCTCTGTTGTTTTGTATATTTATCAATGATATTGATGAAGGTATATCAGGCTTAGTGTCAAAGTTTGCAGATGATACAAATGTTGGCAGGGTTGTTAATGACAGTAATGGCAGTGTGCTACTGCAACAGGATCTAGATAATTTGGACAGATGGGCTAAGAAGTGGCAACTGAAGTTTAACCTTGACAAATGCAAAGTATGCATATGAGTAGAAGTAACCCCAGAGAAACGTACCAACTGTGTGGTACTACACTTAAGGTGGTAGAAAATGAAAAAGACCTGGGAGTAATTGTGCAGTCAGATATGAAGTTTTCTGAGCAATGCAGACAGGCTGCCAGGGCAGGTCATGGGGGTTTTGTCAATGATATATAGGAATTTTGCTAGCAGGAAGAAGGAGGTGATTGTCCCTCTGTATAAGGCAATGGTCAAGCCATGCCTTGAGTACTGCGTACAGGTCTGGAGGCCTCATTTTAGGAAGAATGTAGATTTACTTGAGCGTGTACAGAGAAGGGCAACAAGACTGGTGAGGGGAATGAAGGGATCCTCTTACCAAGAGAGGCTTAAGTTCTGCAAATTGCTGTGGCTGGAGACTAGGCACCTGTGCGGTGATCTGATTGAGGTGTATGAGGCTTGAATGGGCTGAGCACGCTGAATTCTGATGGGATCCTTCCACTTGTTCAGATTACGAACCTAAGGGGGTATAAATTCAAATTAAGAAAAGACAGATGTAGAATAGATGTGCGGAAATTTGCCTTTAGCCAGCGGGTGGTTAATTGCTGGAACAAACTTCCATCTGTCGTTGTGGAAGTTGACAGGCTAAATAAATTTAAGGAGGAACTGGACAGGCATTTGGAGGGAATGGTGTGATTTTTTTTGTTTTTTTTTTTTTTGTTTTTGGCTGATGCTTCATAAGCTCATTCACTTGCTTTCTTGCATCACATGCCACTACTACTACTATATCATTGTATAAGACAATTGTTAGGCCACTTCTAGAGTACTGCATTCCGGTCTGGAAGCCTCATTTTAGGAATGGGTGCAGAAAAGAGCAACAAGATAAGTGAGGAGAACAAAAGTGAGCTAAGGTAAAGAAACACAACACGAGAACCAAGGGAAACTTCGGGAAACTTATTTACCACTACTGCAGTTTCTCCCTGCATTCTTTGCTAAACAGATGGTGCTTGTTATTGGTAGGGACAGTAGAAGTCGATAACGATGTATTGGTTAGTTTTTTCTCATTATTAAAAGCAGATTATTGAAGTTCATGAGTGGGCTGAAATTTACTTATGGGTACACCCTCCAGACTGCCCAAGTCTTAGGGTGTTTATCCCCCCCCCCTTCCCACTGTTTTAACCTGATAGGAAAATGATTTCTACTGCCACTAACCAACAACATGCACCATCTGTAGAAGTTGTTTTCCTATTTCAAAATAGCAGGAGGGGGGGAGATAAACACCCTAAGACTGAGGCAGTCTGGGGGATGTACTTATAAGTAAATTCAGCTGCGAAGGCTTTACACTCATGAACTCCAATAATCTGCTTTTCATAATGAGAAAAAACTAATCAATACATTGTTATCAACTTCTACTGCCACTACTGATAACATGCACCATCTGTTTACCAAGAATGCAGGGAGAAACGAGTTTGCCCGGTATAAGTTTACCGAAGTTTCCCTTGGTTCTTGTGTTGGCTTTCTTTACCTTTGCCCAAAAGGGTTCCTTACCAACTTCACTTCTGCAAATTGCAGTGTCTGGAGACTAGGCACCTGTAAGGAGACCTGATTGAGGTGTTTAAGACAGATGAGCTGAGAAGCTTTGAATGGATTGAGAAGGCTAAATGGGGGAACTATAAAAAAGATGGACAGATAATGTGAGAATGTTTTTTTTTATTGTCGATGATGTACAAGCTTAAGCTTGCTTTCTTGCATCATTGCCATCTTAATACTAATACTATTAGTGAAAATTTTACAACAGTGCGATATCTCTTAGAGACCTAGAGTCTTCAATCGGGTCCCTTGTAATGTGCCTCATTGCTCAGCTCTGTAACTGACATACCCGAAGTCTTTCCTCCTACAGTTGCCCTTTATCAGATCTTACCATGCAGATTGCCCATGTCTGAGCCCTTTCAAGAAGCTCAATGTATTTTTTTTAAAGTGAGATTTCAATAATTGGATATTCCAAGTGCAATCTTACAGTTGATTTATAAAGTAAGATTATGATCTCTCTATCTGACCAGGCCGTTGTTCAATAAATCATTGATTGGACACCATTGGCTTTCCTGTTCCACATCATTCAGGGAACTATGTATTCATCTGGAAACTAGGCACCTGTGAGGAAATGTGACTGAGGTGCTTAAGGTATTGAATGGATTGAGTAAGCTAAAATGCTTACTTGAACTTTACTCTTGTTGGCACAACACACACACATTAGAGGGCATAAATTTAAACTGAAAAAGAATGGTTGCAAAAGGACAAGTGCCCAATTTTCAGTACATGTAGACCATCACTAATCCGGCCACCAGTAATCCAGTTCCACCGCTAATTCAGACATAATTTCCGCAAACGTAATTTCAAATTTCCCCAGTCGGCATGACGACCTGCCGCTACTGTTTTGGTGGCATTGGTTGCAGCATCAGCTGTAAATACTGGCAAGCTATTCCTACTTGTTTTTGCATTTATTATTATAACCTGCTCACATTTAGCCCCAGCCATGGTTCCAAAGCATATTTATAGTTCCAATGCATAAAGGAAGTGCTTCTCGTGGTGTAAAGCACAAACACCGTACATTCTCCGTAACAGATAAAGTTAAAATTCCAAAAAAACCTCGACAGGTCTGTGAGAAGTTTAACTCTGCTTAGTTGTAAATTGTAAATTCCAGCAATTTCTCTCAGTTCCTCTTATTTTAATAATTTTCTTTTAGCCATTCCTTTTTAGATTTTATTTATTTTTTTTTTACAACAGACTTGTACAAACTTGCAGAAAAACACAACACAATATGATGGATAATACAGTGTGCTAACAAACTTGTTTTCACAAATGATACTGACAAACTTATTGCGACATTTGAGAGTTTATTTTATCACAATTACTTTTATTGCTGCGCGTGCAATAAACTAATCACAAATGACCTTCATTATAGTTCAAACGACCTATAATGCCGTCACACGTACGTGGCCGACACGGCTTCTCAAGAAATAAAGTAACTTACTGGACCACGTTGGCCACATATATAGGACACAAAAAAAAAAAAAAAAAAAAACCCTCTTTTTTGATAAAAAAACGACAACAGCGACATTACAATATTTAACTTAGAGTTACTAATCAAATTATTTGCTAAATATTTTTTGACTCCTGGGGAATTTTTTTCTTAAACTAGCCTTGCAGTCAAGGTAGGATGAGGTGGTTAGCTCATGTTGGGTAAACTGTGCTAATATAACCACTGGTGATCCTGCAAACTCACTAATCCGGCACCCCGCAGGTCCCAACGCTGCCGGATTAGTAATGGTCAACCTGTAGTTGATAACTGAGATACGTTTGTTGGAATGAACTTCCATCTAGTGTTGTGGAAATGGGTAGTGTGAAAATAAATTAAAGGAAGATCTAAAAACTAAGCAAATGAAGAGGATAGGCAGATGATGTGGGAAAGGTCTTTTCTTCTTTTTTTTTTTTTAAGTTGATTTTGCATAAGCGTGTTTCCTTGCCACTACTAATTCAACCCTATCAAGTGTATAAGTTAATTTTCAGGATGCTATTCCCCAGGTGATCTTGAATTTTGCTGCATTAAAAGATCCCTGCCATTTTCTGGCCATTATTTGCTATCTGAACTTCACTAAAATTGAGGATTTCCTCTGGCTACACAAGATCTGCACTTGCTCTTCAACTATCTTTTCCCATATATAAAGTTGAAATCAACATAATTTTGATCCTGATTTTTAGTTTTATGATCCAGCCTATATGAACAATATCTTGCCTTTTGAATTATAATTGTGTAATTTTTATATTTCCATTATGCAATATAATCTGCTGTCTAACTTACTGAGTTTATGCCATTGTTTTCTTTCTTTTATTGTGAGCCCCCTCTGGTTAATCTGCCTTTGGTTTATTCCTTATTATTAATACACCTTATATTATTATTATTCCTCCTCTTTTTCCTCTTTCCCCTTCTTCTACAGGAAGTGGGTTTGAGAATTGCATAATCAAATTTGTGCCTAAGTAACTGTTTAATAATAAATTGTTGATAAGGATTCTGCAATCCTTAACAAGATTTTGATGTAATCCAATTAATGGACTAATAAATACTGTATTGTACTGTGTTATTATCATTATTATCTCAGACAATTTAAGGAATTACACACACTACAGATACTTTTCAGTCCTACAGATAGGACTGAAATTTACGAGTGAGGGTGAGATTTTTATGTATTAATGATACTTGAACCAGGAGGAATAATTAAAACTAAGAGGTAAGAGGGAAGCAGTGAAAGTATATTAGGAATACAGGAATAAGTTAATCATTGAAATAATGACTTCTATGGCAGTAGTGTAGCTTGGGGACCAATTAACTAATATTACTACTAATAGTTTAATTAATATTATAATTAAATTTAATTATCAAATATTTCAATAATTTAATTACTTTAGTAATTAAGTAATAATTTTGTAAAAATGAATGAAGATCAAATAAATCATTTCTAATATTTGGCCACAGGTGGTCAAAAATCCTACTTATGCCTCTGAAGCAAATCTACTATTAAAAGACTAAAAATTATTGTTGTCTGCAAATCTTTAAGAAATAATATATAACCTAATGAGAGTACAAGTAGTGCTGACTGGATGGGTTACAGACTTATTCCAATCAGCACTAACTGTACATCTAAATCAACAAAGTTTTTCACTTTCAAAACTTAATTATTAATATATATATATATATTTTTGTTTTCATTAATATCTAGTTTCCTAAAACAGATAAGCATTAATATAGCGGATTCCGGTTATTTGGGCCACTGGTTAATCGGGGCAGCCGTTTATTTGGGACAAATCTTAAAGAACAGAACCTAATCAAGAAAATAACCGGGGTTTTCTTCACTTAATTGGGACAACATGCCATTTAATTGGGGCAGGAAATCGCAGCACTCGAGATTACCCTATGAGTGTCTCCAACCATTCCACATGGTCCGGTCGGATTTCTAGAGGTCACAGCCATAAAACAATAAGGTTTATTGGGCTTTTCTGTTAGTGCAATGTTTCTGGTTTATTGGGCTTCTCTGTTAGTGCAATTTATTATAAATGGATAGTAATCTCGATCTTATTGGATTTGCCATAATATTGACATCTGGAATTCTGTGGCTTTTTACGTTATTATGATGAAATGTATTTCCCCTTCCATAAAATCTTCAATCATATAAAAAACATAAAAAAATTTTCAGAATCTTCTCTTCATTCCTATTTTTTAAGCTTCGTAACTTGTTACTCCATTCTGACTTGCGCATATCATGTTAGTTGTAATTTGTGTGTGCCATGTTCTTTGTTATTGATTGCTTATCTTTTTTACTGTTTTAAATGCACCCCCCTCCCAAAATGTCAGTGAACAGAAACATCAACTAGTTAATAAGTATATATTACAGTATGTATTAATTAAGCTATGCATGTAAGCGTAAATTTATTTTTATTTTGCTAACCTGTGGAAAATATTCTTCTGATTTTCACGTATCATCTACGTTTTTAATTGATAAGGTAATAAAGTATAAATCTGTGCTTAATATACCTTTGCTTTTATAGCCTGTGGATAATATTCCTCCTATTTTTGCTTACTAGAATTGCTGTTTAATAGAATTAAAATTCAATTCACAAGCATTATCACAATGACCGGCGCTTACTACATATTGTATAGTGAACGTACTTCCAATGCACCTCTCTTAGTTTTGGTTTCTTTCAAATTTTAGATCTAAGTAATACCTGACTTTATGAAGAGATGGAGTTCAAAAGTATTCATTGACTTGCGGTGATTTTTGTTTTTTAAATCTGATTATATAAGCCTATTAATTTTAGGTAGTGAAAAACTTCTCTTATATTATTTTTTTCACTTAAAATGTTTTCCAAAGCTAGAGCAGCTTGAATTTTAGTTACTGACCTAAAAGCTATTTTCCTTTAGTTTATGAAGGCTGGACAGTTTAGTAGTAAATATTTAGTAAATATTTGTTGTATATGGCACTGCATTGAAGCAGTTCTTCGGCTTTAAGTAGATAGGAATGGGTTAGGTATGTGTGCCCTATCCGTAACCTGGCAAGGGTTACTTCTTCTTTTTGGACATCTCTTTCACCACATTTCCACTGCTTTAATTTGAAAAAGTTTATTATGAGTTTGCTCACTTATATTCTTTGCCACTGTTTTTTGCTGTTCACTTTGATACAATGTGACACAAAGAATTTCCATCCAACTCTGAGACAAATCCAAGTTGCCCTAAACAAACTCCTTAAAAGAAAACAAAATGTTACCTTTTGTTGGATTCCTGGACATATGGGAATTAAAGAAATGAACATGCAGACCATGCAGCAAAAATGGCAACAGGCATCATGTCTTCAACCACCATGTCTGTAAAAGGTACTTTGGTGGTTGAAGACATGATGCTTGTTGCCATTTTTGTTACATGGTCTGCTTGTTCATTTCATTTAATTCCCATATGTCCAGGAATCCAACAAAAGGTAGTGCTTTGTTTTCTTTTAAGGAGTTTGTTTAGGGTGACTTGGATTTGTCTCAGAGTTGGATGGAAATTCTTTGTGTCGCATTGTATTGCTTGCATTACACTAAGGGGTGTCTGTGAAGATCAGACTATTGGGTAGCTTTTGCTGCCATATTTGGTTTATTGCTAACTTTACTGCTTGTAGTTCAGCTGTAAAGATGCTACATTCTGTTGGGAGAACTTGGGTTATAGTAGTATCAAAGAAAATTGCTCCCGCGCCTACTTTTGTATCGGTTTTCGATCCATCTGTATATATTAGCATTACCATTAGTAGAGGCATATGATGCAAGAAAGCAAGCTTATGCAGAATCAGGCAAAAAAAAAAAAAAAAAACTTCCACTTCATCGTGCGTTCAAAATACCTGTCCAGCTGAGCCTTAAATTTATTTTTAAAATTATTATTAGAATTACTTCTTCTAGCTTTAATTCCGGATCTGGGTGTAAGTTTCTTTTCCGACAAAAGTGTCTTTCCTCAATTTGAATTTATGCCCTCTCAGGTGATTATTCTGAGCAAGAGGCAGAATCCCATCAGCATTGAGCATGCTCAAACCATTCAAGGCTTTATACACCTCTATCAGATCAGATCACCTCGCCAGTGCCTAGTCTCCAGACACTGTAATTTGCAAAACTTAAGCCTTTCTTCGTAAGAGCAACCCTTTGTTCCATTCACTAACCTTGTTGCCCTCCATTATCCACAATATATTTTCATATATTGTGGATATTTCTCTAGATATGCAGCATGTAGTTGTTGAAAGCTGCTTCCTGGTTTGTTTGTTATTTGGTTTTTAGGAGCATTAGCAACTAAGGCCATATTGCTCTGGGGATATGTGGAGGTCATTCCCTAACCTTTCCACATCCTCTGTATTTGGTGGTCATGGGCTCGAACCCCAGTCTAATCAAGAAGTGTGTGCTACACACTGCTGCTCCTGCCCACCTGGCTATGGAGGCGCCACTGCTTCCTGGTAGGGATGTCTTCCCCAAGAGTGGAAGCAGGTATCACAGATTGGTGATATTGTTTCCCAGGGAGGTCTTGGTGTGTTTTGTATGATAGCTAGTTTGTTGAAATCAAGAGACCAAATTAGAAGTGGCTCCTTGAAAGGAGCCACTTCCAATTTGGTCTATGTTTGCTGGTTTGTTAACTGTTGGGTGTATTCTGTATATATTTTTCCATATTGGTGTATATAATGTTTCAAACACAGGATGGTTTGGAATACACTTTATTTTAGCTGCATAAGATAGAAGTTCTTGTCTTCTGAAGTGAAGTGGTGGTGGTTCATAAGCCTCAGCACAGAGACTTTGAACTGGAGAAGTATGGTATGCTCCCAAGGCTATGCATAGTGCATTATGGTATACAGGGTCTAACCATCTTAATGCACTTGGTTTTGCAGAGATGTAAACAAGTGCCCGTAATCGAGTTTGGATCTTATCAAGCTTCTATACAGATGTAACAAAGTGTACCTGTCTGCTCCCCAATTTGTTGCAGATATGACTCTCAGAATATTTAATTTCTTTAGACAGTTTATTGTAAGACACTTTATGTGATCTGAAAAGGTCAGTTTCTTATCCAGGGTTAAACCGAGAAAATTTGTGCTGGATGTTATTAGAATTACTTCTTCTAGCTTTAATTCTGGATCTGGGTGTAAGTTTCTTTTCCGACAAAAGTGTATTCCTACTGTCTTTTGCTTAGAGATTCTAAAGCCATTGTTTTGAGTCCATGCAATTATTTTATTAATTGTTGTTTGTAGTTGATGCTCTATTGTTCGCATTTTTTTTTTGATTGATAAGAAATGCTGAAATCATGAACATAAAGCTGCATCTATGGTATTTGGTACTTGTTTAGCTATTGAGTTGATTTTTAGGGTAAACAGGGTAGCACTGAGTACAGATCCCTGTGGTACTCCCTCCTGCTGCACAAAGATTCCAATAGTGTGGTTAATATCTTAACTTGGAAAGTTCATTGTTGCAAAAAATTTAGGATATACATTGGTAGATATCCTCTCATTCCAAAGTTATGTCTCTAAGTATTTCATATTGCCATGCTATGTCATACGGCTTTTCAATATTGAAAAATATCATTACTAAGTGCTGTTTTCTTATGAAAGCATTTCTTATGTTTCATTAAGTCTCATCGAGTGCACCTATTCTTTCTGAAACCACATTGGGCTGAGTTTATTAGGTTATGGATCTCTAAAAACCACATCGGTCGGGCATTTACCATTTTTTTAAGTATTTATCCAAGGCAGCTAGTTAAGGCTATTGGGCGATAGTGATTTGGATTTGTGGGATCTTTATCTGGTTTCGGAGAAGCTAAGACTGTTGCATGACGTTGTTGACTTGGAAAGGAATTTTCTAGGTATATTCTATTATATAAGAGGAGCAACGATATCAATGATTTCTCATCTAATTTTTGTGCCATCATGTATACTATTTCATCTGGACCTGCTACACTTTGCTTCATCTGTGAAATGACTTTATGAAGTTCTCTGAGGGTGAAAGGTTCGTTATAGGATTCTTTAATTTTACTAGAGAAATTCAATTTATATGTTTCTGCATGGGCTTTATGTTTTTGGAAAGCTTGCTCATAGGGTCATAGGGATTACTATCTGATATTTTTTGAAAGGTTCTACCAAGAGCATTTTCTATGTCTTTAGGTTTAGCTATATCTTGTTCATTCCATTTTATAAAAGGAGGAGAAATTCTTTGATATTTGTTGTTTATTTTATTTATTTTGTCCCAAACTTTCCAGCTGTCTGTTTTCCTAGTAATCGTACATGCAAAACAGATCCAAGATTTTTTCTTACTAATCTTAGTAATGCATCTGACATTTGCCTTTGCCTTTTTAAAATGTATCAAGTTGGTTGTGGTAGGGTGTCTTCGGAAAATATTCCATGCTTTGCTTTTCTCGCGATTTGTTAGGGTACATGTATCGTTCCACCACAGCTTTGAATGTATGGGAAATTTTGATAAAGTTTTTGGTATTGTTAATTTTGCAACCTGGAGGAGTTTGTCAGTCACATATTTCACTGCAGAGTCAATTGATACCTGTTGGATTTGTTGTTGTTCTAATATTGCCAGCTGCTTGTATCTTTCCCAGTTTGCCTTATCTAATCTCCACTTTGGAGCTCTTTCTGGTTGACAAGGGGTACGTTCATTTAAAGTAATCCTTATTGGATAATGATCACTACTCAATGGATCATTATGAACTGCCCACTCCAGTAGAGGATATATTGATGGAGTGCATATAGAAAGGTCTATAGCTGTGCTAGTTCCTGTAGTTAGATGTATATATGTAGGTGTCCCATCATTCAAGAGTATTAGGTCGAGCTTATCAAGTAGTTTCTCTAGAATTTGACCTCATTTATCTATATTTTCATTTCCCTCATAGAGGATGATGGTCATTCATATCTCCCATGATACATAAAGGAGATAGTAACTGAACTACTAGATCTTCTAGTTCTGTATAGGTTATATCTTGGTTTGGTGGTAAATGGAGGCAAATGTCATATGAAAGTTTACTGCTATGACTTCTAGATTAGTCTGCAAAGGAATCTGTTGAGTTGGTATACTGGAATTTACTGAGATTGCTACTCCACCATGTGCTGTGCTGCTTGTAATTCTGTCTTTTTCTGTATATGCAATGTTTTGGTGATATGTTATTCTGAGGTTTAAGATATGTTTCTTGCAAACATAGACTAATCGGACTGTACTATGCTAAGAGATTGTGGATATCCTGGAAGTTTCTGCCGAGTCCTCTACAATTCCGATGTAAAAATGTATTCATTATTTGGTTTTGATAGTATTTTCTGCTTGTTTTCTTGAATTTGTTGTTTTTGGATTTTCTGTTTTTTGTCTTCCTTTTTTAGGAAAGAATTGCTTTCCGGTATCCATCTCTTCTTCTTCTTCTTCTGCAAAAATTTCTAGTATTGTTTCTTCTGTCTGGTTCTTTTCTTCTACTTCCATGTTGTCCATTTTATTTCCGTTTACTTCAGCGGTTCTAAACTTGTTTTGTAGATTTGGCAGTTTCTTTAGTTGATCGAATTGTAATGGGCATGTTTAATGCCTGATCAGGTTTTTTTTTTTGGTTCAATAAGCAGAGAATGTTCCCAGTCTGACATCAATTTTTTTTGGTGGGATCATTACATCTGTCTGTGTTTCTATTGTCCTATAAGTTTGTGTTATCTGTGCATATGTTGGTCTATTTGCTTGTTGTGGTTGTATTGTTTTTTTGCTTCTTGGTATGCTACATTGTTTTCTGCCTTATATTTCTGTATTCTTTTTTCTCTCTTCTATTCTACACATTATTTTGGGTAGGCATTATATCCTCCTCTGCAGTTTGGGCATCTTGAATTCTGTGCTGTATAGCCGTGTTGTGCATGCTCTCGTGACAAACATTTTGCACAGATAGAAAAGCCTCTGCATACTGCTTGAGAGTGTCCGTACTTCTGACTTAAAAGCATCGGACAGGGTTTGGAATATATGGTCACAGTGGGCAGTTTAGATATCCAGCTTTTACTGTTTTTGGTGGTTTTGGAGTGTTGAAAGTTAGAATTATATTCTTTGTTGGGATAATTTCCCCTTCTCTTTAAATTGAATAACTCCTTGGTCTTTCAATTCTTCTTTTATTTCATCTTCAGGAACGTTGAGGAGATCCCACTCCATAATTACTCCTTTCTAGGTATTCAGGGTGGAATGAGAAGTAACTGTTATTTGAATTTCTTCAAAAGTTCTCACTTTTATTAGAGGTTCTGATTGTTTTTGATTTGTCATCTCTACTAGTAGATCCCCTGATTTTAGTCTTCTGACTGTTTTAGGGGAACTAGCAATGCTTTCAAGAATTTTTTGAATTCTGAAAAGTGACAAACTTCTGATGGGTTGTTCATTCTTAGAATGAATAACTAGAAACAGTGGTGCGACTAGAGGGAGAGTACTTCTCCTGCAGTGGCCTCCTAGGAATCACTGCTGATAATCAGATCAAGAGTATTACTCCCTCTGGTTGCCTCTCGAACATGTTGCTCTAGAAAACAGTCATCCAATAAATCCAAAAAAGTCTTGCTAGCATAAGAGTGACCAACCCACAAGTTCCAGTCAATATCCAGAAAGTTAAATTATTATAAGACATTCTGATTTACTGGCCCACTCTATTTCTCTGCACAACTGCTCATTACAAAGGGTACTAGGAAAGTTTTGCAATATGACACAACAATGAATCACAGGAAGCTGCTTGTTGCTGCATGTTGAGACATGTTCATACATGCATAGTAGCCGCCGCGCCAAGTCGATGGGCTCAGTTATTCATTAGTAGTGAGAGTGTAAAGTGCTTGCGATGGCATCGTAGTCACGAAATGAGATAAGGACAGTTTTGCGGTATAATTTCGTGCGTGGTTTAACCATAGACCAGTGCTTAGAAGAAATGACTCTTGCACTAGATGATGATTGTCCACATCGTACAACGATATTCAGGTGGTATAGAGAATTCCAAAGGGGAAATTTCACTCTGGAGGATTCTGAGAGGCCGGGAACACCACGAACGTCAGTTACGGAGGAAAACGTTACTGCTGTGAGGAAAATGCTTGACGAAAACAGGCGAGTGACCTACCAACAGATAGAGGATACTTTGGGCCTAAATGCACCAGCAATTTGTTCGATTCTGCAAGATCATTTGCACGTGAAGAAACTTTGTTCTCTCTGGGTGCCGCATCAACTGACTAAAGAGCAGATGACACGACGTGTGACTTGGTGCCGGGAGATGTTAAAAAAGTTTGATAAGGGACAATCTCGGTATGTGAACAACATTGTGACAGGTGACGAGACTTGGCTGTACTATTACGATCTGCCGACCAAGGCTCAAAACAAAGTTTGGGTCTTTGATGATGACGACACACCCGTAATTGTCAGAAAATCCCGATCTGTAAAGAAGAAAATGATAGCTGTATTTTTCAAATCGAGTGGAATTATGGAACGTGTCATTTTGGACACGCAGAAGACAGTCACAGCTAAGTGGTATACTGAACAATGCCTGCCTAAAGTCATTGGATCTATGAAGAACCTGCGGCCAAAGTCAAGAATGGACACCTGGTACCTCCATCACGATAAGTGCTCCAGCTCACTGCGCCGAATATTTGACCACGACAGGACTGAAACTTCTCTAGCACCCTCCCTACAGTCCAGACCTTGCTCCCTGCGACTTTGCACTGTTCCCGCATGTGAAAATGAAGCTAAAAGGGAGGCGGTTTTTTAGTGATGAGGACCTTCCAGGGGCTTGGGACAACGAGTGTGCTTTACTCCCTAGTGAAACTTGGCAGAACTGGTTTAAAGACTGGTTTCGGAGGATGGAGAAGTGTATTGAATGTAGAGGAAATTACTTTGAAAAATTAAATAAACAAAGCTGTATTGCAAAACTTTCCTAGTACCCTTTGTATACTCATCAGATTCATTAGGCCTACAATACACACCTACTTTCATTTTTCCCTTCCCAGTACTTGAGACACACCACACTGACTCAACATTGCATTGTTCACCAATGTCAATTGGATGCACTTCCTTAGATTTTGTGTTTCTTAACTAACAGCATAACCCCCCCCCCCCCTCCCTTCTTGTCTTGTCTATCCTTTCTGTACACATTGTACTCCACAAATTCCAATTCTGCACTGCTTATATCTGTGTGGCACCACGACTTTGATATCCCAACAATATCTGCTTTTGATGTCTTGACCTGGAGGAGTTTGTCAGTCACATATTTCACTACAGAGTCAATTGATACCTGTAGGATTTGTTGCTGTTCTAATATTGCCAGCTGAGAAACAGCTCCACTTTGGAGCTCTTTCTCATTGACAAGGGGTAGGTTCATTTAAAGTAATCCATATTGGATAATGACCACTACTCAATGGATCACTACTTCAAATTCATCAAATATATTTACTATACTCCTAGCATTGGTGTACATGTATTTCCCAGTATGGCATTAAGGGCAAATCCCTGCTAGGGATAAAGGGATTGTTGCGTGGGAGAAGACAGAGACTGGTAATCAATGGACACTGCTCTTTGTGGACTAATGTTATTAGTGGATTTTCCCAGGGTTCGGTATAGGGCCCATTGTTATTTTCTATATTTATCAATGATATAGATGAAGGTATATCAACTTTAATGTCCAAGTTTGCAGATGATATGAATGGTGTCAGAGTTGTTAATGACAGTAATAATAGTATGCCAGTGCAACAGGATCTAGAAAAGTTGAGGAGATGGGCTGAGAAGTGGCTACTGAAGTTTAAAATTGACAAATGCAAAGTAGAGCATATGGGTAACAGTAATCCCAGAGTAACATACTAACTGTGTAGCAATACAATCCGGGTAGTGGAGAATAAAAAAACATGGGGGTAATCATGCAGTCAGGTATGAAGTTTTCAGAACAGTGCAGACAGGTTGCCAGCGCAGCTCATGCGGTCTTGTCAATGATATATAGAAATTTTGCTAGCAGGGATAATGAGATGATTATTCCTTTGTATATAGTCAGGCCACACCTTGAGTACTGCATACAGTTCTGGAGGCCTAATTTTAGTTTGAGTTTGCGCCAAGAAAATATTAAAATATCAACAAAGATAAATTCTGGTAACCTTTAAAAAGGTTACCTCGTCAAATTATTATTTATAAATATATATAAGGCAGTATAAGTTTAAAATTAAATGATCCAATTTATATATGTGTATATATTTTAATGGCTTGTAAAAACTTAAAAACTGCTGACACGTGGTCGTTGTCTGATAAAATCTGACTGAGTGTACAGTCTGTCCTCGTATAGTACGATAGTTGCATTCCTAGAAATCCTCGTGCAATGCAAAATCGTGCAATATAAACAACAGGCCCTATGGGAAAAGTAGGGTTAGGTGCCGACCACCCAAGATTGAACACACATTTGGAACCAAAACATTACCAAACACAATAAATAATCGGGTAATTTTAATCATTATAAAATACGTAAGTATTTTATAACGATTAAAATACGTAATAAAAATATTATATTATAATAAAGTATTTTTAGTATTTTTTAATACTAAAAAAGTATTTTTTACGAATAAAATACGTATTTTATTCGTAAAAAAATTATTATATTAAATAAAATAGTCGTAATAAAATACTTACGTATTTTATAATACGTAAGTACTGTATAAATTATAATACGTAAGTCGTAATAAAATATTGCTAATGCTTTTGCTTCTATCGTAAGCAAACTTGCTTTTTGTTTGATTTTCTATCCAAACAGATGACAGCCGTTCCATCTCTTCCAATTCTTGTGTCTTAATCTAATGGATTTTAATTACACTGAATTGTTTTTATTTTCTCTGCATTCTTTGTAATTCTCGGCATTGCCTGATTTAGGTCTATAGCACGTGCAATATCACATGGCCTTTCATTTCGCTCAAAGCGTTTCACAATTTCATATTTTTTCTCTATCGACAGAGGCGGACAGAAGCCTTACGGGGGAAACCACGGTGGGCCGGGGGCCGGTGTGATTTTGGCCATAAACCGTAGTATGAGGCCACTATAAATTTTCCCGGTTAAGAATTTTTGATCCAGTCCGCCTCTGTTTATCGATATTGCTTTTTTTTTTTCTCTGAATCTGCAGTGTCTTAGAGAACGCTTCCTTTTCACACCTTTTAAGTATTTTACTCATTTTTAGGGAATAAAGCACAATTACAAAACGAGGAGGCACGCTTGATACACATAAACAAAGCTGCGCGCGTGTAGCAACTGAATAAACAACACCGTAAAGGCCGAGATACACTATTAACACCTCACATTTTACTAAAGCACATTTCTGGGGGTTACTACCATAAAACAATAAAAACAATTTACAGTTGCGTTTCTGCTAGTGAAATCTGTTATAAACTGGTAGTAAACTCCATCTAATTGCATTTGCTATTATATCGATAACTGGAATTGTGTTGGTTTTTACGTTATTATGGTGAAATGTGTTTCCCCTTTACTGATATAAAACACATAAATACATTTTTAGAATCGTCTTCATTCCTATTGTGTTGCGTTCAGTTGGGGTGATTCCGCGTTCGACTGCCATTTCTTGTAAACACAAAGGCGAATCGTGTATAAGCGAATTCGGTTCATGTTATATAAGATAACGTTCCCCTATTTATAAATCGTGTATGATCGAATTCGTGTAATGCAAACACGTGTTATACGAGGACCGACTGTATAAGGCTCAGTCGGATGAGTAAAAGCGGTAAAATATATATTGCGAAAATGGGTAAATTTAACGCAATTTATTAAAATATGCTTTATTGATAAAATGGTGTCGCAAGAATTGCACATAGGAGGGTCATCTGCCCTCAGCAGAAATGAATGTGTCAGATGACTGTGTCCTATGCAGAGTCAAGCAAGAACAACTTCCTCGCTCCGATTCCTCTGCAGACTGGACTGCCAAGTTTGTATTACAGGCTTTATTTCATATAATTTATTTGTTCTCTCTCTATGCCATAGTTCTTGCCATTGGGAATCTATCTTGTTGCGTATTATTTGCCTGTAGTCTGTATAGGGGACTGACAGGCAACGATTATTAGTGGGTGTTGCTGATTTGGCTGCAGTGTCAGCCAAATCATTTCCCTTTATCCCAATGTGGCTAGGAATCCAGCAGAAGCAAATATCAAACTTGTATTCATGAAGAGAATGTATCTTCTGCTGAACCCGACAAAGAACTGGATGAGAATTGCGTCTCAGAGATAATAAAGCCTGTAATACACTCAAAGAGTCAGAATATATTATTGACCTTTGGAATTGACTAGTTCGAATGTGATCCAAGGCTAGCTCTATAGCATTCAGCTCTGCAGTGTATATGCTGGATTCAGGAGGTATCTGCTGAGATATTATAGTGTCCGGAAACACAACAGCAGATCCTACGCACGATTCAGACTTCGAGCCGTCTGTGTAAATGGGCAGGAAGTCTGAGTACTCTGCTCGGTGTGCAGAATAGAGCTGCTAGTAGACAGATGATGAGGTCTCAGACTTTACCCATTTCTTAAGGGAAAAGTCGCACGATGGGGGATGAGCATGCCAGGGTGGAAGAGTTTCTTTTGGTGTTTGTGCAACCTTGTCTACCATGATGTTAAACTCTCTGATTAGCTCTTGGACACGAATACCAAAAGGTCGGTTGGCAGTCTGACGGGTATTATACAAGTTTTCCCAACGTGGCTCAAAAACAGATGTCCACGTAGGATGGTCTGGCAGGGATTTCAACTTTAAAGCATAGTTTAAAGACAACTGCTTACGTCGAAGGGATAACGATGGTTCGTTTGCTTCAATGTATAAGCTCTGGACAGGAGATGTTCGAAAAACTCCAGTAGCGATACGGATAGCCTGATGGTGGACAGGGTCCAGCCATCGGAGGACACTATCTCTAGCTGAGGAGTATACCTGGGACCCGTAGTCTAATTTGGATCATACAAGTGCACGGTAAATATGTAGTAGGGTGCACCTGTCTGCTCCCCAACGCGTGGAGGAGAGAGAGCGAAGAATATTTAGTCCCCTTGTGCATTTTGTACGAAGTTGACGAATATGTTCGAGAAAGGTCAACTTTTTATCAAACACAAGTCCCAAGAATTTTGTGTCTGACACTACTGGAATAGCATTTTGTCCAAGCCTTAATTCAGGTTCAGGATGAAGATTGCGCTTACGACAAAAGTGTACGCAAACGGTCTTCTCCGGCGAGAACCTGAAGCCATTTGTAAGTGCCCAGGAATTAAGGCAATTGACGGCTTGTTGCAGTTGTCTTTCAATAACCCTCATGTTGCATGACTGACAAAATATGCTAAAGTCATCAAAATAGAGGGCACTGTTTACAGTTGGAGGAAGTTGTTCAGTGATGGGATTTATTTTGATGGCAAAAAGCGTGACACTTAAAACCGATCCTTGTGGTACTCCCTCCTCTTGGCAGAAGGGACGAGAGAGTGAGGATCCCACATGAACTTGGAAAAATTGATTGGCTAAAAAGTTTTTTATAAAAATGGGGAGTTGCCCTCTAAGACCAAGGTTATGCAAATCTTTTAAAATGCCAAATCTCCAAGTTGTGTCATACGCTTTCTCCATGTCAAAGAACACCGACACCAAGTGTTCATGTTTTAGGAAAGCATCCCGGATGGATGTTTCCAGTCTAATAAGATGGTCCAAAGTGGATCGGTTCCTTCGGAAGCTGCACTGGATGTTGGAGAGAAGGTCATTTGATTCTAAATACCATATTAAACGAGAGTTAACCACTCTCTCCAGAATTTTGCACAGACAGCTAGTCAGAGCAATAGGACGATAATTGGTGGTGACTTTTGGATCCTTTCCTGGCTTAGGAAAGGCAACAACGATTGCCTTTCGCCATGAGTCCGGAAACTGCCCTTCAATAAAGATTCTGTTATACAGAAGGAGCAGACAATCCATAGATTTTGGTGAAAGATGTTTAATCATTTCATAATGGATGCCATCTGGTCCAACAGCACTTGCTTTGGAAAGAGCGAGGGCTCTTTTCAGTTCCTGAATAATGAAATCCCCGTTGTAGGGATAAATGCAATTAGATTTAAAGTTAAGTGCCTGTTTTTCGATTTTATATTTCAGGACCAGGAACTCTGGGGAATACGAAGATGTTGCAGAGATGTTAGAGAATGTTTCCCCAAGAGAATTGGCTATTGCAGTTGGATCTGCAATAGCGCATCCATTATAATCTAGGATTGAAGAAGGGTGGGATGTATATTTTCCCTTCATTTTCCGGATTTTATCCCAGACTACCTTAGAGTTGGTAGACTGGTTAATAGATGATGTAAAACGGATCCACGATTCCTTTTGACTCTGATGGCGGATATATCATGCTTTGGCTCATGCACGTTTAAAGGCTATAAGGTTGGTCGTGGTAGGACATCGGCAGAATATCCCCCACGCTTTGTTTTGAGCCTTTTTTGCTGCTGTGCATTGTGAATTCCACCAAGGTTTGGGAAATGGTGGAAACCGGGCAGATGTTTTTGGAACAGCATTCGCAGCTGCTTGGATATATTTTCTGTGATGTACTTAACTGCATCATTGATAGGCTCTTGACTGACTGTGCTAAGATCAAAATTTGCCTGATGTTGGAAGGTAGTCCAGTTAGCCTGATCAATCTTCCACCGTGGTAACCTGAAGGGAAGACATGGGCTCCCACTGTGTAACAAGGTTATCACAGGGAAGTGATCACTTCCGTATGGATTCTCCTCCACTTCCCAAGTGAATAAAGGGAGTAGAGAAGGGGAGCAGATAGAGAGATCAATGGCAGAAAAAGTACGGGTAGGCATGCAAAAAGCTGCTGACGAGGCTACTAGAGACGGTCGTTTTCAAAGCCGCTACGTGGATTTTTCTTATTTATTGATTTGAAATTATTGTTTTTCTAAAACTTTTGATTTAAATTTAGTAGTATAACATTATTTTGTGATTTTCTGATTAATTTGGTGTATTTATTCTTTACTCGGCCTTGTAATTGCATAAAAGTATCGGTAAAGGTTTCCACGTGTTTCAACTCCGCTAACCGTTCGTAATTTTCCCGCCTTTGTGATACGATATACCCTACTAGATAGCGTTAGTTGAACTTCGTTAGCAGTTAAATTGTACGTTTAAATAAATACATATAACGACTTAGATTACAAACGTAATATAATTAATTTTATTTAACATAATTAATTATACATATAACCACTTAGGTTACGTAACATAAATAATTAGTAAAAACAAATAATTAATACATAACTTGATACGAAAGTTATATAAAGGGATTTCGCAGATAACACTCGTTACTGAAACGTAAATATTTCGTAGATAACACTCGTTACTGAAACGTAAATATTCCGTAGATAACACTCGTTACTGAAACATAAATATAGCGTTATAACTGTGTTTGGATACAAGTTTAGGATTTAATTTTGTACAGAAATTGAAATTTTATTGAAAGTAAATCTAAATCATGACTCAAACCAGAGCAGCAAAGCAAAGGGCTCAAGCTAATGGGAATGCTGTGGCCCAGGGGAGAACTGAGGGGGGCAGTTGTCCTCTGAATCACAGCCTTGTAAGATGCACTATTTGCTTGATGTTTGCGGAGCAGTCAAGTATGGGACATGATACTGCCATGGGGGATGTCTTTGTGTGTGTGTGCGATGCAAGGAGTGTAAGGAGATAAGGCGACAACTCAGCGTTGTTATGGGCCTATATGAGAGCTTGAAGGATAGGGTGGATGCCCTCGAAGGATTACAAGTGAGGGGCCCATCAAGCTCTCAGCTGCCCACACCAATGCCAGAGCTTGCACTTGGTCATCGCGGAACACAGCGGCAACCCCCAAGGCAGAATGCGCTGGTCCCAAAGGAACTAGTAGTTGTTGGTGACTCTATTGTCAGGGAAACGGGAAACATGCTTTGTAAAAAGGATAGGTGGAATAGGACCAGGGTATGTCTGCCAGGGGCAAAAGTTGATGACGTTGTAGAGCGGATATCATCTTTTAAGGGCACAAAAGGTGATATAGTTGTACACGTTGGCACTAATGACATTAAGAGTAGGAGACCGGCGGAATTACTTGACAAGTACAGGTCACTGATGAAAAAAAGCCGTGAATTAGGGTTGAAATTGAAAGTGTCTGCAATTCTGCCCAGACACGATAGGAGGGAGTATATGATGAGAGCCCTGTCAATCAATTCGGCCCTGGAAAGATTGTGCAGGGCTCAAGGGGTAGAAATTTTTTCAGCCTGGTCTGTACTTGTTAACAGGAGAGACTGCTTCTACAGGGATGGGATACACTTAAATAGAAAGGGTGCAAGAATGTTTGCTGATGCTATCGAGGCAATGTTAGGTGGGTCGGAAAACTGCTAGATTGGGGGGATACAAGGACTAATAGATTAACAGTAGCCACTGGCAGAGGTGAAAGTGATTCTTGCACTGCTTCTATTGGAATGAGCCGCAGCCTGGAAAATAAGATGCAGGATATTTCAGAGACTGCTGGGAATCATTGGGGTACAAGTAAACACATGGGTTGTGTTAGGGTAGCTAAGAAAAAGAACAGGTGCATGTATACTTGTGTGTACACCAATGCTAGGAGTTTAGTAAATAAATTTGATGAATTTGAGGTATTGCTCAAAACATCAAAGGCAGATATTGTGGGGATTTCAGAGACGTGGTGTCACACAGATATAAGAAATGCAGAACTGGAATTTGGGGAGTACAATGTCTACAGAAAGGATAGACAGGATAGGAAGGGAGGAGGGGTTATGCTATTAGTTAAAAAACACATAAAATCCAAGGAAGTGAAGCCAGTCGACATCGCTGGACAGTGCAGTGTCGAGTCAGTTTGGTGTGACATAAGCATTGGGAGATCAAAATTGAGAGTAGGAGTGTGCTATAGGCCTAATGACTCTGATGAGTATAATAAGAAACTGTTCGGAGAAATAGAGTGGGCCAGTAAATCAGAGAGTCTTATAATGGGGGATTTTAATTTCCCAGATATTGACTGGAATTTGGGGGCTGGTCACTCACACAGTAGCAAGGCTTTTGTGGATTTATTGGATGATTGTTTTCTACATCAGCATGTTCGGGAGGCAATTAGAGGGAGTAATACTCTTGATTTGATTATCAGTAGTGATTCTTCATGCATTAAGAATCTGCAGATAAATGAACCACTTGGTGGCAGTGATCACAGTGTGCTGAAGTGGGAGTTACTCAAAGAGGTAACTACCATTAGGGGTAAAGGGAAGGGGTATTGCTTTCGTATTTAAATTCTATACAGTGGGATCAACTGATGATATTGCCAACAGCAAATTCAAAATGGGAAGCATTCAAAGAACTTATCGTGTAAGCTACTAGGCTTTACATACCAACTAAGAAATATTGTTCAAGGTTTAGGCCTAAATGGTTGTCAGATGAACTAATGAGGCATATGGCAGAGAAGAAAAATGCATGGGATACATACAAATTAACATGTGACACGGACGCCTATGATAGATACAAGTTGATCTGTAACCAAGTTACAAAGGAGGTTAGGAAGGCGAAGGCAGATTACAAGAGATCCTTGGCAAGGGATGCGAAGAAAAACAGCAAAGAGTTCTTTACTTATGTAAACTCTAGAAGGAAGGGGATGAATCAGATTGGTCCACTTGAGATCGATGGGTCAACTGTTGATGACCCTGCTCGGGTAGCTAACAAACTAAATGAATATTTTGCATCGACATTCACACATGAGGAGTTATTCAGCGAGGGGAATGCCAGAGGTGTATTCAACTCTAGCAGTAAGCTAGAGAATCTTGTAATAACTGAGAGCAAAGTGGAGGAGAAATTGTTGAAGATAAACACAAGAAAGGCACCTGGGGTGGATGGGATCTATCCAGTTATATTAAAGGAGGCAGCAAAGGAGGTAAGCAAACCCTTAGCCATAATTATGAGAGCTTCCTTGGACTCAGGGGAGGTACCCATTGACTGGAGATGTGCAAATGTGACCCCAATTCACAAAGGGGGATCAAAGGCTGACACAAGTAAATATAGACCTGTGAGTTTAACTTCTGTTCCCGGAAAATTAATGGAGGCACTGGTGAAAGAAGCACTGCAGGATCATCTAGACAAGACTTCAGTTATAGCTAGGACACAGCATGGTTTTGTTAAGGGGAAGTCTTGCCTGACCAATTTGATTGGATACTATGATGCAGTCACAAAAGAACTGGATGCAGGGAATAACTTTGATATTATATACTTGGATCTTAGAAAGGCTTTTGATACTGTTGCACATGGAAGACTGCTGCACAAATTGGAGCAGTGTGGCATTGGAGGCAAGTTGCTGCTATGGATAAAGGGGTGGTTGAGGGGGAGAAGACAGAGAGTGGTAATCAATGGACACTGCTCATCGTGGACTAATGTTATTAGTGGAGTCCCTCAGGGTTCAGTATTGGGGCCTTTATTGTTTTCTGTATTTATAAATGATATTGATGATGGTATATCAGGCTTAATGTCCAAGTTTGCAGACGATACGAAGGTTGGCAGGGTTGTCAAGGACACTACTGACACTATGCTGCTGCAACAGGATTTGGAAAGGTTGAGCAGATGGGCTTCGAGGTGGCAAATGAAGTTTAACATTGACAAATGTAAAGTACTACATATGGGAAACAGCAACCCCAGAGCAACGTATCAACTCTGTGGTACTACACTGACAGTGGTAGAGAATGAAAGGGACCTGGGGGTGGTGGTGCAGGCAGATATGAAGTTCTCTGAGCAGTGCAGACGAGCTGCAAGAGTAGCTCATGGTGTATTGTCAATGATATATAGGAATTTTTCTAGCAGGGATAAGGAGGTGATTATTCCCTTGTATAAGGCAATGGTCAGGCCACACCTAGAGTACTGTATACAGGCCTGGAGGCCTCATTTCAGGAAGGATGTAGAGCTGCTGGAACGAGTACAGAGAAGGGCAACTAGATTGGTGAATGGGACAAAGGGGTTCTCTTACGAAGAAAGGCTTAAGTTTTGCAAATTACAGTGTCTGGAAACTAGGCACCAGCGGGGTGATCTGATAGAGGGATAAGGAGGTGATTATTCCCTTGTATAAGGCAATGGTCAGGCCACACCTAGAGTACTGTATACAGGCCTGGAGGCCTCATTTCAGGAAGGATGTAGAGCTGCTGGAACGAGTACAGAGAAGGGCAACTAGATTGGTGAATGGGACAAAGGGGTTCTCTTACGAAGAAAGGCTTAAGTTTTGCAAATTACAGTGTCTGGAAACTAGGCACCAGCGGGGTGATCTGATAGAGGTGTACAAAGCCTTGAATGGTTTGAGCATGCTCAATGCTGATGGGATTCTTCCTCTAGCTCAGAAAAATCACCTGAGAGGGCATAAATTCAAATTGAGGAAAGACAGATGTAGGATAGATGTGCGGAAATTTGCCTTTAGCCAGCGGGTGGTTGGTGGGTGGAACAGACTTCCATCCCTTCTCGTGGAAGTTGATAGCCTAAATAAGTTTAAGGCTCAGCTGGACAGGTATTTCGAACGAACAGAGGGGTGAAGTGGAAGTGGTTATTTTTATTTATTTATGTTACTTTTTTTTTTTTTTTTTTTTTTTTTGGCTGATGCTGCATAAGCTTGCTTTCTTGCATCAAATGCCTCTACTAATGCTAATGCTAATGCTAATGTGGAAGAAGGTGTTTGTTCCAGTATTTAGAAGGGAAAGGTCATTGTCATTGAGCATATGCTCTATGACTCGTCCCCTTCCGTTGATGTTAGCACTACCCCACAGGGTGTTATGTCCATTCATATCCCTGAGAAGTAAGTAAGGGGGAGGCAACTGCATTACAAGATCATCAAGGTCTTCCTGGGGGATGTCAGTCCCAGGTGGCAAATAAAGAGAGCAAACTGTTAATATAAATCCCACCGAAAGACGAATTGCAACAGCTTCCATGCTAGTTGTAATTAGTAAGGGCTGAACTGGGGTCTGATTGCCGACGAGGATAGCCACTCCTCCATGAGCAGAGCGATCCGCAATTCTATCCTTTCGAAAGATTGTGATGTTGTGCATGGTGGGATCGTCATTTGCCTTTAGATATGTCTCCTGCAAGCAAAAGCAAACTGGCTCGTGCTTTTGCAGGAGAGCCCTGATGTCATCAATATTTCGCCGGAATCCACGACAATTCCATTGTAGGAATTTAGCCATTATTTTGGCTTGGTGGGTCCATCAGGCGGCTTCCGAGGTGCTGAGGGCTTACTTTTATCAGTCTTGGGTTTATCTTTTTTGGGGAAGAATGGATGCTGTCCCGTGTCCATTTCTTCCTCCGCAAAGAGTTCCAAGACTGAATCTTCGGGTACCTCCTTCTGCTCGACATCCATGTTTTCTTGGGTTCTAGGGGGGGGGGGGGGGCTTCCCCTTTCTTATTCTTTTCTTTCATAATTTCCTTTGTTGCTTGTGGAGCATTAGGAGGTACTGGTGGTGGGCCCTCAACCTGGTGGTTGAGGGGCCCACCACCTCAACCACCAGGATCCCCCTTTCCGAATTTCCATGGGTTTCGCAGCGCACGGCAAACACGCCGGATTCCATTGATGTAAGCCCGGAACCTGGGCTGTGGGCGTTGGATCCCAGTGATGCTAGTCTGGAAGTCCAGCAGCGTCACTGGGAGGTCCCCTCACCACGTACAGGTGCCCACGTCGAGGGGCCTAATTTTAGGAAGGATGTAGAGCTGCTGGAACAAGTTTAAAGTAGGGCAACAAAACTGGTGAGCAGAACACAGGGTTGCTCTTATCAAGAAAGGCTAAAGTTCTGCAAATTGCAGCATCTGGGGACTATGTACCTCTGAGGTGATCCGATTGAGGTGTATAAGGAATTAAATGGTTTGAGAAAAAAACTCAGTGCTGATGGGATTCTTCCTCTTGCTGAGATTACACACCTGAGAGGGCATAAATTGAAATTTAGGAAAGACAGTTGCAAAATAGATGTGTGGAAATTTGCCTTTAGCTAGCGGGGTGGTTGATTGCTGGAACAAACTTCTTTCTGTCATTGTGGAATGCAAGTTGATTGCTTAAATAAATTCAAGGAAGAACTGGACAAACTTTTGGAGCCAATGGATGGGTGAAATGGGAAGTATTTTTTATTTTTTATTTATTTATTTATTTTTTTTGGCTGATGGCCACTGCTTGTGTTTACTCTTAATCTGGAACAGTTTATTGCTTTTGTGATCCTTGCCAAATGGAGTGTCATTTTTTTATACTGGTACATTGTATGATGTGTTTGTAATCAGTGTGAGGTATCTGGATGATCTTCGTGCACAGCATAGCGATTATAATTGCTGACATCACCATACTGTGTGGAATAGGTCTGGGTTTGAATCTTTTCAATGATGCAAAGTATCTGGTATAATGGTACAAGACCAGCATCCTTGGCAGCAAAGTTTGCTTGTTCATTTTCTGTAATTCGAGAATGACCACGTATCCAATAGAAGATTATTTTTTCCTGTTTGAATGAAGCTGCACTTTTTTTTTTTTTTTTTGTTAGTTGTTGGTGCATTGGCTTCTGTGGCCATAATGCACTTCCTAAAGTTTTTGCATTTACTCTGTTCCAAGCCCTAGGTGGGATTCGAACCCGCAACCTTTGCGTTTCCAGCCAGGCACTTTACCCAGCTGGCTAGCCCAGTCGGCAGAAGCTGCATTAACTTTATTCAAATTTTTCTAGTAAGAGACTATTGGAAGGAAGTTTAAACTGAAGAGCAGATCAGTGTGTAAGAAATCAGTATTGGTTTGAGGGTATATGACTATTTTACATTTTATAAAGCTAACAGGACAGCATAAAATTCTGCAGTATAAGTGCTGCATTCCAAGGGGAGCTGCCAAGACAGCTTTACTGTCTTTTCTTGTAACTGTTGTTGTATATTTCAGTGAAACTGCAAAATAAAAAGGAGGGGTTGCAGAGATTTTCTCAACTTGAAATTTGGGGGTGCAGTCTTCTTCACTGTTGGAAATGGTTATTAAGGTATATCAAGTGTATTTGTCATGATCGTGTAGCAGTATCCCACATCATCCCATGCCAGTATGGGGATGACTTGGGAACTTTCTGATTTTAGCTGCATATTTTTAATTGCAAAACATGCCAACATGTATAGCAGAGATTTGTGTGTTTCTCTATAAAGACTCTGAACTGGCAATGTACGAAAAGCTCCCAGTGCAATTCATAGAACATTGTGATGTACAAGATCAAGTTGCTTTAATTCACTTTGTTTGGCTGAGCCATACACAGGAACTCCTCGACTTACGCAAATTCGACTTTACATAAGTTTTTGCTGGTCGGTGCAAACTGTAAAAAAATATGGAAACGTATTTTGCATCTGTAGAGATAAATGGAGGTATTATGAAAATATTGTAATGTGAACCCAATAACACTTTTTTTTTTTTTTTTTTTGTAATTCATTCCAAGTCTTTGGAAGTTGAAAATTTTGCTATATTACTAAGCTATTCATCTCTCTAAAAGGTCATATTTATAATGAAAATTGCACTACACTTTCATCATCATATGTTCCTGTTATAAGAATCAATTTTGAATGCCTTTGTGATATTTTTCTAAAGCACGTTTCTGGAGGTTACAACCAAAAAACAAAAACAATTTGCACTTTCCAGTTTATTGGGCCTTTTCTGTTAGCGCGATCTATTATAAACGGGTAATAAACTCAATCTTATTGCATTTGCGATAATCCCGATAACTGGAATTGTGTAGGTTTTTACGTTGTTATGGTGAAATGTGTTCCCCTTCACTGAAATCTTCAATCATATAAAAAACAAATTTTCAGAAACTTCCCTTCATTCTTATTTACTTATTACAATAGTGAAGGGAAAGGGACGAACAGAAAGTGCAAGTGCTGGCAGTGCTAGGAAGTAAAAGAAAACTGATTTAGAAATGAAGGTGATTAATTAAGAAGTATGAAGCAGGACAAAGTTTGTCATGGAATTAGGTCTCACTGCTTTAACAGTGAATACTATTTTAGGGGACAGTGCATGTATAAGGGGTGGTTGAGGGGGAGAAGACAGAGAGTGGTAATCAATGGACACTGCTCATCGTGGACTGATGTTATTAGTGGAGTCCCTCAGGGCTCAGTGTTGGGTCCATTATTGTTTTCTGTATTTATAAATGATATTGATGATGGTATATCTGGATTAATGTCCAAGTTTGCAGACGATACAAAGGTTGGCAGGGTTGTCAAGGACACTACTGACACTATGCTTCTGCAACAGGATCTGGAAAGGTTGAGCAGATGGGCTGAGAGGTGGCAAATGAAGTTTAACATTGACAAATGTAAAGTACTACACATGGGAAACAGCAACCCCAGAGCAACGTATCAACTCTATGGTACAACACTGACAGTGGTAGAGAATGAAAGGGACTTGGGGGTGATTGTGCAGGCAGATATGAAGTTCTCTGAGCAGTGCAGACGGGCTGCAAGAGTAGCTCATGGAGTATTGTCAATGATATACAGGAATTTTTCCAGCAGGGATAAGGAGGTGATTATTCCATTGTATAAGGCGATGGTCAGGCCACACCTAGAGTATTGTATACAGGTCTGGAGGCCTCATTTCAAGAAGGATGTAGAGCTGCTGGAACGAGTACAGAGAAGGGCAACAAGATTAGTGAATGGAACAAAGGGGTGCTCTTACGAAGAAAGGCTTAAGTTTTGCAAATTACAGTGTCTGGAGACTAGGCACCAGCGAGGTGATCTGATAGAGGTGTATAAAGCCTTGAATGGTTTAAGCATGCTCAATGCTGATGGGATTCTTCCTCTAGCTCAGAATAATCACCTGAGAGGGCATAAATTCAAATTGAGGAAAGACAGATGTAGGATAGACGTGCGGAAATTTGCCTTTAGCCAGCGGGTGGTTGGTTGGTGGAACAGACTTCCATCCCTTGTGGTGGAGGTTGATAGCCTAAATAAGTTTAAGGCTCAGCTGGACAGGTATTTTGAACGAACAGAGGGGTGAAGTGGAAGTGGTTTTTTTTTTTTTTTTTTTTTTGGCTGATGCTGCATAAGCTTGCTTTCTTGCATCAAATGCCTCTACTAATGCTAATGCTAATGCTAATAAAAGAACATGTTAAAAGGTCAGTGCATTTAAGATCAACAGTGATCAGATGCTATATAGAAGATGGAAAAGCTATTAAAAATACTGATGGAATATGAATATGAAAATATTGTAATGTGAACCCAATAACACTTTTTTTTTTTTTTTTTTTTTGTAATTCATTCCAAGTCTTTGGAAGTTGAAAATTTGGAAGTTGAAAATGCGTATATACCATTAAAAAAATACTCCACGAGAAGGGTTCCAAGTTGGATGAATAGTGAAGTTGCCACATTACTTGAGCAGAAAAAGGTGGCATGGAAAAGTTACAGAGCAATAAAAAGTACTGAAGCCTATAACAGCTACAAGGTGATGTGTAATAGAGCCACAGAAAAGGTTCGACAGGCAAAGGCAGTTTATGAGAAATCACTAGCAAACAGAGCAAAGAGGGGGGATAAAGAATTCTTCACATATATAAATGTCAAGAAGAGCAGGACAAACCAGATCGGACCTTTACGTAAGGGAAAGGGGATAGTAATAAATACACCAGCTGCCGTTGCAGATGAACTCAACAGTTATTTTGCATCGATATTTACAAATGAAAAGCCTTTTGTGGCAATGGGAAATTGTGGGAGTGAAGTTAAAAAATATGTAATTAATGATATTGAAATTTCGCAAGATTATTTAATGAAAGAACTTTCGAGCCTACAGACCAGTAAGACTCCTGGAGTTGATGGAATATACCCTATAATCTTAAGAGAGGCGGCAAGCGAGTGCATTGAACCATTGAGGCTAATTATGCGAGCATCACTAGACTCTGGGGAGATTCCCTTGGATTGGAAAAGTGCAAATGTATCTCCCATACATAAGGGTGGCTCTAAAAGTGAAGTGGGAAATTATCGACCTGTCAGTCTGACTTCAGTAGTAGGGAAAATCATGGAGGCAATGATCAAGGGTGGAATACAGGATCATTTGGATCGACTTGAAATTCTCAAGGATACTCAGCATGGTTTTGTAAAGGGAAAATCATGTGTAACAAATCTGGTTCGCTATTTCGAAAGGGTCACTCTCGAGCTGGATTTAGGGAATAATTTCGACATTGTTTATTTAGATTTCAGCAAAGCTTTTGACTCAGTCCCACATGAGCGGTTGCTTTATAAGCTGGAACAGGTTGGAATCACTGGGAAAATCCTTAGATGGATAGAAGGATGGCTTCACGGCAGGAAGCAGAGGGTTGTGATAAATGGCTATTCCTCAGATTGGGTTGATGTAAGAAGTGGGGTTCCCCAAGGATCAGTATTAGGGCCACTGTTGTTTTTAATTTTCATAAACGACATTGATGAAGGGATAGAGGGCGTGATGTCTAAATTTGCAGATGACGTTAAAATTGGTAGAGTAGTTAATGATCACTGTCAAGCTGAGCTTCTTCAGAGAGACCTAGATAGACTTCAGGAATGGTCAGAAAAATGGCAGCTGTGCTTTAATCCAACAAAGTGTAAGGTATTACACCTGGGAAACAGTAATCCCAAAATAACGTATTCACTTGGTGGAGTTCAACTAAACCCAGTACTGGAGGAAAGGGACTTGGGTGTTACGATACGGTCAGACATGAAATTCTCTGAGCATTGTAAACAGGTTGCAAGGAAGGCCCGTGGTGTCCTATCGATGATCTATCGAACTTTTGCAAGTAGAGATAGGGACGTGATAATCCCATTATATAAGGCTTATGTTAGACCACACTTGGAATACTGTGTTCAAGTATGGAGACCGCACCTAAAGAAAGACATCGAGCTTCTTGAAAGGGTGCAACGAAGGGTAACTCGCCTGGTAAGATCGGCAAAAGGGCGTCCTTATGAAGAAAGACTTCGAATATGTGGGTTGCAGAGTTTGGAAACTAGACACCTTAGAGGAGATTTGATTGAGGTGTTTAAGGCTCTGAGAGGCATCAGTAAAATGAATGAGGACAAAATTTTCAAGATTATAAATGATGCTAGAACTAGGGGACATAAATTCAAGTTACGGGGGGAAATGTTTAGATTGGACTGCAGGAAGTTTTATTTTAGCCAGCGAGTTATAAATCACTGGAATAAGTTGCCTTCATGGGTGGTAGAGGCCGACAGTTTGGGGAAATTCAAAGGTCATTTGGATAGTACTTTCGGGTAGGGAAGCGCATAGGATGATAGGATTCATTTCCTTTTTATTTATTTTTTATTTTATTATTATTTTTTTTATTTATTAATTATTATTATTTAGTTATTTATTTATTTTTTGTTTTTATCATTGTTTTGTTCGGATTTTTTTTTTTTTTTTTTTTTTGGCTGGTGCAGCATAAGCCATAGGCTTTCTTGCACCATACGGCCGTTACTAATACTAATACTAATACTAATATCAGATTCAGAAGCAAGTGCCCCTAAGTCCAATGTCCCTTCAAGCAAAAGCAAGAAGTATTTATGAAGATATTAAGGATAAGTACAGCAAACCCCAAGCCAAGTTCTTGGCAAGCAACGAGTGGTTTAATTAGGTTCAAGCATTGCACTGGTTTCCAAAACATTACAGTATGTGGTGAAGTCACCAGTGCCGATTCTGCAGCTGCAGAGAAATTTTGTGATGTGTTGGAAAAAATTATTCATGAAGGTGGCTATTCAACGCAGCAAATTTTTAAAGTTGACGAGATTGCTCTGTATTGGAAAAAATGCCGGATCAAACATACATTGCCAAAGAGGAAAAGACAATGCCAGGTTTAAGGCTTCAAAAGATAGGGCCACACTCTTGCTTGGGCTAATGCAGTGGGAAATTACAGATTAATACCTCTGTAAAGTAGCTCTGCAACCACCGTAAAGGTTGCAGAGCTACTTCAGTTGGAGGTTGATGCCAAAGACTTGGAGGACTTAATAGAGGAAGAAGAGAAGAAATTATCTAACAAAGAACATACTGATCTGCTTGTGTACCATTCTGAAAATTCTCGTGCATTTAAGGGCATCAATAAAGCCACCCTACTCGTACATTTCCAATTGAACCAGAGAGCATGAATAACAGTATCTCTTTCTCTTTGAGGATTGGTTTAAATGCTGCTTCATTCCCGAGGTTGAAAAATATTGTAAAGACAACGACGTTCCTTTCAACATTTTGCTTCTATTAGATAATGCTCCTGGATATCAAGCGCATCTGGATGATTTCAATTCGAACATGAGGGTCGTATTTCTACCGCCAAACAAGACTTCACACATCCAACCTATGGATCAATGTGTTATTTTGAATTTAAAAGCATACTATTTATGCACAACATTTGCTCAGGCATTGTCTGCAGTAGATGATGAGAAAAACTTTACGTTAAGAGACTTTTGGAAATCTTACAATATTTACCAAGCCATCTTAAACATTAATAAGGCATGGAAGGAAATTACTAAAAGTTCTTTAAATGGTGCATGGAATAAAATATGCCCACGGCACATAAAAGGCTTTGAAAAAGATGAATCATATGAAGAGGTCACAGATAAGATTGTAAAGGTTGCAGAGCTACTTCAGTTGGAGGTTGATGCCAAAGATGTGGAGGAGTTAATGGAGAAAGAAGAGAAAGAATTATCTAACGAAGAACCTCTTGACTTGCAGGCAGCGATAGTGAAAGAAGAAAATGCTGACTAAGCTCAAGATGAACCAAATGAGGAGCCGAGATGCTTCATCACCAGAGAGATGGTAATGGCATTTTGTGAAATTGTGTCGGCAATGGCAAGGTTTGAGAAGATGGATCCCGACAGCGAACAATTCTTAAAAGTTAACATGGGGTGAATGATATGCTTGCTTGCTATAAAGAAATCTACGATGAAAAGAAAAAAACCACTGTCCAGACATCCATTAATATGTTCTTTCATAGGGTTGAGTGGCCGACCCCTCCTAATTCTCCGCAGCCCTCAACCTCCGCAGCAGCATACTTATTAGCTGAAGATGTTGATTCTGTCAAAAATGCTTGAGAGGTAAAACTTACTGATGTTATGCCTGTCTCCTCTCTTTTTTTGTAATTTTTCCTGCGCATGAGATAAAAAATTGAATAAATACAATGAATAATTCTATTTATATATTTGTCAAATGTTTCTTTTTTAATTCAATCAATTCAGTGAGTGTTGCACAAGCATGGAGGAAATTTAAACTTACGTAGAGTTCCACAGAACGCAATCCTTATATAAGTCGAGGAGTGGCTGTACAAGAGACCTAGTTGAGATTCAATTAATGAATAGTAATAATAATTAATGAACAGTATTAGTAGTAGCAGCGGCAAATGATATAAGAAAACAAGCTGATACAGTTTCAGCCAAAAAAAAAAAAAAAAAAAAAAATGCCATTTCACCTATCCATCCCCCTCCAATAGTTTGCCAAGTTCTTCCTTGAATTTCACTGTGACTCGTAAAAGAACAGATGAAAGCTTGTTCCAATAATCAACCACTTTGAATGGCTTAATACAAACTTCTGCATGTCTATTCTCCAACCACCCTTCCTCAATATGAATTTATATCCCCTGATGTGGTAGTCTGAGCAAGAGGAAGAATGCCGACCGGACTAGCCGGGTGGGTCAAGTGCTTGCCTGGCGACCCAAAGGTCGCGGGTTCGATTCCCGACTCGAGCTTGGATCAAAGTACTGCAAAAACCTCGGGAGGTGCATTATGGCCACAGAAGCCTATGCGCCAACAACTACCAAAAAAAAAAGAGGAAGACTCCCATCTGCAATGGGTTTGCTCAAGCCAGTTATATTAAAGGAGGCAGCAAACCCTTAGCCATAATTATGAGAGCTTCCTTGGACTCAGGGGAAGTACCCATGGACTGGAGATGTGCAAATGTGACCCAAATTCACAAAGGAGGATCAAAGGCTGACACAAGTAATTATAGACCTGTAAATTTAACTTCTGTTCCCGGAAAATTAATGGAGGCACTGGTTAAAGAAGCACTGCAGGATCATCTACACAAGAATTCAGTTATAGCTTGGACATAGCATGGTTTTGTTAAGGGGAAGTCTTGCCTGACCAATTTGATTGGATACTATGATGCAGTCACAAAAGAACTGGATGCAGGGAATAACTTTGATATTATAAACTTAGATCTTAGAAAGACTTTTGTTATTGTTGCACATGGAAGACTGCTGCACAAATTGGAGCAGTGTGGCATTGGAGGCAAATTGCTGCTATGGATAAAGGGGTGGTTGAGGGGGAGAAGACAGAGAGTGGTAATCAATGGACACTGCTCATCGTGGACTAATGTTATTAGTGGAGTCCCTCAGGGTTCAGTATTGGGTCCATTATTGTTTTCTGTATTTATAAATGATATTGATGATGGTATATCAAGCTTAATGTCCAAGTTTGCAGACGATACGAAGGTTGGCAGGGTTGTCAAGGGACACTACTGACACTATGCTGCTGCAACAGGATCTGGAAAGTTTGAGCAGATGGGCTGCAAGAGTAGCTCATTGTGTATTGTCAATGATATATAGGAATTTTTCTAGCAGGGATAAGGAGGTGATTATTCCCTTGTACAAGGCAATGGTCAGGCCACACCTAGAGTACTGTATACAGGTCTGGAGGCCTCATTTCAAGAAGGATGTAGAGCTGCTGGAACAAGTACAGAGAAGGGCAACAAGATTAGTGAATGGAACAAAGGGTTGTTCTTAAGAAAGGGTTAAGTTTTGCAAATTACCATGTGTGGAGACTAGGCACCGGCGAGGTGATCTGATAGAGGTGTATAAAGCCTTGAATGGTTTGAGCATGCTCAGTGCCGATGGGATTCTTCCTCTTGCTCAGAATAATCACCTGAGAGGGCATAAATTCAAATTGAGGAAAGACAGATGTAGGATAGACGTGAGGAAATTTTGCCTTTAGCCAGCAGGTGGTTGGTTGGTGGAACAGACTTCCATCCCTTGTCGTGGAAGTTGATAGCCTAAATAAGTTTAAGGCTCAGCTCGACAGGTATATCGAACGAACAGAGGGGTGAAGTGGAAGTGGTTATTTTTTTATTTATTTTTTATTTATTTATTTTTTTTGGCTGATGCTGCATAAGCTTGCTTTCTTGCATCAAATGCCTCTACTAATGCTAATGCTAATGCTAAGCCATTCAAAGCCTTAAACACATCAATCAGATCATCTCTCAGGTGCCCAGTCTCCAGATGCAATTTTTAGAACTGACGCTTTCCTTGGTAAGAGCACTCCTTTTACCTCACCCACATCACTGCTATTCTCTGCACCCATTCCCGCAGCTCTACATCCTTCCTAAAATGAGCTGTATTATCAACAGTCAAACCATCGATATCAAGTGGAGCAAAATGATTCACTCACTTCCTTCTAGAGTTTATATACGTAAAAAAGTCTTTGCTGTTTTTCTTTGCATCTTTTGCTAAAGATTTCTCGTAATCTGCCTTCGCTTGCCTAACCTCCTTTGTGACTTGATTACAGACTAGCTTATATCTAATACATGATTCTGTGTTGCTTGATAATTTATATGCATCTTATGCATTTTCTTCTCTGCCATGAGTCTCATTAGTTCATCTGACATCCATTTAGACCTAAACCTTGAACAGTATTTCTTAATTGGTATAAAATTCTAGTAGCTTCAACGATTAATTCCTTGAATGCTTCCCATTTAGAGTTTGCTGTTGATAACATCATCAGTTGGTCCCACTGTATAGAATTCAATAACAGTCTAAGGCCACTACAGTCACCTTTACAAAAGCAAAAAACCTTACCTTTACCCCCGATGGTAGTAATATTAGCATTAGTAGAGGCATATGATGCAAGAAAGCAAGCTTATTCAGCATCAGCCAAAAAAAAAAAAAAAAAAAAAAAAAAAGCACAACCACTACTCCCATTTCACCCCTCCATTCGTTCGAAATACCTGTCCAGCTGAGCCTTAAATTTGTTTAGGCTATCAACTTCAACAACAAGTGATGGAAGTCTATTCCACAAACCAACTGCCCGCTGGCTAAAGGCAAATTTCCGCACATCTATCCGACATTCGCCCTTCCTCAATTTGAATTTATGCCCTCTCAGGTGATTATTCTGAGTTGTGTTTTTAGGAGGCATTAGCAACTAAGGCCATATTGCTCCAGGATATGCGGTGGTCATTCCTTAACCTTTCCGCATCCTCCGTATTTGGTGGTGATGGGCTCGAACCCCGGTCTAATCAAGAAGCGTGTGCTACGCACTGCTGCCCCTTCCCACCTGGCTACGGAGGCGCCGGTGATTATTCTGAGCAAGAGGAAGAATCCCATCAGCATTGAGCATGCTCAAGCCATTCAAAGCCTTGTACACCTCTATCAGATCATCTCGCCGATCCCTAGTCTCCAGACTCTGTAATTTGCAAAACTTAATCCTTTCTTCGTAAGAGCAACCCTTTGTTCCATTCACTAATCTTGTTGCCCATCTCTGTACTCGTTCCAGCAGCTCTACATCCTTCTTGAAATGAGGCTTCCAGACCTGTATACAGTACTCAAGGTGCGGCCTGACCAATGCTTTATACAAGGGAATAATCTCATCCCTATCCCTGCTAGAAAAATTCCTGTATATCATTGACAAGACACCACGAGCTACTCTTGCAGCTCGTCTGCACTGCTCAGAGAACTTCATATATGCCTGCACAATTACCCCAGGTCCTTTTCATTCTCTACCACTGTCAGCGTAGTACCACAGAGTTGATACGTTGATCTGGAGTTACTGTCTCCCATATGTAGTACTTTACATTTGTCAATGTTAAACTTCATTTGCCACCTCTCAGCCCATCTGCTCAACCTTTCCAGATCCTGTTGTAGCAGCATAGCATCAGTAGTGTCCTTAACAACCCTGCCAACCTTTGTATCGTCTGCAAACTTGGACATTAAGCTTGATATACCATCATTTATATCATTTATAAATACAGAAAACAACAATGGACCTAACACTGAACCCTGAGGAACTCCACTAATAACATTAGTCCACGTTGAGCAGTGTCCATTGATTACCACTCTCTGTCTTCTGCCACTCAACCATCCCTTTATCCATAGCAGCAATTTGCCTCCAATGCCACACTGCTCCAGTTTGTGTAGCAGTCTTCCATGCGCAACAGTATCAAAAGCCTTTCTAAGATCCAAATATATAATATCAAAGTTATTCCCTGCATCCAGTTCTTTTGTGACTACATCATAGTATCCAATCAAATTGGTCAGACAAGACCTGCCCTTAACAAAACCATGCTGTGTCTGAGCTATAACTGAATTCTTGTCCAGATATCTTGTCCATATCTTTAAGTAAATCACACATCACTATATTGTGATAACTGCTGATAACCAGATCAAGAGTATTACTTTCTCTCTAGTTGCCTCTCGAACAGCTAACTGTTTCCCGACCCACCTAACACTGCCTTGATAGCATCAGCAAATATTCTTGCAACCTTTCTATTTAAGTGTATCCCATCCCTGTAGAAGCAGTCTCCTGTTAACAAGCACAGATCAAGCTGAAAAAAATTCTACCCCATGAGCCCTGTCAAATCTCTCCAGGGTTGAACTGATTGACAAGGCTCTCATCATATACTCCCTCCTATTGTGTCTGGGCAGAATTGCAGACACTTTCAAATTCAAACCTAACTTGCGACTTTTTTTCAAGATTGACCTGTACTTGTTAAATAAGTCTGCAGATCTCCTATTCTTAATGTCATTAGTGCCAATGTGTACAAAAATATCACCCTTTGTGCCCTTAAAAGATGGTATCTGCTCAACAACATCATCAGCTTTTGCCCCTGGAGGACATACCCTGGTCCTATTTCACCTATCCTTTTTACACAATACATTACCAGTGTCTCTAACAATGGAGTCACCAACAATAACTAGCTCTTGTGGGAACAGTGCATTTTGCCTTGGAGATTGCCGCTGTGTTACATAATGCACAAGAGTGAGCTCTGGCATTGAGTTGGGCAGCTGAGAGCTTGATTGGTCTCCCACTTTAATACCTTCGATGGCATCTACCTGACTCTTCAAACTCTCATAAGCACTTATCAGAGCACTGAGTTGGCACCTAATTTCTTGACACACTCCTTCCCTCTGCACCTAACACACAGAAAGACATCCTCCTTGAGACAGTCTGGGGCATGTTATCCGATTGAATACTACTGATTAACAATGAAAATTAATAAGATTAATCAATTTAATTAATTATCAATTAATCAAATTCATTCCTACAGTCAGTGATACGTATTACACTATCTAGTTTTATGTTACAGCTATCTATTTACCACAATTTTCTCCACCACTCACTCTATATTATAACATTGGTGGCAAGATTCAAACAAAACAATGGTTTTACGTATATTAAGTAGTAACCTACAAAATCTCTATCTAAAAAAAAATTAAAATAACGAGCATAACTAAAACTATAAAGCTACTTATAAAGTACGATATAATGTGACAATTTAGTAAATAAAATGGCAAAAGTTTTCAAAAATCTTATATTTCTTGGAGCTTGAATTCATTGCTTTCACTCATAATGATACTCAATGTCCTGAATGATAAAGTGAAATAGGAATTGTGGTAAAAGTGAATGAATGTTATGGTAAATTTGAGTCAGTGGAGGAATGAAAGAAATTGGCTGTAAGAACACATATATAACAACAATATATTTATTAGAAATACTAACATAATCTCGACTATATACTAACAACAACAGAAACACTGCACCCCCTCTGGCTTGCAAGATCTACAGCCAGGGCTGCACTTGAACTGAAAAGTATTAGTATGCTGAAATACCTAGGGAGAGCAGTACAGTAAGTAAGAATTGAATAAATGAGACAAATACCAGCAGAATAAATGAGAGCATGTCTATAAGTGTGAAAGGGTGCAAACCACACATTAATTAATTCAAATATTTATAACCCTTAGTCTCTAGCTACTAAATTTTAATTATTAGACGTTTAGTATAGTAAGTACACTAACATACCATTGACCCTCTCTGCCATGAGAAAGAAGATCGATGTGTAAAAAAAATTGTATAATCTAACAGAAAATGTAAGAAAAGAAGCACAAAAACAATATAAAATGTAAGAAAAAAAACGATAAAACCAGAATGAGAGAGAGAGAGAGAGAGAGAGAGAGAGAGAGAGAGAGAGTTAATGAGGATTATGAATGGATAAAATTTCCTGCCTTCCTCCACCCCCCACTTTTTTTTTTACTGGGCTCTCCTCGGCTTGCCTCCTCGTGGTGCTGGATGGTAAACTAGAGGTTTTTGTGTGAAAACACAGGCCCCTGGGCTAAAAGGCTGGATGAGCAACGTAGCCCCACACTAATACTACACGAACACTCTCTAACGTACACAAATCTGGCATTTGCAGAGTTTTTGTTCATCTCATTGCCTGACACAGAGTTGGGGAACCCCCCCGCCCAGGATGTTGTTTGTTTGTTATTTGGTTTTTAGGAGCATTAGCAACGAAGGCCATATTGCTCCGGGATATGCGGTGCTCATTCCCTGACCTTTCTGCATCCTCCGTATTTGGTGATGACGGGTTCGAACCCCGGTCTAATCAAGAAGCGTGTGATACACACTGCTGCTCCTTCTCACCTGGCTACGGTTTGTTGTTTGTTTGTTATTTGGTTTTTAGGAGCATTAGCAACTAAGGCCATATTGCTCCGGGATATGCGGTGGTCATTTCCTGACCTTTCCGCATCCTCTGTATTTGGTGGTGACGGGCTCGAACCCCGGTCTAATCAAGAAGCGTGTGCTACACACTGCTGCTCCTTCCCACCTGGCTACGGAGGCGGCCCCTGGCTACGGAGGTGCCCCCCCTCACCCCAGAGCTTCATTACAATTAACACTATGTTCTAAAGAATTCCAGAACTAGCAGTCATAAATTCAAATTACATGGCTTGAGGTTCAGATTAGATTGAAGGAAGTTTTCTTTTAGCCAGCGAGTCACTGACAGATGGAACAAGTTGCCTTCACAAGTAGTTGAGGCTGACAGTTTGAATAAATTCAAAGGTCAAGCGGATACTTACCTGTTTGAGAAGAGAAGCATATAATTTCTGTTTTCATATCTACTTTGTTAGGTTTTTTTTTTTTTTTTTTTGCCAGTGCAGAAAAAACATGTGGCTTCTTTGCCCTATATGGTGAATATCATTACTATTACAATTAAGAGTGTTAAAACTACATTTTTTCCCCCTTTTCCACTCCCCATAACATGTTGCAGCAGAATTAGTGTAAAGTTACATTAACCTTCCACAGCCAGTTGACTTGATACACAAGGGAAAGTTTTACAATACAAATATAACTTTCCTTTGCTCCATATTGAAATGTTGTTCAAGTTTTCATGTGTTTCACCTATAAAACCAACAAACATATTAATGGAAATTTCTGTTGTCTCATGAACTTATGAAAACCTGGTACAGCACTGGGTAAAAAATGCTTTCCTTTATTGCACTTAAAAAAAAAAAAAAAAAAATTAACAATCTGAGTGAATCCAATATGAAAGTAAATAAATAAAAGGGCGTTTTTGTTTGTTTAGTTTTTAGGAGCACTAGCAACTAAGGCCATATTGCTCCAGGATATGCGGTGGTCATTCCCTGACCTTTCCGCATCCTCCGTATTTGGTGGTGACGGGCTCAAACCCTGGTCTAATCAAGAAGCATGTGCTACGCACTGCTGCTCCTTCCCAACTGGCATAAATAAAAGGGAAACTGAAATGTTTTAAACTGCTCATTACTCAAAAAAAAACAACTCGAAACTATATCAAAACATGTGACATCCATCCCAACAAGAAAAGAATACCCATACCTTCCTCATCTATACCAGCAGTTCCCAACCTATTTTGATTCGCGAACCCCTTTCAACATATTTTTATTGCAAACCCTAAGCCTACATTCTCTGAAATTGTATAATAGTTCTGAGCTTTTATAAAATATTTCCAGTTCTACATTTTTATAAGCAATATTGTATAATAATAAAAAAAATTTAGTATGTAAAACATTTATTTAACACAATATACTGTAAGCTTTTTTTTTTTTTTTTTTTTTGTTAGTTGTTGGCGCATCAGCTTCTATGGCCATAATGCCTCCCAAAGTTTTGCATTTTACTGTGATCCAAGCCCAAGGCGGGAATTGAACCCGCGACCCGTGGTGGACCCTGGAAATTCAACAGCTCAGACGGGAAACAATTAAAAGAAGAAAACAATTCCAACGGGCAAGGCGCACATGGCCGGCCCATGAGGTTGAAGCTTTAAGGGAAAGATATAGAGAAGCCAGAAACAGCTACACAAATGCGATCGTCAAGAGCAAACGCAAGGCCTGGGAGACCTTCGTTAGCACAACAGGGAACACCGAACCCTGGGGTGTGGTATACAAGATAGTGACGAATAAACTTCCCAGGGGGGAAGTCATTTCAACCACCCAGACACCACAAGGTGATTATACCACCACGTGGCAACAATCTATAAGCAATATATTGGATGCCATCTTCCCGAAACCAATAGAGCCAACACTGCCAGAGCAACTTATCATCTGTCAAGATAATGAAGTTTATTCACCAGACACTCAGGAGCCACCCTTCACACAGGATGAACTACAACAAATGGCAACCCTGATAAGAAATAATAAATGTCCAGGCCTGGACTACTTAGAACCCGAAATTATTAAGAAGACCGTGGAGATCGTTCCAGACCTCCTCTTACACCTATATAACAGCTGCTTGGCTAAGGGCATCTTCCCCAAAAAATGGAAGACAGCAAAGGTAAAATTAATCGCCAAAAATTCGAACAAACCACCCCACCTGCCAAACTCTTATCGGCCAATAGCCCTACTGCCGGTTGCAAGCAAACTGCTTGAAAGACTACTCTGCACAAGGATACATCAGCATTACCAGGCAGCGAAACTCACAGAGACATCGCAATACGGATTCAAGAAGGGTTCGTCTACTGTGGAAGCCTTGCGTAGCCTATCGGAATTAGCAGCAAACTGCAATAATAAATATCTTCTAGCCATCTCCGTTGACTTCGCTGGGGCGTTCGACACCATTTGGTGGCCGAGCGTACTGGCAAGACTAAGGCTGGCACAAGTGCCGATCAACTTATACTCCATAATTAGGTCATATCTCTCCGAGAGACGCATCATCGTGGAAGCACCTTATGGTAGAGTGAATCGTGATGTCCACAGGGGCTGTCCCCAGGGTTCCGTTCTGGGGCCGCTCCTGTGGAATATGGTTTTGGATGGGTTCTTGGCTTTGCACCTCGGTGATGTGCACTCCCAGGCCTTTGCTGATGATTTGGTCCTCACCATTGCTGCAGATAGCCGGGCCCAGCTAGAGGAAAAGGCCAATCAGGCAATGCTGATATTGCAAAACTGGACCAGAACCCACTGCCTGACGATATCAACAACAAAGACGTCCTCCGTCCTGCTAAAAGGCAAGCTTGATATACGTAGACCGCCACAAATAAAGGTGGGACCTACCACAATAAAATTAGTGACCCAGTTAAATATTTAGGAGTTATACTGGATGGTAATCTTACCTTTAAACACCATCTAACTTATATCAGAGCCAAAATCAAAAGATACTCTGGATTGGTGGCTAGGATCGTCAGGCGGGACTGGGGGTTAAACCAACGCACCCTGTCATTGTTTTATAAAACAACCTTCCTACCGATCATCACTTACGCCTCAGCAATATGGTTTTCCAAAACAGGAACTGTAGTAAACCGACGCATCCTTGATGCAACGCAAAGAACAATCCTACTGACAGTTACACGTGCTTGTAGGACAACCAGTACCCACGCGCTGCAGGTCTTGGCCGGAGCTCTTCCCCTTGACTTAGAGATCATGCGTAGGGGAATGAACTACCACATAGAGAAAGGAATACCTTGTACATACCATGGCTATACTGTGGACGTTAATGCACCACAAAAAAATGAAAAGACAAGGCTGCAAAAACACCTGATGCAAGTTTGGCAGGAGCGTTGGGCCAACTCAAATAAGGGAAATATCACCAGGAAATTCATTCCGAACATCGACAGGATGTTCGGAATGAACATCCTGTCCCAGTCCTGTACCCCAGTCCCCCAACTTGGTTTCAACCTGGCTTATACACCACCTATTTATTGACTGGTCACGGGGCCTTTAAAGCCAAGCTGGCAGCGCTGGGGATTGAGGTGGATCCGAGATGTGCCTGTGGGGAGCTTGAGTGCTGGGAGCACATTATGTATGATTGCACCCATTATGAGGACCTCAGGTGCAGACTGATCACTGCAATACACTACCTCCCCAAGAACTTGGAATCACATCTATTGGACTCACTTGAGGAATACAGGGAGCTAAAGGAATATGCCCAAAAACTATTTGGTAGGCGTAAAACACTGATAGCCATCTACAGAAGAAGATAAAAAAAAAAAAAAAAAAAAAAAGAGACACAGAACACGTGTGGAGAGGACTCAAGGAGAACCTCGCCCAGGAACCTGCTTATTACTAATCATCTAAAACCAGCGATCGCAAGAATAACCCCATGGAGCTGCGGATCTTCCCATGATGAAGAGAACCACAGCCATAGCTAACAGACCAACAATGGACCTGACCAGTGTTCATAGCTGAGGAAAAATATGGCTATCAATGACAGAGAAGACCAACGAAGATAGAGAAACTCCAAGTTGCTGCCTCAACGGAGCCATATTGGCTCTATGCTCTGCACTCTCTTGTGCATTGCAATTCTTTCCCTGGCAGGGGAGAGAGGTGACGGCTTGCTGTCGCCTCTCTTCCCTGCCACACCATTTCTTCCTTGTGGTGGGGCATGGGCATGCCTCACTGAAAAATTGGGGGTCACCTACCCTATCGACCCTCTTCTTCCTATTTCACCCCCCAGCCTTCACTCTCCCCTCCCAGCACTTTTTCTTGTACAGCGTATAGCCCTACACGTCCAAATTTAAAATACACCAAAAAATTTCGCCCAACCTTTTAGGCACTTTAGAAACAGGCTTTCAGCGTCAAACCCCATATTAGTGCTTTAATGTAAGTGATTTAAAATCAACCGCGGTCGTTCCAATTTTATTTTAGGTCCTAGCCACTAAAATCCCAGGAAAGTAAGTGGCAGGACCTGCCAGAGTACAATTGACTCAATGGTAACACCCGGCTAGCCTCCACGTGGCGAGGTATGGGCAACGTCTGGTCCCATTAGGGGCCTGGCGGCCAATAAGCTGGATAAACAATGGGCACAACATATAACACTACTCATGACCCACACACACTTCTAAATCTCTGGCTTTGACAGGATACTGTCACCGATACATAGAACATTCGCGGAGATGGGAGAAATCCCAGGAGCCGCTAGACCCTCAATACCTCATACCTCATACCTCTTTGGGCTGCCAGTCAGGCACTTTACCTACCTGGCTAGCCTGGTCGGCAAATTGTAAGCTAGTAAACTAATTATAAGGAATTGTGGGAGATGTGGTTTCTTTTGTTGGCAATTCTTTACTTTATATTTAATTTTATTTTACTTTATTATATCTGTTTATTATTAGTTATGTTTTTTTAAAATTTAACTTCTGTTAAAAATTCTGCAATGGCATTTTGTAATGGCACACACCATTACAGAATTTTTAGTGCGAACCCCCTGGAACACTTTCACGAACCACTAGGGGTTTGCAAACCACCGGTTTGGAACTGCTGATCTGTACGATCATTAAAACCTCTGATTGACTTAAATGGCTATGTATACAATATTTCAAAACTTTAACTCTCCAATAACTAAAAATAGTCACCATAATTGGATATTAGAAGATTCAGAAAATGTAAGCCACTTTTTGGAATACTATCTTCAAAGGGTAAAGCAGTGTTTAGTATTAACTGGCATTAGTATGGCAAATGATGCAAGAAAGCAAATTTATATAATATCACACACACACACACACACACACACACACACACACACACACACACACACACACACACACACACACACACACACACACACACACACACACAACTTTCCAACATCAACCCCAATAGTTTGTCTAGTACTTATAACATTAGTCCACGATGAGCAGTGTCCATTGAGCAGTGTCCATTGAGGGGGAGAAGACACTCCCTGTCTTCTCCCCCTCAACCAACCCTTTATCCATAGCAGCAATTTGACTCCAATGCCACACTGCTCCAATTTGTGCAGCAGTCTTCCATGTGCAACAGTATCAAAAGCCTTTCTAAGATCCAAGTATATAATATCAAAGATATTCCCTGCATCCAGTTCTTTTGTGACTGCATCATAGTATCCAATCAAATTGGATACTATGATGAACTACTTCCTTGAATTTATTCAATGTATGCACTTCCACAACAACAAAAGGAATGTCTGGAAAAAACTTCCACTCATCTATTCTAAAATTGAAGCCTCCAGACCTGTATGCAATAGTCAAGATGTCGCCTGATAATTTCCTTATACAATGAAAAATAATCACATCCTTTATCCCATATAGCAAAATTCTGTAGATCATTGATAAAACCACATCAGCTATCCTGGCAGCTGGTCTACACTGCCCCTACAACTTCATCCCCTGTGCAATTACACCCAGGCCTTTATTACTTTCCACTACCATGAGTGTAGCACACAGCTGGTACATTAATCTGGGATTGCTGCTACCCATATGCAGTAACTTGCATTTGTCAATGTTAAACTTCAGTTGCCATTTCTCAGCCCTTTTGCTAACTAACCTTTCTACATCATTTTGCAGGAGCATATCTTTTAATTTTGGCTGGTGGCGGCACATGTTCGGACTGTTTTGAAAGAGACAGCGAGAATTATACAAGCCAATTCAGAAACAGTACATCTATGAAGTAGTGAGTGGACAGACTCTGTTAGAGAGGAGTCATTAATTAACCTAACTGCCCTCTTCTGAATGGAATCTAGAAGCCTGAGAGAGGTTTTGGGGGCACTGCCTCAGATGTGGGAACAATATTCCATGGTAGGGCAGATTTGTGATTTATACAGAGTGAACAGCTGTTTTGAAGAAAAGTAACGCCGAGAGCAAAAGAGAAAACCAAGTTTTTTAGATGCAAAGGAAGCAATATTTGCAATGTGCTTGTGCCAAGAGAGATTAGAAGCCAGGGTAATCTCCAAAGATAAGCAGAGGAGCAGAGGAATCCTTTTTGCGAGATATAAGACAAGGCTAAGTTTTAGAAGGATTGAAATAAACTAAGTTATCTTTGTCCCACTGGAGAATTACCTGGAGATCGGCATTTAAGGAATTGGTAGCGGATATTCGAGAAGTTTAAGCTGATTCAGCAGGGCAAGGTTTCTCAAACTGGAAAGTGGAATGCAATGTGCTATCATTGGCAAAACTACAGATAGGATTTCCAGTCAATGGAAATCCTATCCAGTCAATGGAAATCCTATCTGTAGGATTCCAGTCAATGGAAATCCTATCTGTCATTATATACAAGAGGAAAAGAGTGGGGGAAAGAACTGAACCTTAGGGGTCACCAGCATTAGTGAAGAATTTAGAAGACAGAGAGCCATCTACCATCACCCTCAGTGAGCGATCAGAGATAAAGCTGGATAACCAATTACAAAAAATAGTTGGAAAATCATAAGATGGAAGCTTGTTTAGAAGACCTTTATGTCAACCATGATCGAAAGCCTTTGAGATGTCAAGAGCAACTGCTCGTGTTTCACCGAACTTTTCCATCGAATTGTCCATAAATGGGTAACATAAGCCAGAATATTACCAGTGGATCGACACTGACAGAATCCATACTGGTGATCGCTGATTAGACGGAAGGTTTCTAGATAGTTTAAGAGTTGGCGGTTAATTGATTTCTCCATTACTTTGAAAAGAGTAGAGGTAATTGCAATTGGACGATAATTGAATGGGAAGGATTTGTCACCCTTTTTAGGAACTGGAACTGGCTGGATATGAGCAAATTCCCAAGCAGAAGGAAAAACACCTCTGGAATAAGAAAGTGAAAAAAGGCGGCAAAAAACAGGAGTAAGTTCAGGAACACAGGTTTTGAGACCAAGTGGAAAAATATCTTCAGGACCTGGAGCTTTCCTAGCATCAAGATTCGTCAAAATCTTTTTGACCACAAGATGCATTGAATGGAGCGTGTTGGGAATGGTGGGAGGTGTTTTACCAAGATCATTAATACATATGAGTTGGAAGAAAAATGGGATGCTAGCAGGTCAGCTTTATCCTTGGCTGAAGTGACAACAGAATTATCTGGTTTTGACAGAGATGGGAGCAGAGATGGGCCAAAGTTGTGGCCCATCTCTGCTGCCCAGCTTTGACAAGAGACCAGATCACCTGCGGGAATGAAATTTCATGTTAGTTATTGAATATATAGACAACTTATATTAAAAATGGCATCTTCCTACTAATGTTTTATCTAGGTCAGGGTATGAACTTTTTGATACTCCCCTCATATAAACACTGGGAAAACAAATGTTATAAGCCTAATGATCATTATGAGTATACCAAACTGCTATACAGAGAAATAGAGTGGGCCAGCAAATCAAAATGTCTCATAATAGGGGATTTAAAGTTTACAGATGTTGATTAGAATTTGTGGATTGGTCATGGACACACTATCAAGACCTTTGTGGATTTCTTGGATGACTGCTTTTTATAGCAGCAGCAGCATGTTATATCGGCAACAAGAGGAAACAATATTCTTGATCTAGTTATCAACAGTGATTCTTCGTACATTAAGAATCTACAGGTGAAAGCCCACTGGGTGGCAGTGATCACCGTGTACTAATGTGGAAATTAATAAAAGACATAACTACTGTCAAGGGTAAAGGCTTTCGCTTTCGTAACAGTGACTACATTGGTCTCAGAAAGTTTTAAATTCTGTGCAGTGGCCCAACTGATAAAAGTTACCAACAGCAAAATCTAAATGGGAAGTATTCAGGGAATTAATCAAAGATGCAACTAAGTTTTTCATACCAAAGAAGAAATAATGTTCAAGACTTAGACCTAAATGGATGTCACATGAACTACTGAGACACATGTGAAAGTGTATGGGATGCATATAAATTAGTCTGTAATCAGGTCACAAAGGAGGTTAAGCAAGCTAAGGCAGATTATGAGGAGTCACAGAAAAGATTGTAAACAAAAACAGCAAAGACCTCTATGCTTATATTAACAATAGAAGAAAGGGGTTGAATTACATTGGACAACTTGCTATCTATGGGTTAACTTTTATTGACCCTACTCAGGTTGCAGACAAAGTGAATAAGTATTTTGCATCTACGTTTAGGAAATAAACTCATACGCCATCCATTAAATAAAATTTTTTACTGTAACTAAAGTTTTTTACAAATGATATAAAATCACAAACAAATTATTTACAATAAACTAATGGTTGTATTACGGAATGCTAAAAAACTGCAATAAAAGATCATTTACTATAAAATATAAAAATTAAAAGCGCTAAAACCCGTTAAGAACCTGAAGCTTTCGAGAGCGTCAGCTCCCTTCTTCAACAGTAATATAAATTCCTGCAACATCTCTTTATATAGCAGGCTCACGGTACCTCCACGCATGGCATTTCTCCACGTGGTTCCATCGACACATGGGCAGAACCAGAAGCGGAACTGCCTCGGGTACGTGGCAAAGCAAAATCGTTCATCTGAACTTAACACAATTGCTTCAAAAATAAGATGAATACGCATACCACTATCTCTGTTCATAGTATTCTTACTGGATGAGCCAATCCGTAAACCCTCGAGCCATTTACGCTCCCAATATCCATGCACGATTCAAAATAATAGCATCCTCCGGGGAGATTTGATGCTGCTTCTCCCAAAAATATTCGGCCACAGCAGACTTATTGAAATCAATAGTTCCTATGGCATTTAAATGTTCCCCCAGACGATCCCTGAGTCGTCGTTTTGTTTCCCCCACATAACACTCCCCACAATCCGGGCATTCTATTCTATAAACAATTCCGCTACTGAGATCTTTTGGTATATGGTCTTTGACCTGGGACACAGCTGTGCACAGCCTCCGCCCAGGAAGCTGTACACAGCGCATCTTATAACCCCATAAAATTCTTGCCAGATGCTCAGTAAGGCCCGGATAGTAGGGGATGTATGTGGTGGCTACCGGGACGAACGGCTCCCTACGTTCGGACAATCCTCTGCTATATCTATCCAGGATCCTCTGGGGGTATCCGCACTTTCTAAGTTCTGCTGTGACATGCTTGATTTCTTTTTCTTTATCCTCAGAAGTGGTACAGTGGGATCCTGCTCTGTCAAATAAAGCTTTTGCTACACTATTCTTGTATTGTCCAGCTTGTGCTGAATTATAGTGGGTGTATTGGCCTCTACACATGGGTTTTTTAAAAATGGACGTCTTAAGTCTAGAACCCACCCTAGAGACCAATACATCCAAAAATGACAGGGTATCGCCTGTTTCCACCTCTGCGGTAAATTGTATAAATTGGGAGAAGCTGTTAAGCTAGCAAACGGCATCATCCTCCCTCCCCTTCTGGACCAGGGCAAAGGTATCTTCAATATATCTTTTCCAATTTCTAATAGGAAACGAACACCCACTAAAAACCCTGCTTTTCAACTCCTCCATGGCCAAGTTGGCCACGGTGGCACTAATGGGTGAACCCATGTCTGTACTGTGCACCTGCTTATACATAGTTCCTTGAAATAACATGGTAGTACTAGCCAGACATAATTCTACCCCGGTACAAATATCTTCAACACCAAGCAGTGATCTATTACCAAGTGAGACATCCCTTGGTAATAGATCAATGTCGGAAATGCTGCACAACTATATAGTTGTGCAGCATCTCCGACAGTATCAGAAGTATTGTGAAAACGAAGCCAGACAACAATAGCATTTAGGATTTGCGTACCGCTGCAGAGCGCATGGGCTGATACCGCATGGTTTTAGGGTTAAAACACCTTTCTAGGACGTTCAATTAGTACGGGCCACTGTGCGTTTTCAAAAGAGTATTATGAATTTTTGGATTCGTAAGCTGCATGAAGATCTCAGATTTACTAGATGGCAAATTGGCATGTATTTGTGTAATATTGGTAGCAATGTTTCTTCTAGACACCTGGTTCTTATCAGAAGGTTAGTCTCGGATAAAGTTTCTAGGGTTGCAGAATCATATAGGCAAAGATGTTGGTGCATATCTTTGCCAACATCTTTGCCTATATGACCAACATCGAGCCATGATGATGAAGTCCCCCATATGGGGGACTTCAATGCTAAGGTTGGAAAAAGGCAAAACAGCACAGAAAGAGGAACTATAGGAAATTTTGGAATTGGTGAAAGAAATAAAAGAGGTGAAAGACTTGTGGAATTTGCAGAATCTCAAGGACTGTCAGCAGTGAACACTTTTTTCAAGAAAAGGGTGAACAGAAAGTGGACATGGAAGAGTCCAAATGGATTAACAACTAATGAAATCGACTTCATCCTCACTAACAGAAGATATATTGTGAATGATGTTACCGTACTGAATAAGGTAAATGTTGGAAGTGATCACAGAATGGTAAGATGTACACTTGATATAGATGTAGGAAAGGAAAAAACTGACTCGAGTAAATAATACAAAGGTCTTTGAAATAACAGAGGAGGAGAAAAAGCAGTATGTACTGGAACTTAAGAACAAGTTTGAGCTTCTCCAGACTGCTCAGGACCAAGATATCGACGAGGAATATTACAACTTTCTGAAAGTGATAAAGCCCAAGAAACCTATAGGGAAACAGAAATCCAAAGAAGAAAAAATTAGTCAAGAAACACTTGTCATGATGAACCAAAGACGACAAATGAAGAGCAAGAAAAACACTGACAGGGAGAAAATTGAGTATACTGAGTTATGCAAAGCCATTAGAAAGAGACTCAGAGAGGACATAAGAAGATTTAACACAAGAAAAGTAGAACAAGCATTAAGGGAAAACCAAGGATTTAAATCAGCAGCCATGAGCAGTAATAGAGAAAGACAAATGATACTGAAACTGAAGAATAGTGATGGTGTACTTATAAACAGCAGAGAAGGCATAATTCAAATAGCAGAAGACTACTATAGAGAATTACACAAGGAGCGAGGGAATGATACCAGCAGTGGGGAACATGGATTGCAAAGTAGCAACACATACGACATACCCGATATTCTTCCTGATGAGGTAGAACATGCATTGAAGAAAATGAAGAATCGGAAAGCCCCAGGGGAAGATGAAGTTACTGTAGAGTTGTTAAAATTGGGAGGAAGAGACATAACACAAAAACTGGCAAGGCTCTTCACAAAGTGCATTAGAAAAGGTGTGATGCCTAAGCAGTGGAATAATGCAATCATAGTTTTGCTGCATAAGAAAGGAGATAAATCAGAAATTGGAAATTATAGACCAATTAGCTTGTTATCCCATATCTACAAGTTGTTCACAAGGGTCATTACTAACAGATTAGAAAGAATACTTGATGAGAATCAACCGAAAGAGCAAGCTGGCTTTAGGACAGGATTCTCAACTATGGATCACCTTCACGTAATATCACAGCTAATGGAGAAAACAAATGAATATAAAACACCATTATGCCTGGCATTTGTGGATTATGAAAAGGCATTTGATTCCATACAGCATAAGGCAATGTTTCAGGCACTGGAAAGACAAGGCATAGATACTCCATATATTATGATTTTGAAGAAAATATATGAGAGTGCTACATCCTTTATTAGACTAGACAAAGACAGTAGCAAATTTAAAATCGAGAAAGGAGTTCGACAAGGAGACACAATATCTCCGAAGCTGTTTACTGCTGCCCTTGAGGAAGCTTTCAGAAGATTAGACTGGTCGCAGAAAGGAGTCAATGTGAACGGAGAGTACCTAAACCATTTACGATTTGCAGATGACATTGTGGTCATAAGCCACGATCCCAAAGAATTAGAGGAAAATCTTAATCAGTTATGCACAGTTAGTAAGGATTTTGGATTAAAGATGAATATGGCTAAAACAAAAGTAATGATGAACAAGTATGCCATGGAAGGGGAAATAATGATTGAAGGAGCAGTAATTGAAAAGGTGGAGTCATATACTTATCTGGGACAAGTTATTAGCTGTAATAATGATAAATGGCTGGAAGTCAAGAGAAGAATAAATTTTGGATGGATAGCATTCAGGAAATATAGTCACATACTGAAGAGCAATATCCCAGTTTGTCTGAAACGTAAAATAATGAAAACAATGTATACTCCCCACCATTACTTATGGAAGTGAAACTTGGGCACTCACCAAAAGAATGGAAGAGAAGCTAAGAACTACATAGCGAAGAATGGAACGAATTATATTGGGAATCAGACTGTTAGATAAGAAGAGAAACACATGGATTAGGCAGCAAACTCAAGTAAAGGACATTCTTATCAAAACTAAAGAACTAAAATGGTCTTGGGCAGGACACATAGCTCGAAGACATGATGACAGATGGACTAAGAAAATAACAGAATGGTACCCAAGAGGAGCTAGAAGAAAACCTGGAAGACAAAGGCGGAGATGGATAGATGAAATTCATGAGTCTTTGAGTAGTAAATGGATGGCCAGTGCTCAAAACAGAAGGAACTGGAAAGTTGCTGGAGAGGCCTTCATCCTGCAGTGGATTGAAAATGGCTGATGATGATGATGATAGGCAAAGACAAATTATGAAGTTCAGTGGGTTGGTGAATGAAAATGTGGTACAGCGATATGATAGGAGTACCCATTTTATACATAACGTGAGTAATATACAGCTCACGAAAGAACAGGAGGCAGTGCTTAGTCTAGGCCCCAAGTTCACGCTGTTACCTTCGAAACCCCCCATTGAGAGATAGCAATGGGTATTGAACGGGCCATTAATAAGTTTCCTGAGCCTTTAGCTAATGAAATCCGGGTGAAGTCTGCCGCGGTGTTGAGTCAGGTGAGGAAGGCATCCCCGAATCTCAGCCTTAGTCAAAAGAGAGCTCTAGAAGAATTGAGAAGAGATAAAGGAATAGTTATTCTACCAGCAGACAAAGGGAGATCAACGGTGGTCCTAAAGACAGAGGATTATAATAAGAAGGCATTGGATCTTCTGAAAGATAATAACATTTATAAGGTGATCCAGAGGAACCCATTGGTGGGCCTGGAATGGCGAGTCAACAAATTGTGCAATCCTGGTTGAACATGGAGAAGATTTCCAAGGAGACTTCCTGGTCATTACACGCTACAGGTAAACTCCCGCAATTCTACGGACTGCCAAAAATTCACAAGGCAGAAGTACCCTCGAGACCTATAGTTTCATTTATAAGGAGTCCTTCCTATTCACTATCAGGGTACTTGGCCAAATTAATTGTGCCCATAGTGGGGCAGTCCGAATATGTTATTAAAGACAGTAGAGAGTTTGTAAATTTTGTGGGGAATTTGACTATAAATGATAATGAGAGCATGATCTCTTTCGATGTTGTATCTTTATTCTAAGTTTGGGAGAAGCAGCATCCCTATTAATCATGCAATATATTGTGTAAAAATGGCATTGACCAGGGATGTCTTACTTGGTAATAGATCACTGCTTGGTGTTGAAGATATTTATACCGGGGTAGAATTATGTCTGGCTAGTACTACCATGTTATTTCAAGGAACTATGTATAAGCAGGTGCACAGTACGGCCATGGGTTCACCCATTAGTGCCACCGTGGCCAACTTGGCCATGGAGGAGTTGAAAAGCAGGGTTTTTAGTGGGTGTTCGTTTCCTATTAGAAATTGGAAAAGATATGTTGAAGATACCTTTGCCCTGGTCCAGAAGGGGAGGGAGGATGATGCCGTTTGCTGGCTTAACAGCTTCTCCCAATTTATACAATTTACCGCAGAGGTGGAAACAGGCGGTACCCTGTCGTTTTTGGATGTATTGGTCTCTAGGGTGGGTTCTAGACTTAAGACGTCCATTTTTAAAAAACCCATGTGTAGAGGCCAATACACCCACTATAATTCAGCACAAGCTGGACAATACAAGAATAGTGTAGCAAAAGCTTTATTTGACAGAGCAGGATCCCACTGTACCACTTCTGAGGATAAAGAAAAAGAAATCAAGCTTGTCACGGCAGAACTTAGAAAGTGCGGATACCCCCAGAGGATCCTGGATAGATATAGCAGAGGATTGTCCGAACGTAGGGAGCATTTCGTCCCGGTAGCCACCACATACATCCCCTACTATCCGGGCCTTACTGAGCATCTGGCAAGAATTTTATGGGGTTATAAGATGCGCTGTGTACAGCTTCCTGGGCGGAGGCTGTGCACAGTTGTGTCCCAGGTCAAAGACTGTATACCAAAAGATCTCAGTAGCGGAATTGTTTATAGAATAGAATGCCCGGATTGTGGGGAGTGTTATGTGGGGGAAACAAAACGACGACTCAGGGATCGTCTGGGGGAACATTTAAATGCCATAAGAACCGTTGATTACAATAAGTCTGCTGTGGCCGAACATTTTTGGGAGAAGCAGCATCAAATCTCTTCGCAGGACACTATTATTTTGGATCGTGCACATGGATACTGGGAGCATAAATGGCTCGAGGGTTTACGGATTGGCTCATCCAGTAAGAATACTATGAACAGAGATAGTGGTATGCGTATTCATCCTATTTTTGAAGCAATTGTATCAAGTTCAGATGAACGATTTTGTTTGCCACGTACCCGAGCCATTTCCGCTTCTGGTTCTGCCCATGTGTCGATGGAATCACGTGGAGAAATACCATGTGTGGAGGTACCGTGAGCCTGCTATATAAAGAGATGTTGCAGGAAGTCATATTACTGCTGAAGAAGGGAGCTGACGCTCTCGAAAGCATCAGGTTCTTAATGGTTTTTAGCGCTTTTAATTTTTATGTTTTAGTATATTACAACCATTAGTTTATTGTAAATAATTTGTTTGTGATTTTATATCATTTGTAAAAAACTTTAGTTACAGTAAAAAATTTTATTTAATGGTCGGCGTATGAGTTTATTTCCTAGACATGAATTTTCCCGACCTCAGAGGCCTCTTTCAGGATATTTTGCATCTACATTTGCACAAGAGGAAGGGGATCTCAGAGGTTTATCAAACTCTAACAAGAAGCTAAATGCCTTTATGATACTTGAAAGGAAATTGGATGAAATCTATCCAATTATATTAAGGGCATTATTAAGCAGAAAAAGGGATAATCAAATAATCAAACTCTTAGCCATAATTATGAGAGCATCCTTAGATTTAGGGGAGGTCCCTATGAACTGGAGATTTGCAACTGTATCCCCAATTCAAAAGGTGACATGAATAGTACAGACCTGTTAGCTTATGTCTGTTCCAGGGAAAATAATGGAATCATTGGTTAAAGAAATAATGCAGCACCATCTAGATAGGCATGATATTATCCTGTAATCACAGCATAGATCTGTTAGGGCAGTCTTGTCTAACTAATCTGAGGTTACTATGATGCAAAGTTCAAGGACCTGGATACAAAAAATAATTTTGACATCATATACTTGGATTTATTAAGGCTTTTTGATACTGTTGCAAATAAAAAACTGCTATACAAATTGGAGCAATGTGGCATCAAGGGCACATTACTGCTATGGATAAAGGGATGGTTTAGTGGACAAAGACAGAGAGTGGTTATTGATGGGCACTGCTCTTCATGGACTAATATTATTACTGGAGTTCCCCAGCGATCAGTGCTGAGCCCATTATTGTTTTCGTAAAGGTGACCACAGTGCTCCAGGCCATCCTATAACATTATCAATATCATTTCTTAAATGATATTGATGAAGGTATTTTAATGATATTTTTTTTTGATAGTATTTTAATGAAGGATGAAGGTATTTTAATGATATTGATGAAGGTATTTAGGCTTAATGTCTAAGTTTGCAGATGATACAAAGGTTGGTAGGATGGTTTAATAACAATGATCATTGTGAGCTACTGCAACAAGTTCAAGAAAAATTGGGTTGATGGGCTGAGAAATGGCAGTTGAAGTTTAACATTGACAAATGCAATGTCCTGCATATGGGTAGCAGTAATCCCAGAGTAATATAAAATGTGTAGTGCTACACTCAGGGTAGTGGAAAATGAAAAAGATCCTGGGGGAGGGGGGTAATTGTGCAACAACTCATTGGGTTTTGTAAATGATATACAGAACTTTGCTAGCAAGGATAAGGAGGTGATTATCCCTTTGTATAAGGCCATGGTTAGGATGTATCTTGAGTACTGCATACAGGTCTAGAGGCCTCACTTTAGGAAGTGATGTAGATCTGCTGGAACAGGTGCAGAGAAGGGCAACCAAACTGGTGAAGGGAACAAATGGTGCTCTCAACTAGAGGCTTCAGTTCTGCAAATTGCAGCATCTCAAGACTAGGTACCTGTGGGGAGATCTAATTGAAGTGTTTAAAGCTTTGAATGGAGTGAGTAAGCTGAATGTTAATGGCTTTTTTCCACTTGCTGAGGCTACACACGAGAAGGCATAAATTCAAGTTGAGTAAGGATGGTTGCAGGATAGATTCACAGAGGTTTGCCTTCAGCCAGTGGGCAGTTAAAGGCAAACTTGTGGATGGGTTAAATAAATTCAAGGAAGAACTAGACAAATTCTTAGAGGGTACGGATGGGTGAACTGTGTAATTTTTTTTTTTGCTGATGCTATATATGCTCTCTTGCATTTGCCACTACTACTACTACTACTAATGAACTGTGATCACTGTCACATAGTTGTTTCTTTTATCTGTAGATTCTGAATGCATGAAAAATCACTACTAATAATCAGATTAAAAGCATTGTCCTCTCTTTCTCTGTTGCCACTCTAACATGCTGCTCTGTTCTACAGCAGCATGTTAGAGATAAATCTTTAGGCAGATAAATTCAAAACAATTCAAGAAGAATAAATGCCCAGGAAATGACCTCACTGAAATTAAGATGCTGAAAGAAGTCTAATATATTCTCATATCACTTATTAGATGTAAAACATCAGGGAATTTTCCCACTACTGGAAACAGGCAAATACCAGGTTAATTTTAAAAACCCACCAATGGATCAAAAATTTTACTGACCAATCACTTTTTTTCTGTCTTGGGCAAGGTGGTGGAAAGGATGATGATATTGTGCCTGGACACTCATTACTTGAGTATTGGGTGCAGCCTCACAATCCAAAAAACAGCTTGGTTTCAAGCCAGGAAACTCCACTGATGTATTACATAACGAATGCTGCCAGTATTACACAGAAAACCTACTTTCTTCCAAATATACATCGATTTTGCTCATATATGTCACATACATTCATCACATATATACAGTATATGTGATGAACCCCTACAGCTGTTCTGGAGAAACATGCAAACTCGGCATTAAATATACTACAGGAATGGACAAACACCCATAAACTACAAATATCTAACGTCAAAACAAAATCAATACTGCTTACAGGTAAACTAAATAGATGCTCACAAATCAAAATCTCTGGAAACTTTCTACCAACTATAGCAGCCAAATGGGATGAGACTACCAAAGGGGAAGTCACTAGGAATACTAGTCACTAAATACCTAGGAATAATGTTTGACCAGAAACTAATCTTTCACACTCATCTTCTATGAATGGTGCCATAAAAATGCAGAGCTATACAGGTATGATCAAAAGAATTAGCCCAGATGACTGGGGAATTAAAAGGAAGCCTCTTGCACTTATATATAAGTGCAATCTTCTTCTTCCCAGTAATCACCTATGGTCATGCACCAAGTGTACAAGAGCAACCCTAGCCAGGAACAGGGTTGAATTAGACACAGTGCCGTAGATCACACTACTGACCATCAAAAGGACATGTACTGATAGCAAAGTTCTCTTCAGGTGCTAGCTGATACACTCCCTCTGGATTTAGAAGTAATAACAAGAGGACATAACAACAGGCTTAGCATTTGCAAGGGCACATGATGCAAGAAAGCAACCTTATATAGCATCAGCCAAAAAAAAAAAACAACAACACACACACCCACTTCTCATTTCACCCATCCACTCGCACCAAATGTTTGTCTAGTTCTTCCTTGAATCTGTTTAAACTATCAACTTCTACAACGACAGATGGAAGTTTGTTCCAGCAATCAACCACCTGCTGGCTAAAGACAAACTTCTGCACATCTATCCTACAACTGTCTTTCCTCAATTTGAATTTATGCCCTCTCAGGCGATTATTCTGAACAAGAGGAAGAATCTCATCAGCACTTAGCATGCACAAAGCATTCAAGGCTTTATACACCTCAATCAGTTCAACTCGCAGGTGACGAGTCTCCAGACACTGTAATCTGCAAAATTTAAGCCTTTTATTTGTAAGAGCAACTCTTTGTTCCATTAACTAATCTTGCTGCCTTTCTCTGTACTTGTTCCAACAGCTCTACATCCTTCTTAAAATGACATCATATACTTGGATTTACAGTACTCAAGGTGTGGTCTGACCATTGCCTTATACAAGGGGATAATCACCTCCTTATCCCTGCTAGAAAAATTCCTGTATATCATTGACAAGACACCATGAGCTACTCTTGCAGACCATCTGCACTGCTCAGAAAATTTCATATCTTCCTGCACAATTACCACCAGGTACTCTTTTCACTCTCTACCACTGTCAGTGTAGTACCACACTGTTGATACGTTACTCAGTACTTTACATCTGTCAATGTTAAACTTCAGTTGGCACCTCTAGTCATTAGTGTCATTAACAACCCTGCGGACTTTTGTATCGCCTTCAAATTTGGACATTAAGCTGAAATACCATCATCAATATCATTAATGAATACAGAAAACAACAATGGACCCAACACTGAACCTTGGGGAACTCCACTAATAACATTAGTCCACGAAGAGCAGCGTCCATTGATTACCACTCTCTCTCTCTTCTCCCACTGAACCATTCCTTTATCTATAGCAGCAATTTGCCTCCAATGCCACACTGCTCCAATTTGTGCAGCAGTCTTCCATGTGCAACAGTATCAAAAACTTTTCGAAGATCCAAATATATGATATCAAAATTATTCTTTGCATCCAGTTCTTTTGTGACTACATCATAGTATCCAATAAAATTGGTCAGACAAATTATTCTTTGCATCCAGTTCCTTTGTGACTACATCATAGTATCCAATAAAATTGGTCAGACAAGACTTCCCCTTAACAAGCCCATGCTGTGTCCAAGCTATAACTGAAAGTCATGTCTAAATGATCCTGCAGTGCTTCTTTAACCAGTGCCTCCATTAATTTTCCTGGAACAGAAGTTAAACTAACAGATTTGTAATTACCTGTGTCTCCATTTGATCCTCCTTTGTGGATTGGGGTCACATTTTCACATCTCGAGTCTATGGGTACCTCCCCTGAGTCCAAAGAACTCTCATAATTATTGCTAAGGGTTTGCTTACTTCCTTTGCTGCCTCCTTCAATATAACTAGATAGATCCCATCCTCCCCGGGTGCCTTTTTTATGTTTATCCTCTACAATTTCACCTCCACTTTCCTCTCAGTTATTACAAAATCATCTAGCTCACTGCCAGAATTTACTTCACCTCTGGCATTTCCCTTCCTGAATAACTCCTCATGTGTGAATGTAGATGCAAAATACTCTTTTAGTTTGTTAGCCCCCTAAGCAGGATCATCAACAGTTGAACCATCAATATCCAGTGGACCAATCTGATTCATCCCTTTCCTTCTAGTGTTTACATAGATAAAGAGCTCTTTTCTGTTTTTCTTTGCATCCTTTGCCAAGGATTTCTCATAATCTGCCTTTGCCTGCCTAATCTCCTTTATGGCTTGGTTACAGACCAGCTTATATCTATCATAGGTTTCCATGTCACCCATTAATTTATATGTATCCCATGCATTTTTCTTCTCTGCCATATGTCTCATTAGTTCACCTGACATCCATTTAGGCCTCAACCTTGAACAATATTTCTTAGTTGGTATGTAAAGCCTAGTAGCTTCCAAGATAAATTCTTTGAATGTTTCCCATTTCGAATTTGCTGTTGGTAACATCATCAGTTGGTCCCACTGTATAGAACCCTTCCCTTTTTACCCCTGATGGTAGTTACCTCTTTGAGTAAATCCCACTTCAGTACACTGTGATCCCGGCCACCTAGTGGTTCCTTTATCTGCAGATTCTTAATGCATGAAGAATCACTACTGATAATCAGATCAAGCATATTACTCTATCTAGTTGCTTCCCGAACATGCTGATGTAGAAAGCAATCATCCAATAAATCCACAAAAGCCTTGCTAGTGTGCGAGCGACAAACCCACAAATTCCAGTCAATATCTGAGAAATTAAAGTCCCCCATTATAAGACTCTCTGATTTACTGGGCCACTATTTCCCTGTACAGTTTCTTATTATACTCATCAGAGTCATTAGGCCTATAGCACACTCCTACTCTCAATTTTGATCTCCCAATGCTTATGTCACACCAAACTGACTCGACACTGCACTGTCCTGCAATGTCGACTGGCTTCACTTCCTTGGATTTTATGTGTTCCTTAACTAATAGCATAACTCCTTCTCTCTTCCTGTCCTGTCTATCCTTTCTGTACACATTGTACTCCTCAAATTCCAATTCTGGACTGCTTATGCCTGTGTGACACCACGTCTCTGATATCCCAATGATATCTGCCTTTGATGTCTTGACTAACACTTCAAGCTCATCAAATTTATTAACTATACTCCTAGCACTGGTGTACACGTAAGCATTCATACACCTGTTTGTACTCTTAGTTATCCTAACACAGCCAATGTATTTACTTGTTAAACTATGACTCCCAGCAGTCCTGGAAATCTTCATTTCCTTGCTTTCCAGGCTGCTGCTCAATTGCATTTCAATAGAAGCAGTGCAAGAATCACTTTCACCTCTGAAAGTGGCTACTGTTAATCTATTAGTGCATGTAACCCCCCCCAAGCTAGTAGTTTTCCAACCCACCTAACTCTGCCTCGATAACATCAGCAAATATTCTTGCACCCTTTCTATTTAAGTGTATTCCATCCCTGTAGAAGCAGTCTCTCCTCTTAACAAGCACAGACCAGGCAGAGAAAAAATTCTACCCCTTGAGCCTTGCACAATCTCTCCAGGACTGAATTGATCGACAAGGCTCTCATCATATACTCTCTCCTATCGTGTCTGGGCAGAATTGCAGACACTTTCAAATTCAACCCTAACTCACGGCTTTTTTTCAACATTAAACTGTACTTGTTAAGTAATTCTGCCGGTCTTCCACTCTTAATATCATTAGTTCCAATGTATATAATATCACCCTTTGTGCTCCTAAAAGATGATATCTGCTCTAGAACGACATCAACCTTTGCTCCTGGCAGACATACCCTTGTCCTGTTTTACCTATCCGTTTTGCACAATATGTTCCCTGTTTCCCTGACAACAACTAGTTTCTTTGGGAACAGCACATTCTGCATTGGTGGTTGCCCATGTGTTGCGTGATGTTCAAGTGCAAGCTCTGGCATTAATGTGGCCAGCTTAGAGCTTGATGGGCACCTCAATTTAAATCCTTCGAGGGCATCCACCCTGTCCTTCAAGCTCTCATATAGGCCCATAACAACAGACTTAGCATTAGCCTTAGTGTTATTAGAGGCATACGATGCAAGAAAACAAGCTTATGCAGCATCAGCAAAAAAAACAGCCCTCCCATTTCATCCCTCCATTCATTCCAAATGCCTGTCCAGCTCAGGCTTAAATTTATTTAGGCTGTTAGCTTCCACAACAAAAGATGGAAGCCTGTTCCACCAAACAACTACCCGCTGGCTAAAGGAAAATTTCCACACATCTATTCTACAATTATCTTTGCTCAATTTGAAACTGTGGCACTCCTTAGGTTCTTATCTGAGCAGGATGAAGAATCCCATAAGCATTCAGCTTGCTCAACTAATTCAAGGCCTTATACACCTCAATCAGATCACCTCACAGGTGTCTACTCTCTAGGTGCTGCAATTTGCAGAACTCAAGCCTTTCTTGGTAAGAGCATCCCTTTGTTCCCTTCCCAATCTTGTCCTTCTTTGTACTCAGTAACTCTACATCCTTCCTAAAATGAGACCTCCAGACCTGTACACAGTATTTTAGGTGTGGCCTGACCATTTAACAGGATTATCACCTCCCTGTCCCTGCAGGAACAAAATTCCTATATATCATTGTCAAGACTCCATGACCTGCCCTGGCAGCCCGTCTGAACTGCTCAGCAAACTTCATATTTGGCTGCACAATTACCCCCAGGTATTTTTCACTTTCCACTTCCCTGAGTGTAGTACCACCCAGTTGGTACATTTCTCTTCAGTTATTGTTACCCATATACAGTACTTTGTATTTGTCAATGTTAAACTCCAGTTGCCACTTCTCAGCCCATTTTCCCAACTTATCTAGATTCAGTTGGAGTAGCATACTGTCATTACTGCCATTAACAACCCTGCCAACCTTTGTATCATCTGCAAACTTGGACATTAAACCTGATATAACTTCATCAATATCATTGATAAATATGCAAAACAACAATGGGCCCAACACCGAACCCTGGGGAACCCCACTAATAACATTAGTCCACAAAGAGCAGTGTCCATTGATTACCACTCGCTGTTGTCTCCCACTCAACCATCCCTTTATCCATTGCAGCAGCTTACCCTTGATGCCATACCTCTCCAATTTGTACAGCAGTCTTCCATCTGCAACAGTATCAAAAGCTTTCCTGAAATCCAAGTATATGATATCAAAATTATTTTTGGCATTCAGTTCCTTTGTGACCACATCATGGTAACCGATCAGATTGGTCAGAGAAGACCTTCCTTTGACAAACCCATGCTGTGTCTTAACTATTACAGCAGTCTTGTCTAGATGATCCTGCAATGCTTCTTTAACCAGAAATTCCATTATTTTCCCCGGAACACAAATTAAACTAACAGGTCTGTAGTTACTTGTGTTATCTTCTGAACCTCCTTTGTGAATTGGTGATACATTTGCCCATCTCCTGTCCATGGGGACCTCCCCTGAGTCCAAGAAAGTTCTCATAATTATGGCTAAGGGTTTGCTTACTTCCTTTGCTGCCTCCTTTAATATAACTGGGTAGATCCCATCCACCGCGGGTGCCTTCCTTATGTTTAACTTCAACAATTTCTCCTCCACTTTGCTCTCAGTTATTACAAAATCGCATAGCTCCCTGTGAATGTTTGATAAACTTCTGGATCTCCCTTTATTGAATAGCTCCTCATGTATGACAGTAGATGCAAAATACTCATTCAGTTTATCAGCTACCTAAGCATGATCATCAATAGTCAACCCATCTATGTTAATTGGTCCAATCTGATTCATCCCTTTCCTTCTAGAGTTTACATAAGTAAAGAACTCCTTGCTGTTTTTCTTTGCATCCTTTGACAAAGATTTCTCATAATCTGCCTTCGCCTACCTAACCTCCTTTGTGACTCGATTACAGACTAGTTTATACTTGCCATAGGCGTCTGTGTCGCCTGATACTTTATATGCATCCCATACATTCTCTTCTCTGCCACTAGCCTCATTAATTCATCTGACATCCATTTAGGCCTAAACCTTGAACAGTATTTTTTAGTTGGAATGAAAAGCCTAGTAGCCTCCAAAATTAAGTCCCTGAAGGCTTCTCATTTAGAATTCACTGTTGATAACATCATCAGATGATCCCACTGTACAGAATTAGAAAACTGTCTGAGACCTCATTTTAGGAAGGATGTAGATTTGCTTCAGCGTGTAAAGAGAAGGGCAACAAGATTGGTGAGGGGAATGAAGGAATCCTCTTACCAAGAGAGGCTTAAGTTCTGCAAATTACAATGGTTGGAGACTAGGCACCTGCACGGTGATTTGATTGAGGTTTATAAGGCTTTGAATGAGTTGAGCATGCTGAATTCTGAAGGGATTCTTCTACTTGTTCAGATTACGAACCTAAGGGGGCATAAATTCAAATTAAGGAAAGACAGATGTAGAATAGATGTGCGGAAATTTGCCTTTATCCAGCGGGTGGTTAATTGCTGGTACAAACTTCCATCTGTCATGGAAGTTGATAGGTTAAATAAATTTAAGGAGGAACTGGACAAACGTTTAGAGTGAATGGTTGTGTGATTTTTTTTTTTTTTTTTTTTTGGCTGATGCATAAGCTCATACACTCGCTTTCTTGCACCACATGCCACTACTACTACTACCTCTGTAGTCACCTTTACGAAAGAAAAAGCCCTTCCCTTTAGCCTTGATGGTAGTGACATCTTTAAAGAATTCCCACATCAATACATTGTGATCACTGTCACCCAGTGGTTCCTTTATCTGCAGATTCTTAATCTGCAGATAAAGGAACTGATAAAGGTACTGATAATCAGATCAAGAGTATTACTCCCTCTGGTTGCTTCTCGAACATGTTGCTGTAGAAAACAGTTGCTTCTCAAACATGTTGCTGTAGAAAAGTAGAAAACAGAAAATCCACAAAAGTCTTGCTAGGTGTGTGTGTGTGTGTGACCTATCCAGAAGTTCCAGTCAATATCTGGAAAGTTAAAATCTCCCATTATAAGACATTCTGTTTTACCTGGCCCACTCTATTTCTATGCAGAATTGCACATTATACTCATCAGATTCATTAGGCCTATAACACACACCTACTGTCATTTTTTTTTTCCCAGTGCTTATTTCACAGCCAAACAGACTCAACACTGCATTGTCCACCAGCATCAATTTGATGTACTTTCTTAGATTTTATGTGTTTCTTAACTAACAGCATAACCCCTCCTCCCTTCCTATACACATACCAACTCTGCACTGCCTTTATCTGTGTGACACCACGTCTCTGTTATCCCAACAATACTTCTTGGGTATAACCCTAAACTTGAAGTGTGACTTAAAGAAAGAAAGAAAGAGAGAGAGAGCGAGAGAGAGAGAGAGCGAGAGAGAGAGAGAGAGAGAGAGAGAAATTCTGGATACTCTCTACCAACTATGGCAGACCAAATTGCATCAGACTACCAAAGGAGAAGTCACTAAGAGGTTCCTTCCTCAAGGAACCCTAGTTTCCCTCAAACCTGGTCTCTTTGCAACCTTCTTTTCTTACAGGGCATGGTTCCCTGAATGCAAAATTGTACAGGGTGTTTCAAAAGTGATGGTCAATAATTTAAAGGTGAACTGTACCGACTACAATATGCAAAAAAACCTAGTAAATGATTCCTTAAGTGAATCGTTTTCGAGATATTGCACATTTCTATTTGGGATCCACCCTGGTTGATCCCAAATAGAAACTGATCTCTGAACAAGGTGAACTGTTCAGAGATCAGTTGCCATCCACCATTGATTTGTTTGTTTAGGTTAATAAAATAAAATTACGGCTTTCTCAGAGCTAATTGTAACAGGTTTAATAAATAATACATAGAAACATACAAAGCTTTCGGTTGGTTAGACAACCTTCTTCAGTTGAAACAAAACATAAAATGACAGTTAGAATGGAGGCGTGCACTGCCAATCTGGTACGTGAAGCGCGTGGCTAATTGTTTGAGGTTGAAGTCTGTGACTGTGACGTATGTGGACGTGCCCAGCGCTTGTCAATGGACAGGACTGTTGCTTCGGTGATAGGGTGGACTTGACAACCACTGTTCCTGTTCATTGAGGTATTGGAGCATTTGATGTTTAAACGATTCCAACCAGGCGCGGCACTGATATATATCTCCGCCGTGCCTGGTTGGAATCGTTAAACATCAAATGCTCCAATACCTCAATGAACAGGAAAAGTGGTTGTCAAGTCCACCCTATCACCGAAGCAACAGTCCTGTCCATTGACAAGCGCTGGCCACGTCCACATACGTCACAGCCTCAAACAATTAGCCACGCGCTTCACGAGCCAGATTGGTAGTACACGCCTCCATTCTAACTGTGATTTTATGTTTTGTTTCAACTGAAGAAGGTTGTCTAACCAACCGGAAGCTTTGTATGTTTCTATGTATATTTATTAAACCTGTTACAATTCGCTCTGAGAAAGCCGTAATTTTATTTTACCAATATGAATCCGGAGCGCATAGGCCTTTTTAACCATGTTTAGGTTAGGTTATGCTCATTCTCTCCCTTTCCCCGCTCTCAATGCTCTGAGATGTAGAAGGCATACTAGTATTTGTCAAAGGATAGTCAACAAGGAAAGAAGTTACAGCAATGAAGAGCATGCAGACATCCGCTTCATGTATGGTAAAGCCAACGGCAGTGCACTCGAGGCTGCATGTTTGTACCAGAAGCATTTCTCCACTGAAGGACAGCCCAACAGGGGCACATTCATCAGGATACATCAATGCCTTAGAGAACATGGGCGCTTCGCACATGGAGGACAAACAGGTAGGCACAGAAGCATAACACCTGATGTTGAGGAAAGGGTGTTAGAAAGAACATCCTGTAACATCTGTAAAATCCTGTGGTAATAAAACCACCCTTAGCAAAGGATTCACAGCTTTTTGCTAAACTAGTGCTCCCATAGTCAGTGGCAGATCTTAACAGAAAATGTCATTATCTCGAAAACAGTTGATTTGCGGCCCAATGTTCACTGGGACTTTTTTTGCTTATTTTAGTTTGTACTTTTCACCTTTAAATTACTGGCCATCATTTTTGAAACACCCTGTGTAAAACAGAACTCACTCAGGATTCTAAATGTACCTGTGGAGCAGATGAAAACCAGGCACATGTTCTGTACTACTGTCCCAACTACCATAATCACAGATGTATACTAATGTAAACGATATAACCAATAAATAGTGGTAATGAACATCTACTCATCTCTGATGAAACACTATATAGTCTTTGTGATTGCCCAAAAAGTCTATGAATCAAGAAGTAGCCAAGTTATCACCACCCAGGCTGTAGCACCCCCCTCACTTAGACAACAATGACAATTCCCAATACAGACAAACCTAAATAAGAATGGCCTGTCAGAATGTGTTTCCCACCCAGATAGAGTTTCCATGATATCAACTGTATACAGGGTGATTCACTACCAGTGCAAGAAACTTGCAGGAGGTGTAGGGGGCACAAAGATGAATCGGAATCACATAGCATTGCATGGTCCGAAATGCCTTCGTCATGCGGTACAGGATGTTGAACGGGAGGTCGAGTGAACAGCGATCCTGCTGGAAGTCAGCATTTGCGAACCGTTTCTGTTGAAGAAACCAAGTAGCAAAAGTCCTCCGGAGTGAATAATCCGCAGGCTCCAATGATTGGACGTGCTGCAGATGGTATGAACTCATTTGGTTTGTTGACAGTATCCTCCATACAGTGGATTGGGAAATACCCAATCGTTGGCCTATCGCTTGAGTACTCGTACTCGGATTGCCTTCTGCAAGACGTAGGACATTCTCCTCATTGTCTGGCGTCCTCGTCGTTCGCTCTCGATTCATGGTACCTCTCGTGAAACAACCAGTCTCATGCAACCTTCTGTGCACACGTGCAAAAATCGTATCATGAGGAGCACGCCTGTGTGGGAAACATTCCTGGTACAAGCGCAGAGCGGCGCACCCGTTACAGTCCGCAGCTCCATAAGCGAGGTGCATGTCGGCCAGTTCAATGTTTGAATACTCGTCCATCCTACTGCCTCGGGAACCGGTTCGCAAATGCTGACTTCCAGCGGGATCGCTGTTCATGCGACTTCCCATTGAATGTCCTCTACCACATGACGAAGGCATTTCGGACCCTGCATTGCTATGTGATTTCGATTCGTCTTTGTGCCCCCTTCACCTCCTGAAAGTTTGTCGCACTGGTAGTGAATCACCCTGTATATGTTAAATGTAATGTGTATGCTCATGTGTATGATGTGTACATGAGTGTATATTTGTTTTGGCCATGTTCCAGTGAACTATAGACAGAGGTCTGTATGTGTAAATAATACATGCTAGTTAGTAAGTACTGAAAGTTCAAACTAAGCTGGAGGTCTCACATCACTCCCAGTGAGTGAGCCCATGTTTCCATACAGTGTTTAGGTACAGGTGTTTTCACCAGTGAGAACATATAATACCCCCCCCCCCCATATTATTGTGTCCCTATACATCAACATGGCAGAATGTGTAAATGTTAATTAAATGTGAACATGTATAAATGTATCTTTATCTCCCTGTATGTTTATGCATTTGTGTATAAATATTTATGTGAATGAATATGTTATGTCCTGATGTGCTTGTACATGCTTAGGTGCTAGAATATATTTATGTATGAATGTTTACACATATATGTGCATATGGGACATGACTGTTTGTAGGTATGTGTGTGTGTGAGGAGGTTTGCGCAAGAGTGCATGTATGTATAAATTGTGCGAGTTCATGTATATATGTATAGGTATGCTTGCATGTATAAAAGTGTATGGATGTCCATATGTCTATGTGGATATGTGAATATATGTGAGTGCACATATATATGTTCATTTGTGTGTTTAGGCTGAGTGGGAAATGAATCTACTTAACCTGCAAAGGGAAAACAAAAAAAAGTGTCTGTCAAAAAAAGTGTCAGTACAATAAATGTGGTAGCATGGGGACTGTATAAGAAAGTCACTTAAGTGATTAATATATGTTAAGTTGTATCCTGAATATGTATTATCCATAAATAAAAAAAAAAAATTCTCAATCCTGCAGGTTAAGTTGCTAAAATGAGCATGAATACCTCTGAGCAGTTAAATAATAAAAAAATGACTTAGTATATGTTGCCTACATTTAGGTGATAATAACTGTGTCATGTCCCGTTGAAAGATGATGAATGTAAGGTGGCAAATTAGAGAGAAAGTAATGTCATGAGCAATTAGTTTATGTGCTCTTTAAAAAAAATACCATTATGTTACGGTATGATAGGTGAGTGAGTGAACAGAATATGTGTAGAGAGTGTGTGTGTGTGTATGTGTTCTGACAGCCCCTACTCCTAAATAAGACTGTATTATGCGCAGCCTACTTAGGAAATCCCTTCACCTTGCTGACACCACACTTCCCCCCCCTTCAAGGATATGTCATAGGAACTGCTCAAACTGGTTGCAGCTGGACTGACCAGTATGGGATTTCTTACCACATTGCACTGTGTGCCCACAACGTGATCCCCCCCCCCCCACACATAATAGGGCACTCTGATTCTATGAATTTATTCTCCTTCTAAAACCCACTTCCCTCCCCCTCCTCTACACCTCCCATCCAAATATTTTTTCCTGGTGAACTATATCATCCCCCAAATCATTCTCTTTAACTTCTGTTTCCAGGTGAAAGTCTCCCTACCATCAACCACCTTCCTTCAACTGTACTCAAACTTCCCAGTGCTCCTTTCCAACAAAAATTTCTTTTCTTCTTTCTTTCTCTTTTAGGGCTTTCTTCCCTGGTAACCTCTGATGACACTAGTCCCCCAGAAAACCTTACACTATATGACCTGGCCCACCTCCTTGTGGCAGTGGACGGGCAATGGGGGGGTCCCTGGTTTCCGGGGGCTTCATGACTAAGTGGCCAGAGGAAGAATATACCGATATAACCCACACTACACAGAAACTCACACTATCTCTGGCCTTCACAGAGTTTGTACTGTGACACAGAGTATACTATAAAGAGTTGGGGGGAACAAGTGGAGAAATACCATCAGGACCTGGAGCTTTCTTAGCATCAAGATTCATCAAAATCCTTCTGATATCCTTTTGACGGAAGACCACAGGAGGCATTGAATGGAGCGTGTTGGGAATGGTGGGAGGTGTTTTACCAAGATCATTAATACATGAGCTGGAAGAAAAATGGGATGCTGGCAGATCAGCTTTATCCTTGGCTGAAGTGACAACAGAACCATCTGGTTTGGACAGAGGTGGGAGCAGAGATGGGCAAAAGTTGCGGCCAATAGCTTTGGCAAGAGACCAGAATGCTCGGCTACCATTAGGACAAGAAGCAAGTTTTCTACTCTTAGCCAGTTCAAACTCTAATTTGGACTGATTAATAACTGCTTTATAATTGTTGCGAGCTTTGGTGTAGGCAGAAAATGAAACTGAAGAATTAGAAACAAGCCAATTACGATATGCAACATTCTTCTCTTGAACAGCCTTAGCATATTTATTGGAAAACAAAGGTTTAGATAAAGGGCAAGATTTTAAAGTGGAGTGTGGAATAAAGGATTCCATTCCTGCAAGAATAATTACACTGACACGATCTGAGCAAACGTTGAAATCAGAAGTTTTGAAACAGTAATCCAACCAAGGAAAAGAAGAAAAGAAGTCTCGCAGGTCATCCCATTTTGCATTCTTGTAATGCCAAACAACACGAGGTTCGGAATAGCCATGAGATAAAGGTTCCATTGGAGAAGAGACAATCACCAAGTTGTGATCTGAAGTACCTAAAGGACCTCTCACTTCGACCGTGTACTTAGAAGGGTTGTTTGTGAGAAAAAGATCAAGCGTATTGGCTGTATGATTAGGATTGTCCGGTATTCTTGTAGCTAAATGAGCAATCTGTGCTAGGTCATCAGTAATTGCAAAAGCCTCAGCATCTTGACCTGCTGGATTGGTGTGACTAGAAAACGGAAGCCAGCTGGAGTTGTGAACATTAAAATCACCAAGGAAAATTACCTCACTGTTAGGAAAGTTGGATTGGAGAAAATCAAGTTGCAAAGAGAGGAAGTCAAAGAGCTCCAAGTGATTAGTGGAGTTGGGAGAACGGTAGAGACAACAGATGAATTTGACACAATGAGGTAGAGAGATTTTAAGCCAGAGAAGATCAAAGACAGGAGATTCCAAATTGCCAAGTCTCTGACAGGGAATATCAGAACGGACATATGCACAAGTACTACCTTTGAGGTGAAAGGAATCATACAGCGAATAATTTGGGCATCTGAGATGAGCAGTAGTTGAATCAACCGATAACTGAGATTCTGTCAGAAAAAGTACATGGGGTTTGGCAGACTGCAAGTGGAAATGGACATCATTGAGATTAGAACTGAGACCACGTATATTTGTGAAATGAATTAGGAAGTGCTTGGGAGGTTTAGATCTTTTCGCAGATAAGCTTGCTCTATTAGTTTGACAATTCATAGTGTATTCAATAGTAAGAAAGAGTGGGTGGGACATGCTGTACGAAGTAATGAAATTTTTGGATATGGCATACACGTCGTAAGAATACACCCAGATCCTTGACATAACGTGGCTTCGACAATGCTCCCCCGCATACACACTACTCGGACTCCCTCCAGTCACTATCTGGCAGAGTAGAGGTAGCAAGATTATACACTAGCTGATCCAGAAGCCTCCTAGAGAGTTACCAATAGGTTCGGTCTGGTGTACTAACTAGCGGCTGGCCTGAGAACACCGTTTTAGAGCTGTACCCTCGAAATGTAAGGAATATTGGATCTCACCACGACGTTCATCATAACCTCAAAAGTCATCAATCATACTGCATAATGGAAGAGATAGGGAAGGGTTGACCGGAACTTAGCTCTAGAGACTAAACATGGGTTCCACCACTTCAAGCCAGCCTCCAATAAGCAAAGTGGTGGTATTTCACCGGTTGATGAGAGTCATCTGCCACCTAGTACTGCCTGGTAATATAGAGGTGCGGCATTTCTCTATGTGGTGTGGGCACCACACCTCGACCCCTGCTTACGTTGGTTCACACCTGGGTGGTCACCCACCATGTACTTGTGCATGGAGGTTATACCCAGGATTACTAACAGTCCCACCATCGTGAAGGTGCAAGCAGAGGATTTGGCTGTCACAGACCATCCGGACTTTGCCGAAATTGGGTCCACTTGACTTGAGTGTCACCCGAATATCAGTTCCATCAGCGTTTTAGACTCCCAGGTAGCAAGTACAGCTTGTCTAGCATATCTGAGAGAATGTCTGTGACAACCTCAAGGACCAAAATTACCCTAAAACAGCCGATGTATTTGCTTGTTCCATAAGAACCTCCAGCACACCTTGGAATCCCTGACAGCTTACCATACAATTATGATGACCTCAACGGATATGGAATTGGAGCGGTTTGAAGTATTAATATTAGCAGATGGTAAATGAATCAAGAAGGCAAGATTATATAGCATCAGCCAAAAAAAAAAAAAAAATCAAAACAAGCTAACACTTCCCATATCACCTGTCCATCCCTTCTAACATTTCTTTCCTTGAATTTAATCAAATTACCCACCTCAACAACAACACCAAATGGGAGTTTTTTCCAACAATCAACCATACAGTGGCTGAAGGCAAAGTTCTGCACATCTATCCAGCAACCATCCTTCCTCAATTTGAATTTTTGCCACCTCATGTGGGTACCCCACTCAACCTAAGCAAGGAATCCTCCCCAATCAGGAGGCACAAACGAAGCTAGAAAGATGGGAAAAGAAGACACTCCATGGTAGACACTACAATGATCTCCATCAAGATCACATCGATAACATTGCTTCCAATGCATGGCTCACAAGCGGGACGCTCTTCCCCGAGACTGAAGGATTCGTGCTGGCTATCCAAGACCAGGTAATCAACACCAGAAACTATAGAAAATACATTGCAAAGGAGCCCGGAATGTCAGATGACACATGTCGACGATGCCACCTGGTCTCAGAAACTATCCAACACATCACCGCGGGGTGCAAGGTGATCACCCAGACTGAGTACATTCATAGACACAACAAGGTAGCCAGGATATTACATCAGAAGCCAGCGAGGAAATACCAGTTGACCAAAGAAAGTGTACCGTACTACAAGTACAAACTCCATGCAGTACTAGAGACCCGAACCCACAAGCTGTACTGGGACCACATCATAATAATGAATAAGACCATCCCGCACAACAGACCGGACATAGCCCTTGTGGACAAGATGGAAAAGGCTACCTACCTGATTGAAATATTGGTGCCGAACACTAGCAATGTCCAGAAAATACACAAGGAAAAAATTAGGAAGTACACGAACCTGAGACATGAGGTCAAGGAGACGTGGCATATGCAAGAAATATCGACCATCCCAATCATCGTGTCAACTACCGGTATGGTACCAAAGAAGTACTCTACATAGCAGCCTAGCAGCAATAGGTCCCCCAGAGAACACCTACAAGGAACTCCAGAAAGTTGCAATCCTGAACACCTGTACGATAGTCAGAGATTTCCTCGACCAACAGTAATACCAGACATTTACAACTACTCTGTGTACTGCTACCAAGTGGAAGGAGTGGAATCCCCCAATCAGGGAGAAATAATATAAGAGCAACAACAATAATAATAATAATAAAAAGGTGATACAAGTAATTACAGACCTGTTAATTTAACTTCTGTTCCGGGGAAAATAATAGAGTCACTGGTTAAAGAAGCATTGCAGGATCATATAGACAAGACTGCAGTAATCATTCCCTGACTTGAAGTTTGCCTTTTCTGAAATGCTGAATGAATGTCATCTAGGAGAATCAACACCTTATCAGTGGGCGGATAGGTACCAAAGATATAAGAGCTGATGACCCAGTTTTGACTTATTTACACAATATGAGAGATGCCAAAAAGTGTACTTCTCAATAATAATAAAGTGCAAATGCACTTTATTAGTTTAAGAAGTTTGTGGTTGAACTTTAAGACAAACCGAAGCTTGTACATTAGACCTCTTTATTAGACTAACTCACATCATAAAATCCTTCACTAGTTACCTTCCTCTTATACTTCAAATAAGTAACACATCCTCATTCAAAGTATAAAAGTGTTGCTTATGCAGGGTATAAGGCACCTTGTGAAAGATTTCACAATATGAGATGTTATAATAATGATGGCTAATGCACAAACCTCAGTTTGTATTAAAATTTAGTGTAGTAATGACACATTTGCATTAAACAAATTTATCTCTTCCCTTATTAATATTCATATTACAAATTATATAACTGAATTGAAGAATACATCATTATTCTTCAAGTCAGTATTTGTAAAAAGAAAAGATTAATACCATATTCTTATATGTAGATCATAAGGACACCAATTAGTATTGCTCACCCAAGTGGTGATATTCTCTGAATCTGCCACAGAAGCTTAATCTGTGTTTTAGACATGGATCCCAACATTCAATACAGTATCACCATTCTCCTACACAGAAAAACAATGACATCCTTCTCTCTACTTCCAAAGGTCCTATAAATTATAAATATGATCAGTGGTGGGATTCAGCCGGTTCGGCAGAACCAATTCCTAATTTTTTGTTGAGTTCGGCGAACTGGTTGTTAAAATGGCACTTGTGATCAGGGCTCTCTCTCTCTCTCTCTCAGGTGGGCGCCTGGTATTCTATGCCATTTATTAATTCAGCAAGAAATTTTCGTTTAGTATCGATAAAATGAAGAAAATGTATGTTCTGACTGATGTTTATCAATGGTATAAGCATAGTGCTTTGTTTATAAAAGTTTATGATATGACCACACGTGGACAGAACCAGTAAAAATATTCAAATATATTGGCACATATCCGCTCCTGCTCTATAATATATTAAAATAAAACATTTTTAAATTTTTTTGCAGTAGCCCTTAAAAGGATGAAAAGGCAACAGAGTTTGACAGATGTTTTTCAATAAGAAACCAAAATCAGAATTTGTTGTATTACAATTGGCCTTGGATTCAGTTACATCACCAACAATTTTCGTTGAACTAGTTGAATTGGAAAAACAAGATACAGAGACAATATGTTCTTCGGTTATGGAAAGTTTAAATAATGTTGGGCTTACTAAGAACTACCTAGAGAAAAAATTAATAGGATTTTGCTCCAATGGTGCCAGCGTTATGCTTGCTTGGGAGAAATCTGGAGTGAAAACTAGAATTGCAAAAGAGTTTCCAAACATAATAATATGGCACTGTTTAAATCATCGCCTCCATCTTGTTTTAGATGATTCGATAAAGGAAACAAAGCAAGTAAATCATTTTAAAATATTTATTGATAAGATATATACTATTTTTCATCAATCCAATAAGAACCAAATTGAACTTTCCGAAATATCTGAACAACTTGGAATTGAAATTATAAAGATTGGTAGAATTTTCGGACCAAGATGGGCTGCTTGTAGTTTAAGGTCAACCCTAGCTGTGTGATGCGCTTATCCAGCGCGACATCACTATTTTTATTCAAATAAAAAGTACTTAGGTATGGCTGCCCGTCTTGAGAATATATATTTTATAACTGATTTGGCATTGATGATTGATATTTTAAACGAAATTTCTCTTCTTTCAAATGCACTGCAAGCAAGAAATATAGACATAATAAAGGCTGAAAAACTCGTGATAAGATCTATTACAACATTTCAAATGCTGGGAAAGGAAAAGGGTCCATACGAAAAAAAGGTTGAATTAATTACTTCAGAAACCTTCAAAAATATAAAATTTGTATAAAATCATCGATTTGGCTCGGGCTTCCTCAGGAAAGACTTTTAGAAAACATCGTAACGAATTTGAAAAAAAAAAAAAAAAAGACTAATGTATTGTGAACATTTAAAAGCAAGTTGTAGCCAATTTCAAGATATGAATAAATTACAATTTCTCAATTTTTTGGAGCCAGATTACTGGAATATTGAAGAAGTACTAGTTCCATGGAAAGCAGCTGAAGAACAATTGCTCTTATTTAATGACATTTTTAATTACCAAATTGATATTAATGATTATCGAGATTTCTTGAAAAACATTTTAAAAAATTCGCAGAATTATGCAATTCCTGAAAGTGTTCAAAGAGCTAAAAATATTGTCAGAACAATTGCTGTAAGTTCAGCAGAAGCTGAAAGGGGTTTTTCAAAGATGAAAATAATATGTTCAGAGAAGAGAAGTCACCTAACTGTTTCTAATATATCAAACACAATGACTATTAGTCTAATCAGTCTACCTCTAAAGGAATGGGATCCTACTCCTACAGTGGTTAAGGATAAATCACTCAGCCAATGATGCTCGGATAAAAGCGAAGAAAATTGCAAGTGAGGACGCCAATCAAGAAGCAATATGGAAATATCTTAAATAACAGTTTTATTGTTTTTTTGTCAGGTATTATTTAATATTTTTTCATTAATATTTTAAAATTCTTTCTTATAACATAATCTAGTTTTGTGGACCTCTTTTATTGTTCTTATTTAAGTATTAATTGCATGAAATAATAAACTACCTTCCGGTATATAGTTTTTTTATACTTAGAACGGTCATTAGGGCAGCGAACTGGTTGTTAAATTATTTGAATCCCACCACTGGATATGATGCTGAAATTGTTCTTTGCATCCAAATATTTTATAACTGTCATGATAATTAATCAGACTGGCCAGGTAAAATCCTTCATGAACCCATATGAATTCGTATAAACCAATTTGTAATATACGTAGTTTAATTTTGCAATATACACTTGAAGTAACCTAAGTAAAACTTATAATTTTTGTTTCCATTTACATGGCTTTTAATGTCTTTGCTAGACACTAAGTTAACTCAGTGGTAAGCACCCACATACTTCTTGATAGCTTATCCATTCATATAAAACTTACTTCAATGTCCTATGTAAATGCCACTAAGAAATTACACCAGTTTATTTGGTCTGTTAACCTTGTGTGATTTTATATTAAAATGCCGCATATTGCAATACTTTTTTACCAACTGTGATGAAATGCCAAACATCTGCCATATTTCATAGCATAAGAAAGCGTAATCAGTTGTGTGTGTGTGGGGGGGGGAGAGAGAGATTACTTACTAGATATATTCGATATGCATTATCCCGGGTAACAGTATGTGAAAAAGTCCAGCAAGGATAATCATCATTAGTAGAATTACTGCAGCCTCCATCACTGGGAACATAATTACTGATAGAACAAAAAAAAAAATTATATATATATATATATATATATATATACACAAACACACACACACAAACATACACTTCTTAGTTATATTAAGATAATCTTATAAATTTAGCAAAACAGTTTACATAGTAGTACATTCAAACCAGCTTTATTTTTTTAATACTGAAGTTCTTGTTTATTATTTAATATGGAGTTTCTTATTGCTAAATGAAATACAGAACAATAATGCACACAACTTATAGAAGTAATAAAAAGTTTTTAAATAACATGCAATATTAAAATTGAAACGATGAAACTGTAAAAATAAAATGAGTACAGGTAGTTCTTGACTTTATGAGTTCCCATAGACATAAGGTTAAAAATAGGGGTTACGTTCTCAACAATGAAATTAGTTAGCTAATTAGTTTATGTTTAAACAATGATTGATTTATCAAAAGAAATAGAAACGTAGCCTGTAAAATCAAGCAAATTATAATAACAGAGAAATTATTTATGACTTACAAATGTTAAAGAATGTTTATTCTTCACCATCATCGACTAAATGCACACATGTTGATCACTCATTATTGGCTCGGCATTCGTTGATTTGTTGCACAAGGAGTCGTCTTCTTCAGAAATGTTTCAAGAGGCATTTGTTTCCACGATACTCTTCTCTTTTAATTATAAATTTCACAATTGCATGCATAAGCATTTTTTAAAGGCACACACAAATTGCAACTAACACAATTCGCGTGGAGTAACAAGTTTACGAAGCCTGACAAAAAAAAAAGGAATGAAGAGAAGATTCTGAAAATTTATTTATGTTTTTTATACGATTGAATATTTCATCGAGGGGGGAAACACATTTCACCATAATAATGTAAAAAACCACACAATTCCAGCTATCAGTATTTTCACAAATGCAAGAAGATCGAGTTTACTACCTGTTTATAATTGCTTGCAGTAACAGAAAAGCTCAATAAACCAGAAAGTGCAAATTGTTTTTATTGTTTTATAGTCGTGACCTCCAGAAATGTGCTTTAGAAAAATATCACAAAGGCGTTTAAAACTGATTCTTACAATGGGAACATATGATAATGATGAAAGTGTAGTGCATTTTAATGATTTGAATTGGTAACTAATACAATTTACAAACCATGCTCACGACCTTTTATATGGCCTTAATGTCATGCTCGTGACCTTAAAAATGACATTTTAGAGAGATAAATAGCTTAGTTATACAGCAAAAATTTCAACTTCCCAAGATCTTGAAACGAATTACCAAAAAACAATGTGTTATTGGGTTCACTTTACGAGATTTAACGATACGATGGTGTCTCTGGAATGGATTAATATTGTAAAGAGGGGTAGTACACTGTATTGTATAGCTATGCACATGGTTTGGAATGTGGTATTTATGAATGTTTAACATTAGTTTTTTGCAATTAATGTTCATATTTTCGATTTTGTTGATACTCGATACTTGGGGAAAAAAAAACTCGTAAACTCGGGAACTCGTAAAGCGAGAACTGCCTGTATAATAGATTACACTCCATAAAAGGTTCAGAGCAAATTTTTGGTTACAAAATTAATTTCCATACTTAAAAGGTACCTTAAGTACTTGTACTTAAAAGAACAAGACAAAATAAAACGTACACGGACATAAACATATACATCAAATGATAAACATACTGTACACAATAGTAGTTTTAAAAATAGATCTTTTTGAACAAAAAATATATATTTTTTTATGTGTGAAATCATTGCTCTGTGTTATTAACATGTGAAATGAGTGATATTAAAATTACAGGATTAAGCAAAAATGTCTCTTTGGATGACATTGATTATCATGGCCAATTCCTTTTAAGATTCAGATGTTGCATCATATGTGCTTCTTTGCAGAAAGAAATTCCTCTTAACTAGTAAAAATTAGTCTCAAGTTATCGTAACAATATTTCATTCAGAAGAGAAATTTTATTATGCTTAGACTCCTCCAAAACAGTTTGTCAGAGTTCAGTTTGATTCAGAGGAATAGTACAAAAATTCAATTCACGTTAATCAAAAAAGGCAAATTCCCTTACCTTTTGATAGTTGGAAAATTATACTAGCAAACACTTTACAACTCACCTGAAAATTAATAGAACCATTAGGGGAAATCAGATCTATATTTGGTTTTAACAAACTGTAAGACACTTTTCAGCACAATGCAAAAAATTTGCAAACAGTTGATTCAGTTCATAAAATAGCCCATGAAGAAGAAGCACAACTTCTACATTCTAGCCATTTTTTTTTCATTTATTTATTAAACTTGGAGAACTCAGCCAGCTTTCCTGGCTATCCTGCCACCTATAAAAAACACAGTACAAATAACTTATGTAATGCATTATATTATAGTTTAACCACTAGTTGGTTAAAATCCATGGCACCAGGGAATTTGCCAGGAAAATCCATGGCACCAGGGAATTTGCCAGGAAAATCCATGGCACCAAGGATCTGCTATCTGCAAACTGATAATACCCAAAAAGAAATAGAAAAGTGTTTGTGTTCTGGTATATATGTTTCTGATAAGTGCGTTAGTTGCATTTAAGTTATTGCATCGGAAGGGGATGCTTTGATATTAATATCACACAGAAGGCAGAAAGAACAGTTCAGCTTGAACCATTGCACATCACTATAGGATGCTCACAATGATGGTTGCAGTAAGACAACATGCACAAGAATCATTTTATCATAAGGAGACACAAGAAAATTACCTTGCAGTTAAGGCATTGCATCACAATGAGATACAAAAGAGAACAGTGCACTTTTTATCAGTGGAATAATTATCTCCTTATCCCTGCTGGCAAAATTCCTTTATATCATTGACAAAAATCCCAGGAACTGTCTTAGTAGCCCATCTGCACTGCTCAGAGAACGTCCGTCGTGTTTGACTGCACAATTACCACTTAGATCTTTCTTGTTCTCTACGACCTTGGGTGTGGTACCACACAGTTGGTATAGAATTCTGGTACTGCTACCCATATGCAGTGCATTCCATTTGTCAATGTTAAAAATCAGGTGTCACTTCTCAGCCCATAACCTCTTTGGATTTTGTTGCAGTAGCACACACATTCTCTTGATAACTTAATTAACCAACACACAAAGTATCATCAGTAAACTAAAACATTAATCCTCATATGCCTTCATCAGTATCATTAATATACACTGAAAACAACAATGGGCCTAGCACTAAACTCTGGGGTACTCAACTAATAATATATAGTATAATATTATATTATATCAAAAAATAATTTTGATATAATATAATATCAAAATTATTTTTTCTTTCAGTTTTTTTTTTTTTAATGAAAACTCCAAAAATGAGAGGTATTAGAGCCTATAGTACTTGATATGTGAGCGTGCATGAACACGGTAAAGTCATTGTTTTAAGTGCTCCTGATAGTTGTTCAATTTTTTCTGCTATAAGTGAATGTTAGTGTTTTCACATGTACTAGTGCAACGACCAAGTGGTTATATGTCTCCTGCTGTCAAAATCTTCCAGTTCTGCACCTCCTAATGCATTCAACTTGACTGTAAATTAAATCAAATCAAGCACCTTACTGTTGCGAAAGATTGCCATTCGTAACAGTTCAGCTATTTGCTATCTAACTTGCCGTCTTTACCAGCTGAAACCCCTGTCAAGATCAGAGAGGAGTGATAATCTCCTGGTAAGTGAAGCATCTAACAGCAAATGTCACAAAGTAATCATAGGGTGAAACATCACACAGTAAGTATTCTAAGCATTTTAATTTTCTTAAAGCAACGTTAGCCTAGCGATACCTGTGGCAACATGGCATGGCATGGCATGGAGGCACTCTGAAATCTGCAGAAAATGTTGCAGTCCAGTAACTGCTGAATCAAGTGCAATGGCCCCTGTAGGTTTGTTTTTTGTTCTCTTTTAAAATAACCCCAGGGGGTTCACATCTGGTGAGTATGGGCTTGGCACACCCAGGATCCTGAGCTGGATATCTTCATTCTTCTCTTTCTTGGTGATTCCTTTCTACTTCTCTCTCTCTCTCTGTCCACCGGCCAAAAAAAATTTCCAAGTTACCCAGTTGTTGGAAGTTTTACGGCGCAACGGCAGCTAAAGGTTATTATGCGAAGCGCCGTAAAACTTCCAACAACTGGGTAACTTGGAAATTTTTTTTGGCTGGTGCAGCATAAGCCTCAGGCTTCCTTGCACCATATAGCTATACAAATAATAAAAGCTTAGCATGAGTATCAGCCCAGAGATGAGCCAGCTAGTTAAATTTTCCATTACCTGTTCATCCCCCTCCAAGAATTCATCTAGTTCTTCCCTGAATTTATTCACACTAGCCACTTCCACAAGAAGAGATGGAAGTTTGTTCCAGCATTCAACCACCCACTGGCTAAATGCAAATTGCATTTAGCCAGCGGGTTAAATTCAATTTGCATTTAGCTAGTGGGATAAATTCAATTTGTATTCAGCCTGTGGGCGGTTGCATTCTAATTCAAAAGCAACTGTATGTCTTCATGTATTTTTAATTTTATCCACAACCCTGAATCTAGTGCCACACAGTTGGTACATTAATCTGTGATTACTGCTACCTGCATGCAGCACCTTGCATTTGGAAATTTTAAACTTCAATTGCCATTTCTCCATCCATCAGCCTAATTTTTCTAGATCTTGTTGATCTAGTATACCTCGATTACTGTCATTAACCACCCTGCCAACATTTGTGCCATCTGCAAACTTAGACATTAAGCCTGACTAACCTCCATCAATATCATTAATAAATACAGAAAACAATGATGGAAAAAATATGGAATCCTGTGATACTCCATTAATAACATTAGTCCAGAAAGAGCAAACCTTTATTAATATCATTGGTAAATACAGAAAACAATGGGCCAAACATAGAACCCTTGGGAACTCCACTAATAATATTAGTCCATGAAGAACACTCTTACCCACTGTCTGTCTTCTCCCACTCAACCATCCCTTTATCCATAGCAACAACTTGCCTTTAATGAAATACTGCTCCAATCTGTACAGTAGTCTTTAATATATATATTTATATATTAAAGACTACTGTACTAAATATTTGGAGGAAAGGGACTTGGATATTACGATACGGTCAGACATGAAGTTCTCCGAGCATTGTAGACTGGTTGCAAGGAAATTCCGTGGTGTCCTATCGATGATTTATCGAACAATTACTAGTAGAGATAAGGATGTAATAATCCCATTATATAAGGCTATTGTTAGACCACACTTGAAATACTCTGTCCAAGTATGGAGACCACACCTAAAGAAAGACATTGTGCTTCTTGAAAGGGTCCAAAGACAAGTAACTCACCTGTTGAGATTGGCAAAAGGGCGTCCAACAAGGAAAGACTTTGAATATGTGGGTTGCAGAGTTTGGGATGAGACTTGATTGAGATGTTTAAGGCTCTGAGAGGCATAAGTAAAATGAATGAGGATGAAATTTCCATGGTTATAAATGATTCTGAAACTAGAGGCCATAATTTCAAGTTATGGGGGGGGGGGTGTTTAGACTGGATTGCAGGAAGTTTTATTTTAGCCAGTGAGTTATAAATTACTGGAATAAGTTACCTACACGGGTGTTAGAGGCTGACAGTTTGGGGAAATTCAAAGGTCAGCTGGATTAAAGGTCACCTACGGGAGGAGGGAAACGCATAGGTTGTCCATTTACTTTTCTCTTATTATTTTATTTTTATTATTTTTTTAATTTTCTTTCTATTATTTTTTTATTTTATGCTATTTTATTTTATTTTATTTTTTTTTTTGGCTGGTGTAGCATAAGCCATAGGCTTCCTTACACCATGTGGCCATTTCTAATACTAATACTATATTAAAGACTACTGTAAGATAAGGAGGTGATTATCCCCTTGTATAAGGCAATGGTCAGGCCACACCTTGAGTACTGTATACAGGTCTAGAGGCCTCATTTTAAGAAGAATGCAGAGCTGTTGTTCTAATGACCTTGTTCATTTACCTACAAGAATACTCAGATTGTTCATTTACCTACAAGAATACTCAGATTGTTCATTTACCTACAAGAATACTCAGATTGTTCATTTACCTACAAGAATACTGGACAATCCTAATCATACAGCCAATACGCTTGATCTTTTTCTCACAAACAACCCTTCTTAGTACACGGTTGAAGCGAGAGGTCCTTTAGGCACTTCAGCCCACAACTTGGTGATTGTCTCTTCTCCAATGGAACCTTTATCTCATGGCTATTCCCAACCTAGTGTTGTTTGGCATTACAAGAATGCAAAATGGGATGATCTACGAGACTTCTTTTCCTTGGTCAGATTACTGTTTCAAAACTTCTGATGTGAATGTTTGCTCAGATCTTGTCAGTGAAATTATTCTTGCAGGAATGGAATCCTTTATCCCACACTCCACTTTAAAATACCGTCCTTCATCTAAACCTTTGTTTTCCAATAAATGTGCTGAGGCTGTTCAAGAGAAGAATGTTGCATATCATAATTGGCTTGTTTCTAATTCTTCAGTTTCATTTTCTGCGTACACCAAAGCTTGCAACAATTATAAAGCGGTTATTAATCAGTTCAAACTAGAGTTTGAACAGGCTTAAAATTAGAGCTTCTTGCCCTAATGGTAGCCGAGCATTCTGGTCTCTTGCCAAAGCTATTGGCCGCAACTTTTGCCCATCTCTGCTCCCACCTCTGTCCAAACCAGATGGTTCTGTTGTCACTTCAGCCAAGGATAAAGCTGACCTGCTAGTATTCCATTTTTCTTCCAATTTATGTATTAATGATCTTGGTAAACAACTCCCACCATTCCCAACATGCTCCATTCAATGCTTCGTGTGGTCTTCCGTCAAAAGGATGTCAGAAGGATTTTGATGAATCTTGATGCTAAGAAAGCTCCAAGTCCCGATGGTATTTCTCCATTTATTCTCAAAACCTGTGCTCCTGAACTTACTCCTATTCTTTGCCGCCTTTTTTCACTTTCTTATTCCAAGGTGTTTTTCCTTCTGCTTGGAAATTTGCTCATATCCAGCCAGTTCCTAAAAAGGGTGACAAATCCCTTTCATTCAATTATCGTCCTATTGCAATTACTTCTACTCTTTCTAAAGTAATGGAGAAATCAATTAACCGCCAACTCTTAAACTATCTAGAAACCTTCCATCTGATCAACGTTCACCAGTATGGATTCCGTCATTGTCGATCAACTGGCGATATTCTGGCTTATGTTACCCATTTATGGACTAATTCAATGAAAAGGTTCGGTGAAACACAAGTAGTTGCTCTTGACATCCCAAAGGCTTTCGATCATGTTTGGCATAAAGGTCTTCTAAACAAGCTTCCATTTTATGGTTTGCCAACTGTTTTTAGTAATTGGTTATCCAGTTTTCTCTCTGATCGCTCACTGAGGGTGATGGTAGATGGCTCTCTGTCTTCTAACTTCTCTCCTAATACCGGTGTCCCCCAAGGTTCAGTTCTTTCTCCCACTCTTTTCCTCTTGTATATTAATGACCTTCTTCCATTGACTGGAAATCCTATCCATAGTTTTGCTGATGATAATACATTGCATTCCACTTTCCATTCTGAGAAACCTTGTCCTGCTGAATCAGCTTCAACTTCTCGAAAATCTGCTACCAATTCCTTAAATGCCGATCTTCAAGTAATTCTCCAGTGGGGCAAAGACAACTTAGTTGATTTCAACTCTTCTAAAACTCAGTCTTGTTTTATATCTTGCAAAAGGGATTCTTCTGCTCCTATGCTTATCTTTAGTGACACTCCGATTTCTAGGCAAAATGATATGTCTCTTTTGGGGATTACCCTGACTTTTAATCTCTCTTGGTACAAGCACATTACAAATATTGCTTCCTCTGCATCTAAAAAACTTGGTTTTCTCTTTCGCTCTCAGCGTTACTTTTCTTCCAAACAGTTGCTCACTCTGTATAAATCGCAAATCCGCCCAGCCATGGAATATTGTTCCCACATCTGGGGTGGTGCCCCAAAAACCTCTCTCAGGCTTCTCGATTCCATTCAGAAGAGGGCAGTTAGGTTAATTAATGATTCATTTCTAACAGAGTCTCTCCACTCGCTGTCTCATAGACGTACCGTTTCTGCTGCATGCCTCTTCTACAGATACTTCCATGGGCACTGTTCTTCTGAATTTGCTTCTATAATTCCCGCTCCATCTTTCAAAACAGTCCAAACACATGCTGCCACCAGCCAACATCCATTTACTGTCCAACTTCAAACTCAACAAAAACAACTTTTCATCTTCCTCGTTTATTCATTCAACTGCTTTTTTCTGGAACAACCTTCCTTCATACGTATTTCCTGAACATCACAGTCTACAGAAGTTTAAGTCCAATGTCAACAAATATCTTCTTTCGTCTTCTCAACCTCCAACCCAAGCACGGTATTAAGTACTATAGGTTCTAATATCTCTCGTGTTTGGGGTTTACATAAAAAAAAAAAATAAAAAAATAAATAAAAAAAAATAAATCCCACATCAATATGCTGTGTTCAGTACCACATAGTAGTTTCTTTATCTGCAGGTTCTTAATGCATAAAGAATCACTGCTGATAATCAGATCAAGGTATTGTTTCTCTTTTTCCCACTCTAACATGCTGCTGTAGAAAACAGTCATCTAATAAATCCACAAAATTCTTCCTAGTGTGCCAGTTCCAGTCAATATCTAGAAAGTTAAAAATTCTCCCTTATAAGAGATTCTAATTTACCTCCCCAATCTTTCTCTGTACAGCTGTTCATTGTACTCATCATAGTCATTAGGCCCAGAACACAAGCTACTCAGTTTTGTTTTCTCAGTACTTGTTTCACATCAAACTGACTCAATATTGCACTGGCCATTTATGTCAACTGTATGCACTGCCTTAGATTGTATTTAAATTTTCTGTTTATGCTCTGGCATAACAACAAAGTCAGTAGAGTTTACAATAAATAGTCAATACAAATATTTAACAGATTTAGCAGTCATGGGCTTGAACCCCAGTCCACTCAACGAACGCATGTTATGTACTCTCGCTCCTAACCACGCAGCTACATCAAGCCTAAATATATGTGCTTTTTAACTAAGAGCATAATTCCTACACCTTCCCCATCCAGTCTGTTTTGCCTCCCTCAAAGGGGCAATGAATGGGCAACATAGGGTGGCACTAGGGGGGGCCTCCCATGGCTAAATGGCCAGAGGAACAACAGACACCCAACTCAAAACTACACTATGCAGACAACATTAAAATTACATTATCTCTGGCCTTTATAGTTCGTACTTCCACACAGATTATGCAAACATGGAGTTGGGGGGGCTGATCCCAATGTCGCTTGATAAGCACCACTATGCCCAGTCTGTTCTTTCTGTACACATTCTACTCTACATATTTAAATTCTGCATTCATTTTGTCTCCGAGATACCACAAAAACCCAATATCCCTACAATGTCTGCATTATCAAATTTATTTACTATGCTCCTAGAATTATTGCACGTTCTTTCTTAACCTAGTTACCCTAACACATTCTATATACTTTCCGTGAGGACTCCCAGTAGGCTCCAAAATCCATGATACCTGGCTTGTCTGTTGCATGTTCCAACACAAGTGTGCAAGAATTCACCTGTCTATGGGTGAAAGTGACATATTTCTATTAGCCTATGTATTCCCCCAGGCTAGCAGATTTCTGACTCATCTATCATATGTTTTTTTCACCCATCTGGACATGTTTTTAAAAGTAGGGAAGCCCAACACTAAGAAACGGTAAATAAATCTTGTAGAATTCTTTTAGAGATACCCTCTTGTGAGAATTCTCAGTTGGGGGTGGGGGGGGGGAGTGATAGAACCTGTGTTTTGAACCTTCTTTCCACAGCCGTTTCTTAGGATTCAGTCCACATATTGGATAGATATCTAGATATAATTATTAATCCGGAACGATGTTGGACATAAGTTATATATTTGAGCAGAATATAATGTAGTCAAACAGTTACACTGGCAAATGTTTTCCTAATTTATTTTGCCTACTGGGTTGTGATTTCACTGAAAAGAATAAAGGCATATTTTGGTGTTATTATCAATGTGGGACTAAATAAAACCCAATACAAAAAATACTGATCTGAAGAATGTGTAGATATAATTTCATTTTTCAAAAATGTATTTAGCAGGAAACTATTTCTGCAGAAATTTTGGACACTGTGTCACTGCCTACCAACAAAAGGAATTTAAAGTAAAGGTTCTTGGGGAGGGATACACAAACTGATAGATTAACAATAGCCACAAGCAGAGGTGAAAGTGATTTCGAGGAACTTCGAAGAGCCATCATGAAACAAGTAAAAACATGGGCTGTGTTAAGGTAACTAAGAGTAAGAATAGGTGCATTATATTTGCATGTACACCAATGCTAGGAACATAGCAAATAAATTTGATGAATTTGAAGTGTTGATCAAGATATAAAATGCAGACATTGTTGGAATATCAGAAACATGGAATCACTCAGATATAAGGGATGCAGAATTTGAATATGGGGGAGTACAATGTACACAGAGAGGACAAATGTTAGTGTTGCGCACCCCAGGGTTTCCCCCATTTTCCGCATAAGTGCACCTGTGATGAAGCTTTTGCCGTAACTGGTCAGGGGCTCACATCTGGTATGGGCTTGGCACATCCAGGGTTCTGAGCTGGATATCATTATTCTTCTCTTTCTTAGTGATTCCCTTCTATTTCTGACTCTCCACAGTTAAAGCCATAAACACCTAGGCAGTCCCAGTGCTAACATACTCCTTCGGGGTCACAGATTGGACTAATACTGAGCTGGAGAATATCATGAGAAAGATAAGGAAGTGATGACCAAGAGCTGCCAACACCATCCGAAATCTGCAGTAGAGAGACTGACAATTGCCTGGAAAGAAGGAGGAAAGGGCATGATAGACCTGATTGAGCAACAGAAGACAATGATAGTTAACCTGAAGGATTACTTCCAGAAACACATAGCAGAACTCCAGCAGGCCATAAAGAAGATAGACAAGCAGTATACACCACACTACCTAAGCGAGGAGTGCCCCAACCAGGAAGCACAAACGAAGCTAGAAAGATGGGTAGAGAAGACACTTCATGGCAGGCACTACAATGATCTCCATCAAGATCACATAGATAAAATTGCTTCCAATGCATAGCTCACGAGCAGGATGCTCTTCCCTGAGGATTCATGCTGAGGCTTCATGCTCTTCCCTGAGGATTCATGCTGAGGCTTCATGCTCTTCCCTGAGGATTCTTCCTCTAGCTCACCTGAGAGGGCATAAATTCAAATTGAGGAAAGACAGATGTAGGATAGACGTGCGGAAATTTGCCTTTAGCCAGCGGGTGGTCGGTTGGTGGAACAGACTTCCATCCCTTGTCGTGGAGGTTGATAGCCTAAATAAGTTTAAGGCTCAGCTGGACAGGTATTTTGAACGAACAGAGGGGTGAAGTGGAAGTGGGTTTTTTTTTTTTTTTTTTGGCTGATGCTGCATAAGCTTGCTTTCTTGCATCAAATGCCTCTACTAATGCTAATGCTAATGCTTGCCATCCAAGACCAGGTAATCAACACCAGGAACTAGAGAAAATACATCGCCAAGGAGTCTGGAGTGTTCGATGAATGTCGACAATGCCACCTGGCCTCAGAAATGATCCAATACATCACCGTGGGATGCAAGGTGACCATCAGACTGAGTACACTCATAGACACGACCAGGTAGCCAGGATAATACATCAGAAGCTAGCAAGGAAATAACAGTTGATCGAAGAAAGTGTACTGTAGTACAAGTACGGAGGCGGAAGGTAATAGTAGAGATGGGGGTTATAAGTTCTACCCTGGAAAAGGAAGTAAATAGGGGAAGAACAGAAGATAGGGTAGTGCAATCTCACCCTGAGCGGCCGCACAGGATCGGCCTGGCAGCAAGCTGTGAAGGTTAGCGTTGATCCCACCACCCTAAGGGTAGCCAGCAATAGGCATCTCTTTCTGGTACATGGTTAAATAGCACTGACGCGATCCTGCCTCTAGATAAGCCCATCATTGATCCTATCCTGCATAGCAGGGTGAGATAGTCATATTGGTTGTGTACTCAAGTTCGAGATGTTTTCTTAGTTGTGGTTGTTCTTTCCATCTTTCATAGATAAGTTTCATAGTTTTCTATCTACGGAAGACTGTCTGGTTTCGGGTACATTGTCAGTTTTGGGAAGTCAAGTCCTGTTTTGTCATATTATTTTATTTTCTTCGGTATATCCTAGGTGTTTTGTTGTGATATCACTGCAGTTTGCCTCTCAAATGCTTGAGCTGCAAAGTTTCAGAATGCCTTATAGTGGCTGTAGGGGTCCCACTTGTAGGTCCAGTTGGTACCCGTGATCTGTGTATGCCAGGCAATGAATTGGGGATAGCATCTCTGCTATCCTCAATTTATATAGCTTCTCATTTAGGCTTCCATGCCGAGTCAGCAGAAAGGTGGCCTGGAGGCTGGGCGAAACCAATGCAGAATATGATTTTGGATATTCTTGTACTGCGGGGAAAAAGATCCTCATAGTCTGTCCTAATGGGGTAGTCTCCTAACTGGTTTGCCATTGTTCTGTAAATCTGTACCTAATTCTCTGATGTTCCTGTTTTAAAGTTGCAGTGTTGTACAAATTAATGCCTGATATTGCAGTTGGAAGGGCTCTCTCTTGTATCTGTATTTTAGATAGTAATATATGATATGTAAGTGGATAGGAAGTTTTCCTTTTGGACCTGCAGGGCCAGGGTTGATACTGTCCTGCAGGCTTTTGATATTACCAGCAGTATGACCCTTTTTTGTCTGGTTAAGCTATTTCATGATGGTATACTTGTCAGCCCTCCATCCCCCATGACCCAGCAGCATAGGTCATAATGGGTAGAAAGACTATATGACAGCACAGATTCAGGGTTCTAAATATCCAATTCCTTCTTTGCTATTCTGACAGTTCATACAGAGTACTTTTTAATTTTCTCTTTGAGATGTCTGGCATGATGAGGAAAGGAGAGTTTGTCATCTATAATGACTCTGAGATAATTGCAGTTGGTTATTGATTTTATTTATTTATTTATTTTTTATTACATTTTAGGAGGTGAGGTCTATTTCCATCTAGGGAGCTTTTTATTAGTATCTAAATTGTTTTCTTGGTTGATACTGTTAGTTTGTGGTTTTGCTTCCAGATAGCAAGGTCTTGTACTACCTGATTTGCCTTCATTTCCAAGTCCTAGAGTTTCCTTTGATTAATATTGCCAAATCATCACTGTATGCAATGAATTTAACATCAGGATATTCCTGGCCAGCCAGCTGTCAAAAACCATATTCCAGAATGTCAAGCCAAGTATGGACACTCCCTTGTGACTTTGCAGATTACCTTCCTGTATTTTGTTAGTACTACGACCTCTCTGTCCTAAAAGTAGCTGCTTATCATTTTATAGAGCGGTTCAGATACCCCAGCTCCTGGGTATGCTCGTAGTTAAGAATCACATAAAATAAGCCAGTGCATCCAGTTGAGATGGGTGGCCGGTGCAATCTTGAGTCAGTTTGGTGTGACATAAGTATTGAGAAAGCAAAAATGAGAGTAGGAATGTGTTATAAACCTAATAACTCTGATGAGTACAATAAATAACTGTAAAGAGAAACGGAGTGGACCAGTAAATCAGATTGTCTTATAATGGGGATTTTAATCTTCCGGATATTGAATGGAACTTCTTGTGGGATGGTCCCTCCCATATTAGCAGAGCTTTTGTGGATTTGTGGATTAATGGATGACTGTTTTCAACAGCAGTATGTTAGAGAGGCACCTAGAGGGAGTAATAATCTTGATCTGATTATCAGCAGTGATTATTCATGCATTAAGAATCTGCAGAAAAAAGAACCACTAGATAGCAGTGGTCAGTGTATTGATTTTGGATTTACTTAAAGATGTAACTACCATTATGGGTGAAGGAAAGGGCCTTTTTTTCCGTAAAGGTAACTGCAGTGGGACCAGTTTTTAAATTCTATACAGTGGGACCAACTGATGATGTTATCATCAGCAAATTTCTAAATGGAAATGGGAAAAAGCATTCAAGAAATTAATCATAGATGCTACTAAGCTTTTCATACAAACTAAGAAATACTCTTCATGGGATGCATATAAATCAGTGTTTTTCAACATTTTTTGTTGGTGTGGCACACTTTTAAAGACACTAAACTTAGAGCATACTTTTAAAGACAATAAAATTTTGAGGCACACTACAATGACTACTATATTCACAAATGGAAAGGTATTTCTGTTGGGTATATTTAGTAATACACTTATTATTTGTGTAGTATAGGTGAACAGATCTAGTACTAAGAATCAAAACATGACGTCACATTGACTGCTGGAAAGTGCTCAGATTGGTGCAGAATAAACAAACTAATTTTTTTTTTTAATTAAATGTTATTATAAAACTTGGATTTATCTTTATTTTTTTAATTTGCATTTCGCACGGCACACTAATGTGCCATGGAACACACATTGTGAAACACTGATATGAATTATCAAGTGACACAGAAGCATACGGTAGATATAAACTAATCTGCGATCAAATTACAAAGGAGGTTAGGCAAGACAGATTACAAGAAATCTTTGGCAAGGGAATGCAAAGAAAAACAGTAAAGATTCTTTATCGATGGTTCGACTGTTGATGATTATGCCCAGGTTGTTGACAAACTGAATGAGTATTTTGCATCTACATTCACACATGAGGTCTTTAGGGAAGTTGATGCCAAAAGTTTATCAAACTCTAACAGGAAACTGTTAGAGTTTGTTGATTTTGTTGATTTTCAACAGTTTGTTGAAACTGTTGATTTTGTAATAGCTGAGGGGAAAGTAGAAGAGAAATTGTTGAAGTTAAGCATAAGAAAGGCACATGGGGAAGATGGGGGTCTATCCAGTTATATTAGGGAGACTGCAAAGGAAGTAAACAAACCATTAGCTATAATTATGAGAGCATCATTGGATTCAGGGGAGGTCCCCACAGACTGAAGATTGCGAATGTATCCCCAATTCACAAAGTGGGATCAAAGATTGACACGAGTTATTACAGACCTTTTAGTTTAACTTCTGTTCCAAGGAAAATAACAAAGTCCCTGGTAATAGAAGTAATGCAGGATTCTCTAGATAAAGCTGCAATTAGAATTCAGACACAACAATGATTTGTTTAAGGAGAAATCTTGTCCAACCAATTTGATTGGATATTACAATGCAGTCTCAAAGGAACTGGTTGAAAAAAATCATTTTGATATCATATACTTAGATTTCAGGAAAGCTTTTGATACACATAAAAGACTGCTGTACAAATTGGAGCAGTACGGAATTAAGGGCAAGTTGCTACTATGAATAAAGGGATGGTTGATTGGGAGAAGACAGAGAGTGTTACTCAATGGACACTGCTCTTCATGGACTGATATTGTTAGTGGAGTCTAACCCAGGGTTTGGTGTTGGGACCATTGCTGTTTTCTATATTTATCAATAATACTGATCAAGGCATACCGGGTTTAGTGTCCAAGTCTGTAGATGATACAAAGGTTGCATGTTGGTTAATGGCTAAAATGATGGTATGCTACTTCAACAGGATCTATTAAAGTTAGGTAGATGGGTTGAGAAATGGCCATTGAAGTTTAATATTGACAAATGTAAAATACTGCATATAGGTAGTAGTAACTGTGGAGTAACATTCCAACTATGTGGTACTACACTCAAGGTAGCGGAAAATGAAAAACCTGTGGGTAATCGTGCAGTAGAATATGGGGTTCTCTGAGCAATGAAAACAGGATGCCAGGCCAGCTCATGGGGTTTTGTCAATGATAGACAGGATTTTTCTAGAAGGGAGAAAGAGGTGATTACCCCCATTGTATAAGGCAGTGGTTCTCAATGTGGGGTACATGGTAAAACTTTTGGGGGGTACGCCGTGAGAGCTCAAAAGTCGCTAGATCTAGTAATAAAGTCGCTAAGTTGGCAACACTGCTACTGATTAATTTCTGAGAACTGAGTGATGAAGCGCGGCACTGTAGTTCATGTCTGTAAACATTTGTCGATCCTCCCTCCCCTTCCCTACCTGAGAGCTGAACCTACCCAAACAGCTGATCAAATGCAGTCTCAAAGGAACTGGTTGAAAAAAATCATTTTGATATCATATACTTAGATTTCAGGAAAGCTTTTGATACACATAAAAGACTGCTGTACAAATTGGAGCAGTACGGAATTAAGGGCAAGTTGCTACTATGAATAAAGGGATGGTTGATTGGGAGAAGACAGAGAGAGAGTGTTACTCAATGGACACTGCTCTTCATGGACTGATGTTGTTAGTGGAGTCTAACCCAGGGTTTGGTGTTGGGACCATTGCTAGAAGGGAGAAAGAGGTGATTACACCCATTGTATAAGGCAGTGGTTCTCAATGTGGGGTACATGGTAAAACTTTTGGGGGGTACGCCGTGAGAGCTCAAAAGTCGCTAGATCTAGTAATAAAGTCGCTAAGTTGGCAACACTGCTACTGATTAATTTCTGAGAACTGAGTGATGAAGCACGGCTCTGTAGTTCATGTCTGTACACATTTGTCGATCCTCCCTCCCCTTCCCTACCTGAGAGCCGAACCTACCCAAACACCTGATCTCCCAATCAAAACATCCATTCTAAGTGAGTGAATGTACCTTCTTACTGCTCTATGTATTTGTTGTTTTTTTTTCGCTTGCTGTGCTTAAAGTTATTTTTAGTCTTCAGTTTACTGTGAAATTAAATGAACATGTTTCTAAAGTGCCCTGAAACATGGATAAATGGATAATTAAGAAGTAAAGTAAAGTGGAGCCCAAGCCCATTGCTTAACATCTACGACTCATTCCATGTGACTAAAGAGGTGGATTCAGCAGTAACTAAAAGAATGTTAAAAGTTAAACAATCAAGTGATAAAAAAATTAAAAAACGTAAATATCATGAATCATATTTACAATTTGCTTTACATGGACAGGAAATTTAGTAGAACCAAATCCACAGTGCATTGTTTGCACTGAAGTCCTGTCACAAAATTCTATGAAACCATCTCTTTTAAGACGACACTTTGTGTTTATTGATATATGTAATTTATGAATACAAAATTTAATGTGTGTGTGTATATATATATGTTTTATTTTATTCCCATTGTTATACTATAACTATAGTTTTATCTATCTATACAAGGGGTACGCCAGTTACATACACATTTCCAGGGGGGTATGTGAAGCATAAAAGGTTGAGAACCACTGGTATAAGGCAATGGTTAGGCCACACCTTGAGTACAGCATACAGGTCTGGAGGCCTAATTTTAAGAAGGATGTAGAGCTGTTTGAATGAGTACAGAGAAGGGCAACGGGATTGGTGAGTGGAATGAAGGGGTGCTCTTACCAAGAAAGGGTTCTGTTTTTCAAATTGCAGCATTTAGAGATTAGGCACCTGTAGAGTGATCTGATTGAGGTGTCTAGGGCTTTGAATGGATTGAACAACTTCAATGCTGAAGGGATTCTTCCTCTTGCTGAAACTGCACACATGCAGGAGACACAAATTTAAATTGAGGAAGGATGGTTGCAGAATAGATGTGAGCAAGTTTGCATTTAGCTAGGAGGTGTTTATTGGAAAAACTTCTATCTGCTGTTGCAGAAGTTGATAGCTTGAATAAATTCAAAGAATTACTAAACTAAATGTTGGAGGAGATAAATGAAATGGAAGGTGTCTCTTCTCTTTTTTTTTTGGCTGATGCTATATAAGCTTGTTTCCTTGCATCATTTGCCACTACTAATGTTAATGCTGAAGTAAGAAATACTGGTTGTTTATCTGGATGGAAAGTTGCAAGAATTTTTGAACATCACATTCAACTGGTCATTTTTTTGATTGTTATACCTGGACAGCAAAGGTTAAACTTTATTTTATAGGAAAGACAGTTGTAGAATAGATGTGCAGAAATTTGCCTTTAGCCAGTGGGTGGTTAATTGCTGGAACAAACTTCCATCATTGTTGTTCAAGTTGAAACATTGCAAAATAATAAAATAAAATAAAGTAAATAAATAGAAATAAAAATCAATATTATTTACCAAAACATCCCCTGTTTTGGGGATATTTTGTGAATATTTCTCAAAACCATTCTAACAGCAGCATATACCAGGACACCTTACTGGCATTCCAGACTTGTTGTTTGTTTGTTGTTTGGTTTTTAGGAGCATTAGCAACTAAGGCCATATCGCTCCGGGATATGCGGTGGTCATTCCCTGACCTTTCCGCATCCTCCATATTTGGTGGTGACGGGCTCGAACCCCGGTCTAATCAAGAAGCGTGTGCTATGCACTGCTGCTCCTTCCCACCTGGCTACGGAGGCGCTTCCAGACTTACAGTTGAACGTGCAACATGACCATGCTGAAAAACAGCCTAACCAGATGGAAGCCAAGCCAATCCACAGAATCTAGAATCTACTTTTCTTCCAGATTGAGGAAGAGAAGTGGCTTTTGAGGAAGAGGACTCTAAATAATCTGGAAGAGAAGCTAGAATTGCACCAGATGAACAAGTCAAATGAAAATGAAAAATTATTTTTAACTGACGGTTTTAGTCTGAAGAATAGAATTTTCTTGTGAAAAAAAAAAAAAAAAAACTTCTGGGTTGAGATGGTAACAAAACACTGGGCTAACTGGACTATTAACAGAATAAGAAGACTGTATGTCTTTAAGCTTGACCTGCACTATTCCCAAGCAAGTTGCTAATATGTTAAAGCAGGATCTGAATGTGCTCATCAACCAGCTGCCATCAAAATGTCAGAACTATTCCTTCTTTAAACCAGTGTGTGACACACACACACACACACACACACACACACACACACACACACACACACACACACACACACACACACACACACACACACACACACACACACACAACAGGGTTTCTGAAAAGTAAGGTAACACATTTTCTCTCTTGATGATGTTTAATAATATGAAGTTGAAATTACACACCAAGAAATAAGTGAACATGCACTACTTCTCCACAAAGTCTCCAGTTTTATTGATGCACTTGTCCCAACGATGGATCAGTTTATCAATACCAGTACTGAAGAAGTCTGTGCCCATATGCTTTTGGTTTGGTTTGGTTTAGTTTTATTGGCGCATCAGCAACTAATGCGCCAAAACCTTGTCATAAAAATGGTAAAAATCTTTCAGTGACCTAACGAATTAGGTCACTAAGTCTGGGTATAAAAGCCACGTATAAACTGTAAAAGACGAATATCAGTAAACAAGGTAAAAATAATAAATCTTAAAATAATAAGATTTTTTAAATATGATTAAAAAGGTTTACTGATTTCAGGAAACTAAAAATACCAGACACATGGTCATTGTCGGATAAAATCTGACTGAGTGTATAAGGCTCAGTCAGATGGTTAAAAGCGATAAAACGAGCATTACTAAAACTGGAACAGTCACATAAAATATGTTTAACGGATAAAATGGTGTCGCATTGCTCGCACATAGGAGGATCATCCGCCCTCAGCAGAAACGAATGTGTCAGATGACTGTGTCCTATGCGGAGTCGGACAAGAACAACTTCCTCGCTCCGATTCCTGCGCAGACTGGACTGCCACGGTTCAATTACAGGCTTTATACGATATAATTTATTCGCAGTCTGTCTATTCCACGAATCCTGCCATTGGGAATGCATCTTTTGACGTACTATTTGCCTGTAGTCTGTATAGGGGACTAACAGGCAGCGGTTATTATTGGGAATTGCTGATTTGGCTGCGGCGTCAGCCAAATCATTTCCCCTAATCCCAATGTGGCTGGGAATCCAGCAGAAGCGGATGTCATATTCGCGTTCATGGAGAACGTGAATCTTCTGCTGAATGCTAGACAGAACTGGATGAGGATTATACTTCACAGATATTAAAGCCTGTAACATGCTAAGAGAGTTGGAATATAAAATGAACCGTTGGTATTGGCATTCACTAATATGATCCAAGGCTAACTCTACAGCGTGCAGCTCTGCAGTAAATATGCTGCATTCAGAGGGAATCTGCTCTGATATAGTGCTGTCTGTAAAGACAGCAGAAGATCCCACATATGATTCTGACTTCGAACCGTCTGTGTAGACTGGCGCGAAGTCGGAATATTCAGTTCGGTGTGCTGAATGAAGCTGCAGGTAGACACATGATGGAGTGTCCGACTTTCCCCAGTTTCTAAGCGACAAGTCGCATGCTGGGACATGAGCATGCCAGGGTGGAAAGGGTTGCTTGGATGTCTGGGCAACCTTGTCTACCTTGATATTAAGTTCATTGAGTAGCTCTTGGAGACGAATAACAAAAGGACGATTGGCAGTCTTACGGGTATTGTACAAGTTTTCCCATTGTGGCTCAAAAACGAAGGGCCACGTAGGATGGTCTGGCAGGGATTTCAGTTTTAAAGCGTACTTTAAAGACAACTGCTTACGTCGAAACGATAACGGTGGTTCGTTTGCTTCGACGTATAAACTCTGGACAGGAGATGTTTGAAATGCTCTAGACTGATGATGGACAGGATCCAGCCATCGAAGTACACTGTCTTTGGCTGAAGAATATACTTGGGACCCATAATCTAATTTGAATCGCACAAGTGCACGGTAAAGCCGTAGAAGGGTGCATCAGTCTGCACCCCAAGATAAGGAGGAGAGCGAGCGGAGCATATTAAGGGCTCTTGTGCACTTTGTGCGGAGTTGACGAATATGATCCAAAAAGGTTAATTTTTTATCGAATATGAGTCCCAAGAATTTTGTGTTTGCTGCTACTGGAATAGCATTTTGTCCGAGCCTTAATTCAGGTTCAGGATGAAGATTACGCTTGCGACAAAAGTGTACGCAAACGGTCTTCTCCGGCGAGAACGTGAAGATTAGCAAGTGCCCAGGAATTCAGACTATCAATGGCTTTCTGCAGTTGTCTTACAATAACCCTCATGTTGCACGACTGGCAAAAAATGCTAAAGTCATCAACATAGAGGGCACTGTTTACAGTTGGAGGAAGTTGTTCTGTGATGGAATTTATTTTGATGGCAAAAAGCGTGACACTTAATACTGATTCTTGTGGTACTCCCTCCTCTTGGCTAAAGGAGCGAGAGAGTGAGGATCCCACACGAACTTGGAACGATTGATTGGCTAAAAAGTTTTGAATAAAAAAGGGCAGATGCCCTCTTAGGCCTAGGCTATGTAAATCTTTTAAAATGCCAAATCTCTAAGTTGTGTCATACGCTTTCTCCATGTCAAAGAACACCGACACCAAGTGTTCGCGTTTTAGGAAAGCATCCCGGGTGGATGCTTCCAATCTAATAAGATGGTCCAAAGTGGACCGGTTCCTTCGGAAGCCACACTGGATGCTGGAGAGAAGGTCATTTGATTCTAAATACCATATTAAACGAGAATTGACGATTCTCTCCAGGATTTTGCATAGACAGCTAGTCAGAGCAATAGGACGATAATTGGTGGTGACTTTTGGATCCTTTCCTGGCTTAGGGAAGGCAAGAATGATTGCCTTTCGCCAGGAGTCCGGAAACTGCCCTTCAGTAAAGATTCTGTTATACAGAAGGAGCAGACAATCCATAGATTTTGGTGAAAGATGTTTAATCATTTCATAATGGATGCCATCTGGTCCAACAGCACTTGCTTTGGAAAGAGTGAGGGCTCTTTTCAGTTCCTCTATAGTGAACGCCCCGTTGTAGGGATAGAGGCCCTTGGACTTAAAATTAAGTGCTTGTTTTTCCAGTTTATGTTTCAGGACCAGGAACTCTGGGGAGTACGAGGATGTTGCGGAGATGTTAGAGAATGTTTCCCCAAGAGCATTGGCTATTGCAGTTGGATCTGCAATAGCGCATCCATTATAATCTAGGATTGAAGAAGGGTGGGATGTATATTTTCCCTTCATTTTCCGGATTTTATCCCAGACTACCTTAGAGTTGGTAGACTGGTTAATAGATGATGTAAAATGGATCCACGATTCCTTTTGACTCTGATGGCGGATATATCGTGCTTTGGCTCGTGCACGTTTAAAGGCTATAAGGTTGGTCGTGGTAGGATATCGGCGGAATATCCCCCACGCTTTGTTTTGAGCCTTTTTACTGCTGTGCATTGTGAATTCCACCAAGGTTTAGGAAATGGTGGAAACCGGGCAGATGTTTTTGGAACAGCATTCGCAGCTGCTTGGACAATATTTTCTGTGATGTACTTAACTGCATCATTGATAGACTCTTGACTGACTGCGCTAAGATCAAAATTTGCCTGATGTTGGAAGGCAGTCCAGTCAGCCTGATCAATCTTCCACCGTGGTAACCTAAAAGGAAGACATGGTATCCCACTGTGTAACAAGGTTATCACAGGGAAGTGATCACTTCCGTATGGAGTCTCCTCCACTTCCCAGGTGAGTGAAGGGAGTAGAGAAGGGGAGCAGATAGAGAGATCAATGGCAGAAAAAGTACGGGTAGGCATGTGGAAGAAGGTGTTTGTTCCAGTATTTAGAAGGGAAAGGTCATTGTCATTGAGCATACGCTCTATGACTCGTCCCCTTCCGTTGATGTTAGCACTACCCCACAGGGTGTTATGTCCGTTAAAATCCCCGAGAAGTAAGAAAGGGGAAGGCAGCTGCGTTAGAAGATCATCAAGGTCTGTCTGGAAGATGTCAGTCCCAGGTGGCAAATAAATGGAGCACACAGTTATTAAAAATCCCACTGAAAGGCGAATTGCAACAGCCTCTATGCTGGTTGTAATTAGCAAGGGCTGCACTGGGGTCTGGTTACCCACAAGGATAGCCACTCCCCCATGTACAGAGCCATCCGCAATTCTATCCTTTCGAAAGATTGTGATGTTGTGCATGGTGGGATCGTCATTTGCCTTTAGATATGTCTCCTGCAAGCAAAAGCAAACTGGCTCATGCTTTTACAGGAGGGCCTTGATGTCATCAATATTTCGCCAGAATCCACGACAATTCCATTGTAGGAATTTAGCCATTATTTTGGCTTGGTGGGTCCATCAGGCGGCTTCCGAGGTGCTGAGGGCTTACTTTTATGTCTTGGATTTATCTTTTTTGGGGAAGAATGGACGCTGTCCCGTGTCCATTTCCTCCTCCGCAAAGAGTTCCAAGACTGAATCTTCAGGTACCTCCTTCTGCTCGACATCCATCTTTTCTTGGGTACTAGGGGGGATTTCCCCTTTCTTATTCTTTTCTTTCATAATTACCTTTGTTACTTGTGGAGCATTAGGAGGTACCGATATAGGAGTGGCAGCTGATTGGTCCTTTTGTGCAGGTTTTGGAGAACTTAAAAGATATCGCGCGATGGGAGTGAAACTCCTTTGGAGGAATGGTCATGTCCGTCTGAGTTCCGACGGAACATCTCCCTGCTACCTTCTGGGCGTAGGTAGGTTTGTTGATATTCAGGGGTTTGACCGATTTCCTTGCCTCCTGGTATGATATATTTAGCTCTGCCTTCAGCCATTGAATTTCTTTTTCTTCTTTCCACCTCTGGCATGCTCGTGAATAGGCCGGGTGTTCGCCTTCACAGTTAATACAGGTGGGTTTTATGGCTGAACATGCTGTTGTTTCGTGGTCCTTTGCACCGCATCGAGCGCATGCAAGGAGACTCCACGGCAGGCCATTTGAGAATGTCCATACTTCTGGCATTTAAAACACCGTAAAGGGTTGGGAACGTATGGACGCACTGAACAGTTGATGTATCCAGCTTTAATCTCATCAGGAGGTTTAGGAGAGTTAAAAGTCAGGATAACGCTCCTGGTTTTAACAATTTTTCCATCCCTTCGCACAGTAATTCTCTTGACGGCAATAACTCCCTGGGGTTTTAATTCAGAGCAGATTTCCTCCTCGGTTACGTCGAGAAGGTCCCACTCCGAAATGACACCTCTCGATGAATTGAGTGTTCTGTGTGGTGTCACTGTTATAGGTATTCCTCCGATTGATGTTGTTCGGAGTAGATGTTCGGATTGCCTGTCATTTTTAGTTTCAATTAAAAGGTCTCCAGAACGGAGCCTCTTAACTGATTTGGGTGAACCTGCTAACCCATCTAACCCTTTTTGAATAAAAAAGGACGACATTTTACCAATCGGTTTTTCACCAGTTGAGTGCATAATTAGGAACCTTGGAACAGACCCTGATGGTACTTCTGTTCGCTGCCTCTTTGTACTAATAATACTATCTGGGTCTTCGTCTATGTTTGCAGGTTGGGGCCCCTGAAGAAATGAGTTTATCAGGATTCATAGAGTTTTTTAATTGTTCAGTGCCCGGGCTCCCCACTCACCATGGAGCCCAAAGGGACGCCCACTACCCGGCATGCAATAAATGCGCTCAGGAGTGGGACGCCAGGGCTACCCAGACACTATACCCGCACCGCCGCCAGCCTGAATCCTGTCCCTCGGACCATGAGGGTAGGGGCATGGCATTGACACGGTTGACCCTCGCAGGCGAGCCTACTAGCCGATTGATCCTAGCCGGGCCTTCCAGGACCTCCCGTCTTGTCGAAGCAGGGGCCAAAGTGGTGTATTGAAGCTGGGCCCCTCAACCACCAGGATCCCCCTTTCCGAATTTCCACGGGTCGCAGCGCACGGCAAACACGCCGGATTCCATTGATGTAAGCCTGGAACCTGGGCTGTGGGCGTTGGATCCCAGTGATGCTAATCTGGAAGTCCAGCAGCATCAATGGGAGGTTCTCTCACCACGTACAGGTGCCCACATCGAGGGGTGTGCCCATATGCAATAACCAACATCATACCACCTGATGAACTTTATCCATGGTAAAATGCTTTTCTGAAAGGTGTTTTTTCAGAGGGTCGAACAAATGGAAGTGTGAAGGCGCCAAGTCTGGGCTGTAGGGGAAATGTGACAGACTTTCCCAATGATTATGGTGCAACCACTCATGAGTGGTGTGGGCAGTGTATGGAGTCCCGTTGTCGTGCAACAAAATCATGCTGCTTGTCAGTAGTCCTGGTCTTTTGGATCGAATGTTGCTTTCAGTTTTTCCAAAGTTGCACAGTAAAGCTGTGCATTGATTGTTCCTCCCTTCGGCAAGAAATCCACTAACAGAATGCTTTAGTGATCCCAGAACACTGTGTCCATGACATCAGGCCTGCCTGCGCCCGATGTTGACCTTCAATGTTAACATGGCCCGCTTTAAATTCATTGCACCAAAAACACACCTGCTTCTTTGTCATTACCTTTTTGCCATACACAGCAACCCGTCCACAGTGAATGTCACTTGGTGAAGACCCTTTTGCTTGCAAAAAAAGCAAATAACTTCACGAACACCTGTTTTGGACCACACTCACACGATAGCCGCCATTTTGCAACTGGAATCTGCTGTGAGGCGACAGTACTGCAGCACTGCCTGGAGGTCTCTTTGAACGTCATTAACAGGTCTATCTGTCCACCACGTTTCATCTCATTTTCTTTCACCATTATTAAAAAAAAAATGTGTTACCGTACATTTCGGAAACCCCTCGTGTATATATATATATGAACTGGGTTTATTGACTACTATTGACTAAAAAATATGTAGTGTTAATATTGCTGTAATAGGATAAATATGTGCAACGTTAAAGCTATTGTACACAGTGAATTAGGTTTTATTCGTGCATAAAAATATTTTGTTCAATTTTATAATTTAGTTAATTTTAATTTAAACTGTCTGTAAGGAATAAGGTGTGAACAGAACATGACTAACAGACTAGTAATATAGTCCTGGCCTTAGTCTGGATAGCCTATGACTAAAGGTGAAAGGTAATAAAAGTAAGAAATGATAAAGAGAAGTTAATAAAGCAAAAATTAGAAAGGAATTAGAAAGGTGAAAATAACATTCTTCCACTTGGTCATCGGTCTGCTACTTTGTCAAGCGCTTTGAGCAGACCGATAGCCAATTTAAAAGAATGTCTCATACATACCCGTTTCTGTTGTCCCTATACCAATTTTGCCAGAGTTTAACATTTGGGTAATATTGTGATAAATAATTATGAATGGCAATTATGAATTGGATATAATATAAGTTTATTTTAGTTAACCTATCTGATTCAGCAAACTAGGATAGGAGACTCAAAGCCCAACAGATATGTAGCAGTTAAAATGAATATAGGGTCTGCTTGTCTTGTGGTGGTCAGTCTGAAAAGGCAGTCTATTTCCCGCCTTCAGGTAGTTTTATGTGTGCTGACATTAAATTTAGTGTGCAGCCGCACCCTTCATGATCTGTGGCATGATAGTAAATCACTGTGGGCAATAATCCTTATGTCTTTAGTATAGCTGTAATTGCCGGAGAATGTAATGAATGTAAATTTATATTTTTCATCCCATTTCATTCTGTGAAGGCAGAATGAACCTATATGAACTTAGATTACTTATATCTTACATGAGAAGCATGTTAATATAATAAAAAAGTAAAACGTGGAAAAAAAAAATAATAATAAAAAGCATTTCGAAGCTGGATAATTACTGCTAAGGAACTACTCTTGGCGAGATTCAGAGAAATTATACAACACCAATGTTGCTTAAAACAATACAACCTAACAAGAATTAATAATAAAATTAAGGACCTGCAAAATAAATTCGTCATCACAAGTACTGACAAAGCCAATAACAATTTTAGCATTATTTGTAAAAAAATTCTACATAGATACACTTAAAAAGGAAATGGACCACAGTGATACATATACGATCATCAAATCCACCCCCAGCATCATTATCAAAAAACTTATAGCAATGTACAAAAATACCAAAATTAAAATAGTTAACACTAGATACCCTTTCGTATATTGAATTCCTAAATTTCACAAAGTCCCTATTGGAATAAGGTTTAGCACCACCTTCAGGAACAGCTACATAAAACCATCCAATAATATTATGGAGGCCAAACTAAATATTATAACCAACAAACTCACTAATCCAAAATTTATCACCAATAATAGAAAGTATATAGACTATATCAAAAACAATAACATCAGCAAATTATACTCATACAATTTCAAAAATCTTTTTACTAGTATCTCACGTGAAAATTTAAAAAAAGTACAGGTAGCCTTTGATTTATGTCTGGGTTAGGTTCCTGGGGGGACAGGTGCAAATGGAATCGGTGCAAATGGAACCCTTTATATAATCGAGTCCATTGGAAATCACAGGGTTAGGTTCTGGGCACCAAAAATTTTACCTACCACTTTGAATCGAAAGTTTTATTTTATTAGCATTCTTCATAGTTGTAGTAATAGTTGATGGAGGCATATCCATAGCTCTACACACATTAGGGCGGCTTTCACCAGATTCCATCCTCCAAATAGTGTACTAGAATTCAATGAACTTCTTTTACCAGACATGCCGTTTCTTTATTCTATTAAATTAAAAACTTTATAACACGATTGGCACTGCACACGGATATCACTATTATTTTTATTTAATTTATTAATAGCACAATTAATAAAAAATGCTCGTGTAATAAATTTCCAACACGTGTAAATAGCGTAAAGTAAAAAAGTAAAGTGCAGCCATTATCAACCCACTGCAGGATGGAAGCCTCCTCAACAATTCATGCTGAGGGCAATGGACCATAATCTGCCATGCTGGTCCAGTGCGGGTTGGCAGATCGACCGTATTCAGCAGTCAGGGGCTTGAACCCCGGTCTACTCAAAGAGCGTGTGCTACTGCACTCCCGCTCCTGACCACTCGGCTACGGAGGCCGTCAGTAAATAGCGTAAACAACAACCAACTGAATGGTTCACCACATGGACCTTTACTACTTGCGTCCATGAGTGGTTATTTTGAGGGTGGGAATCTTTCTTATCTCTGATATGGATGTGCTAATTGCTGATTGCCTCAGATTGTCCTAAATCACGTGAACAGTGGATAGGACAGTATGACGCTGATTTTAAACTTTCAATTTATAAAAAATTTGCAAAAAAAAAATAAATAAAATAACAAAAATTGCAAAAATAAATAAATAAAAATGGCGTTGTGGTTAGTGATTGGTGCTATTGCGAATCAGCACAAATCGGACTGTGAAAAATGAGGGCTACCTATACTATTAAACTATTATGAAGAATTTCAAAAAGAATTAGGCTGTAATAAACAACTCTGGTTAGACATTAATCTAAGCATCAAGAACAGCTACATACTCATGGGTGATTGTATCTACGTGCAAAAAAAAATAATGCTGTGGCTATGCGGACCAGTAGTTCATGCTCTATAGTCAATCTCCATTTGCACTTCTATGAAAACAAAAAGACGAAATTTATTTCCTTTCCTCATTGTCAATTTTGATAATTTCGAAGTATAGCCAAGGAAATTTATCCTGAAGACCTGACCTTAGAACACACGAACCCTGAAAGCCACCAACAGGCATTGTATCTCGAGAGCCAAATCAGGATTTCCAATAACAAAGTTTACATTAGACACTACAACAAGAGAGACCATTTTACCTTCCCATCTATAAAACATACCCACTGGGGGACCAATTTTGCAAAACATATACATGGCAACACCATTAGAAACCAGACTAACAGAATATTACACATTTGTAATAATCCAGATAACCTGACTGAAGCATTAATAACAATGAAAGATATACTCACAAAGAATAATATACCGGCCAATTACATCAGGCATCATATTAAAGCATTAGCATTAGTAGAGGCATTTGATGCAAGAAAGCAAGCTTATGCAGCATCAGCCAAAAAAAAAAAAAAAAAAAACACTTCCATGTTCATTCAAAATACCTGTCCAGCTGAGCCTTAAACTTATTTAGGCTATCAACTTCCACAACAAGGAATGGAAGTTTGTTCCACCAACCAACCAACCACCCTCTGGCTAAAGGCAAATTTCTGCACGTCTATCCTACATCTGTCTTTCCTCAATCTGAATTTATGCCCTCTCAGGTGATTATTCTGAGCAAGAAGAAGAATCCCATCAGCACTGAGCATGCTCAAACCATTCAGGGCTTTATACACCTCTATCAGATCACCTCGCTGGTGCCTAGTCTCCAGACACCGTAATTTTCAAAACTTAAGCCTTTCTTCATAAGAGCACCACTTTGTTCCATTCACTAATCTTGTTGCCCTTCTCTGTACTCGTTCCAGCAGGTCTACATGCTTCTTGAAATGAGGCCTCCAGACCTGTATACAGTACTCTAGGTGTGGCCTGGCGCCTCCGTAGCCAGGTGGGAAGGAGCAACAGTGCGTAGCACACGCTTCTTGATTAGACCGGGGTTCGAGCCCGTCACCACCAAATACGGAAGATGCGGAAAGGTCAGGGAATGACCACCGCATATCCCGGAGCAATATGGCCTTAGTTGCTAATGCTCCTAAAAAAAACCAAATAACAATAACAGGTGTGGCCTGACCATTTCCTTATACAAGGGAATAATCACATCCTTATCCCTGCTAGAAAAATTCCTATATATCATTGACAATACACCATGAGCTATTCTTGCAGCCCATCTGCACTGCTCAGAGAACTTCATATCTGCCTGCACAACCACCCCCAGGTCCCTTTCATTCTCTACCACTGTCAGTGTAGTACCACAGAGTTGATACGTTGCTCTGGGGTTGCTGTTTCCCATATGTAGTACTTTACATTTGTCAATGTTAAACTTCATTTTCCACCTCTCAGCCCATCTGCTCAACCTTTCTGTTGGAGCAGCATAGTGTCAGTAGTGTCCTTGACAACCCTGCCAACCTTCATATCATCTGCAAACTTGGATATGAAGCTTGATATACCATCATCAATATCATTTATAAATAGAGAAAACAATAATGGACCCAACACTGAACCCTGAGGGACTCCACTAATAACATTAGTCCAGGATGAGCAGTGTCCATTGATTACCACTCTCTGTCTTCTCCCCCTCAACCACCCCTTTATCCATAGCAGCAATTTGCCTCCAATGCCACACTGCTCCAATTTGTGCAGCAGGCTTCCATGTGCAACAGTATCAAAAGCCTTTCTAAGATCCAAGTATATAATATCAAAGTTATTCCCTGCATCCAGTTCTTTTGTGACTGCATCATAGTATCCAATCAAATTGGTCAGGCAAGACGTTCCCTTAACAAAACCATGCTGTGTCCGAGCTATAACTGAAGTCTTGTCAAGATGATCCTGCAGTGCTTCTTTAACCAGTGCCTACATTAATTTTTCTGGAACAGAAGTTAAACTCACAGGTCTATAATTACTTGTGTCAGCCTCTGATCCTCGTTTGTGAATTGGGGTCACATTTGCACATCTCCAGTCTGTGGGTACCTCCCCTGAGTCCAAGGAAGCTCTCATAATTATGGCTAAGGGTTTGCTTACTTCCTTTGGTGCCTCCTTCAATATAACTGGATAGATCCCATCCACCCCAGGTGGCTTTCTTGTGTTTATCATCAACAATTTCTCCTCCACTTTACTCTCAGTTATTACAAGATTCTCTAGATTACTGCCAGAGTTGAATACATCTCTGGCATTCCCCTCGCCGAATAACTCCTCATGTGTGAATGTCGATGCAAAATATTCATTTAGTTTGTTAGCTACATTCATTTAGTTTGTCAGCTACCATACAGGCAAACCTTGCTCTACAACACCCCAACGCCAGCCCTAATAGAGTCACTGAAAAAAATATTTACCCATACTCATTTAGAAACAGGTTTGCAATCACACTGTAAGGATTATTAAGACCCATTATTACACCAAGTCACAAAGGGTCCATCCGTACTTTACCGGATAGACTGATAATCAGACCAATTTAAAGATTATAGAGAATATACAACCCAAATTTGATTCCCGGGTTTATTATGCTCAGACGAACATAATAATCCCAAGGACCAAATTAGGCTCGTTGGCTGACCACACTGTAACTGGGATGTCCATATTTAACCCCCCCCCTAACAAAAGACAATTTAATAAATATTTCCTCAGACATCCTACAATCCTACAATATACCTTAAATCCCTTACACGATTAGTACATAGATTAACCCCACAAGCACATACATGACACTATTATATTAACGATACAATTTTCTGTAGTACCACAAGGTGCAAATTCACCATGAAGGAAGCTGTACATATGTAAATAGTTAATTAGAGAATAATTTTTTTTAACACATTTTACTTTTTTTATTACATTAACAAGCTTCTCATATAAGATCTAAGTAATGTGAGTTCATATAGGTTTATTCTGCCTTCACAGAATGAAATGGGATGAAAAATATAAATTTGCATTCATAACACTCTCCGGCAATTAGAGCTATACTAAAGACATAAGGATTATTGCCCACGGTGATTTACTATCACGCCACAGATCATGAAGGGTGTGGCTGCACACTAAATTTAATGTCAGCACACATAAAACTACCCAAAGGCGGGAAATAGACTACCTTTTCAGACTGACCACCACAAGACAAGCAGGAGGTAAGACCCTATATTCATTTTAACCATTGGACATCTAGATGATTTGATATACCCATTGGGCTTTGAGTCTCCTGTCCAAGTTTGCTGAATCAGATAGGTTAACTGAAATAAACTTATATTATATCCAATTCATAATTGCCATTCATAATTATTTACCACAATAATATTGCCAATGTTAGGTTCTACTACCTAAGTGTAACTCGGCAAAATTGGTACTCATACATACAGAAACGAGTATGTATGAGACATTCTTTTAAATTGGCTATCGGTCTGCTCAAAGCTCTCGACGAAGTAGCAGACCGATGACCAAGTGGAAGAATGTTATTTTCACCTTTCTAATTTCAATATTTGCTTTATTAACTTCTATTTATCATTTCTTACTTTTTTTTTTTATTACCTTTCACCATAGGCTATCCAGACTAAGGCCATTACTACTCTGTTAGTCACGTCCCATTCACACCTTATTCTTTACAGACAGTTTAAATTAAAATTAAGTAAATTATAAACTGAACAATATATATATATATATATAAACACGGTAAACCCTTGATCTAATGGACTAATAGGGGAGAAGTATGTCTATTAATTCTGAAAGTCCGTTAAGTCGAATGTAACCTGGGGGGGGGCATTTTTTATTGTTCTTAATGTAAAAAAACAAAGCTTTAATACAACATACAGTACTGTACAATATAAAATTATGTTGCAATTTGGCCTTTGATTTATGGATATCAGTAACAGTTTGTTTTTTTAATGCTGAAAATTTCACAAACACGTGCTACTGAGACGCCTTGTTCTACTTCCTCAATTAGCTCTAATTTCTGTGCCCCATTTAAGTTCCCACACTTTCTTTTAACTCCTCTATCACTTGATGCCATTTTTAAATTGTAAGGATTGCAAAATTATTTAATAAATGAAGTCACAATTCAGAAATTACAGAAACACTATGTATGCAACCTGATCGCACAATAGTTTTTAAGCAGACTGAGACCAAAACAAAGCAAGTCAGTAGACCTGCAGTTTAGTGTCCCGAGTCATGTTCAGCTCACAAGTCACCACCTGCTCTTATCTGTTATCTGGGAAAACAGCTATTTGAACACATTTTCAGAAAGAATAAAAAAACAATTTCCTGAATTTAATTATAAAAATAAAAGTAGGTAATTATCAAAACAATAATGGAAATAGGTAATTATTATTAATTTTTAATTAATAATAACATTGAAGTATTGTATAACCTAAAAAAAATAATATGGTCAATATTAATATGTACATTATTGTTGTTATTTGGTTTTTAGGAGCATTAGCAACTAAGGCCATATTACTCCGGGGATATGTGGTGGTCATTCCCTGACCTTTCTGCATCCTCTGTATTTGGTGGTCACGGGCTCAAACCCCGTTCTAATCAAGAAGCGTGTGCTACACACTGCTGCTCCTGTCCACCTGGCTGAGGAGGCGCCATGTACATTACTGTATTATTATTTGTCTGGTCCATTAAATCGAGGGTTTACTGTATATATATTCTTGCTAGTGTTGAGGAGTGATTATTCATCCCTTTTATGAGCAGCAAAGTATTTGGTCATATCACGGCTCCCCAAGCTTGGAAGCATTGGACATCTAGATGATTTGATACAACCTAAACATTCATGGCAATTTCTATGCAGTCTATGTTATCTTGATAACATGGTACACGGCTCTATTAGCCTGGATTCTACATTACACAGCTATAATAACCTGGATTCCACAGTAATCCTAAACTAACTTACCTTAGTGAACTACTTACTAGAAGAAATTTGAATGAGCCACTGTCTATTCGAACTCATATCTCTGTCTAAGAAAGAGCCACAATTAAACTGCCAGCCTAGATGTCCCATATTAATGAGAATTCCTCAGGATATACTACTTGTTCTTAAGCAACAAAATGGATGACGTCTCAGGTAATAAAACTGAAATTACTGAAAAAATCTTCTTACCTGGAAATGCTAACATTATTTGTGTCCCTGAAATATGGCCAGAGTCTGAAGAACAGGATACTATTGTTGCAATTTTGGCAGTTTAGAGTTAGCAATTACTTTAGGAAAAATAAGCAGAGTGGTGATGTAACAAAATTATTCAAAAACTGCTTTAAATTAATTCATATATGTCCAGTAACCATATCATTATGAAGGACTTGATGGTAACAGTAGAAGCAATCATCTCTATAAGTAATCCTTTCACATATGGATACTGGTGGGACTGAAGACACCTGCAATGTCTTCAGGCCCACCGATATCCATATATGAGATTATTGTATAAGTGGCAAGTATTGCAGAATTGGTTCATAAAAATAAAAATTTACATCCATCAGCTGCATGTATGCTCATTATTTTCGCCATTCATCACAAATGCCTTCTTATTTACTCTGGAAGCTACAGACATCAAACTAACCAATGGCCAAACAGATAGGATAATCAGCTAGCTTTTTTTCACCTTAATACTATGCAAGTGATGCTTCATAGAGCTCAAAGTGGGGGGAAAGGGAGCGGGAAGGTAGCAAGCCATATACATATGATGGTCAAAATTGGGAAAAAAGGCAGTGGAGCTGCTATTAGTTCTCCAATGTGGGATTTTAGGATTATACAAGTACTAATAATGACTTAATTATATATGGAAACCTAAGCTATGTTTGAATGTTAAGGATTTCATTGTGCTATAAAAACAAAGCAAAATGGTAAAAACCCTTATTATTGATATACTATGAAAAACTCATTATTATTGATATATATATATATATATTTACTTACTATGAAAATCTGCATTGATATTATTATTAAAAAAAAAAACAAAAAGTGAAAAAAAAAAAGCATTTATTATGACTCATTATGACATATTATCCATATGGATATGTACTTTCAAATAGTTTACAAATATTATCAGTGCTATGGCTATTAATAGGAGCTTGATAGTTACTGCTCTTGCATCTCAGTGACCCTTTACTGGCCATGATTTAACATAGCCTTTGGGATCAAACTATTGCTGGTGATCCATTCATTGAGATAAACATCAGACTAGATTCAGTTTACAATTGTATCGAATTTTGCATAGAAGATATATAATATTACTACTATTGCTACTTACAAAATCCGTAATTTTTGTCTGTTGCTGTTTTGTCATGATCCTTCTCATGCCAACATAAGAAACCATAATATCGTCAATGGCTCTCTTAATTTTTGTACCCCTATGAAAGCCGGGATCTTCCTGCATAATCTTCTCCTTCAGGAACTCAGAACTTTTAGAATCTCTGATATACCCTTGTTTGTTAATGTATCCCTATAATGTTTAATTTACCCTTATAATTTAACCCTTATGTCATGTTAATTTATACCCTTGTTTGTTAATCTGATATTCATCTTGCAAAATGCTCGCTCACATTCGGCTGTTGATATTATTAGTGTTTATTGAAGCTTTTAGTGGTTTCAGATCATCTGGTATGTTATTAATACTGCTATTAATTAATACAAGTTCTTGGAACCCCTGGACTGAATTACTTTCACGACTTTGAATACCTTGGAAAGCTCTCAAACTTGCTTGTCCCAAAACAGGGATTACAGCCTTTGTTGGGGCATTTAGAATTATTGAAAATTTCCAAACTGTTGATCAGTTCATTGTATTTAGCTCTGTTCACTTGTTTATTCATTTCATTTGAAGATGAATTGCATGAAGTCCTTGTTGTAAACATTCGATGATTTATTTTATCACTCAATTTCAGAAAGAAAAAAAAAAAAATGCTGGTGATTAATTTTAGGCACTTTCCCATACTCTAATTTAATTCCATGGAATTCTAATTTTCTACATGCATTTTGTGCTGCTTCATAAAATTCACCTTAAGTATATGCCATTGACTTAAAAACATGGAACTTTACTTTCATAAGATGATTAGCTTCTGGTAATGTAACTTGTCTATCTTGTAATTTTTTTAAAAGATGTTCAAGTTCCATTAATGCATCAAGCATTAGTCCCATATTAAGAATAAAATTTCTATCATTTAATTTTTCTCAAGTCCCCCATATTGACATCAATCTCTTTTTGTATACTCTTGATCAAGAGAGAGAGAGGCTTCATGCAAGTGTTTGTTCAAAGCTTTATAATTATTCCAAACAGCTTTTACAGACTGTGCACTTGAAGATACCCATCTTGTTCCAAGAATGCATCTTATTGAGCTCAGAGTAACACCTAATTCTTGTGCAACAGGTTGAAGTTGAACCCTATTTTTTGGAGATGCACTATATATATGTGCCACAAAGTTTGTCAAAAAACATCCTCATATGACAAACTGCCAAAATTTTACATAACACATCAACAGATAATTCCAATCAATGATTGTTGCAATGCCAAAATATAATGCTAAGAAACTGGTCTAAAAGTTTATTAGCTACCCCAGCATGTTTATCAAGCATATTCGAAACAATATCAGAGACAAATGGTGAAAAATTTCTCATCGAAAAATTATTTTCAAACCCATGTGTATGAAGAATATTCTGAAATACCTCCACTTTAGTGTCTCCATCTTCTAAAATTCTACTATATCTAAAAAGTAATTACTTGTATGTATTGATTCAAGGAATTTTACACATAATCATATATACAACTTACAGAATCCTTAGGCGCCTCCGTAGCCAGGTGGGAAGGAGCAGCAGTGCATAGCACACACTTCTTGATTAGACCGGGGTTCGAGCCCGTCACCACCAAATACGGAGGATGCGGAAAGGTCAGGGAATGACTACCGCATATCCCGGAGCAATATGGCCTTAGTTGCTAATGCTCCTAAAAACCAAAACAACAACAGAATCCTTTTGCTTACATTGGCAGACTCATCAATAAAAAAAGTCTACTTTTAGGGCACTGACAATAATATATTTCACCAGTTTCTTGCACATCACATCTGCATTAGAATAACTATGTTTTCTTTTTGCTGTTTTCGTAAGTCACCTATCCATATTTACAAAAGGTATTTTTATTTTCTTAAAATAAAAATTAATATCTCAGATGAAACACTGAAATTTGGAATGCCACTCAGGAAGTCAAAACACAACTGTTGCATGGTGTACAACTTCACCGGGTAATGCGGGGTGAAAGGGCTGCCAAATTTTTTTATAACGAAAACCACACAATATTCTTAAACAAGGAGCAAACTCAAGGGACAAATAGCCCAATATATAAATTAAAGGGACAGGCCGATGAATTTTTTTCAACAATTTTTTTATAACTTTCTTTTATATAATTATAAAAATATAATTATAAATTATAAAAATTTTATAAAAATAATTATAAAAATCATTCTTTACAAAATATGAAACATTGCATGACTTCCTAGTGAATAATTTTTATCACGAAATGGACTTAGCATTGTGAAATGGAAACAATTTTTAATGGCAATTCCTCATTCTGTTCTTTGTTGGGAAGTCATGTCCAGATTGCAAAGTTCTGGTATGGTTTTAAGGTTAATACAAAGTAGTGAGATGGTTTTAAAATTCTTAAGTGGTGGGATGGAATCTCGCCCCATCCTGCTTCACTTCAAGCACTTGTGCCTCATCTAAAACTAACTTTTATTCCAATTATGATCTCAAACTATTAAGTGTTCTTCCTTACACACTTAGCTTTTCCATGATAACTTTATAGAATCAGCTAGAATAATCTGCCCAATATTCCTAAATGTTAACCCCAGGGGCTCACATCTGGTGAGTATGGGCTTGTCACCCAGGGTCCTGAGCTGGATATCATCATTCTTCTCTTTCTTCGTGATTCCCTTCTACTTTTGACTCTCTCTCTCTCTCTCTCTCTCTCTCTCTCTCTCTCTCTCTCTCTCTCTCAGGGAATTTTTTTTTTGGTTGGTGCAGCATAATCCTCAGGCTTCCTTGCATGTAGCTAATAATAATAATAATACTCAAGTATCTGGAAATAGCCCAAATAAGTAGTATAACTAAAGGAAAGATGGTCAATCCTCCTTCCCCCATCATGCTAATGATGTTTTCCATATTACCATATTATGCACCTTGTTTTCGCTTTTCTATCTTTCACAGGCATGTGTCCCTCTGTTATTCTGACGCATTTTAATGTACTCTTTTAGACTGATGTAAAAAGAGGCATTTCTATAAAACAATTTTTTTTTTTTTTTTTTTTTTTTTAATATGTAAACCACAAACACGAGAGGTATTAGAACCTACAGTACTTAGTACCTTGCTTGGGTTGGAGGCTGAGAAGACGAAAGAAGATATTTGTTGACACTGGACTTGAATTTCTGTAGACTGTAATTCTCAGGAAATACGTATGAAGGAAGGTTGTTCCAGAAAACAGCAGTTGAATGAATAAACGAGGAAGATGAAAAGTTGGTTTTGTGAGTTTGAAGTTGGACAGTAAATGGATGTTGGCTGGTGGCGGCACGTGTTCGGACTGTTTTGAAAGAGAGAGTGGGAATTATAGAAGCCAATTCAGAAGAACAGTGCCCATGGAAGTATCTGTAGAAGAGGCATGCAGCATTTTTCTTCTCTTAAGAAAAAAAAAAAAAAAAAGAAATATTTATAAATTTCTAAAAGTGCTATTACCATTTTTCTTTTCTAGTTTCATTAACAGTTTTTGAATAAAAAAATATGCTTGTTATAAATTTTTTTTTTAAAGTTTCATTCACAGTCTTTGGAGTTAAAAAATGTTTGTTTATTAATATAGCTAATGCTCATGCAGATATATCAGTACATTGCAAAAAGGTACCATAGTGAGATTTTAGTTACGTCTATGGTTCAAATCATTACACAGCACGTTCTAGAAACTGAAAACTCTTGCGATTACTCTTACCCTGAAGTGGATCAACACTATGCAGATATGCCTTCTGGATAGAAGGACAATGGTCACAGCTCACTCATACATATACTGAAACAGAAATCTGAATAGGACATTTCAACTCCAAAACAACTCAATGAAATCCGGAAGCAGATCTGAGACATAATAATTGTATACCTTACCTAGAGCTCAACTCCCAAATAATTAACTATTCTGTCAACTCTTAGTAAGTGAACAGAAAGGTCCCTTAAAACAGTATGAACAATAAATTTGCAAAACATATATATATCTCCTCAAAAGTAGATAAACCATGTCATTAGAAATAAATATGCCAATGAAGTTGGCCAGCTCAGTTACTTCACAACTTGATTACCATCAAGACAATTGCTCATCACAGCCAGTTCGATGCCAACCTCTGGAACAACAGAATCTGATAAAATTTCACAATTTATACACAAATTGGTGCAATTTATGGACCTATAAACTACCTCTCCTGATGATTAATAATGCCAAAACAGTTCTTTCCTCCTGAATGGATTTGTACAAAAAGGATAGATCGAATAGGACCAAATTAGCAACTTGTACCATGGGCAAAAGTTGATGATGTTGTAGAAGATATATTTTAAGGGAACAAAAGGTGATATTGTTGTACATGCTGGCACTAATTACATTAAGACTAGGAGATTTTTTTTTTTATGTAAACCCCAAACACGAGAGGTATTAGAACCTATAGTACTTAGTACCATGCTTGGGTTAACGGGTTATCTGCAGACTTGCTTAATAAGTACAGGTCAATGGTGAAAAAAATTTGCAAGTAAGGGTTAAATTTGTAAGTGTATGCAGTTCTGCCCAGACATGGTAGGAGGGTGTATATGACGACAGCTTTGTCAAGCAATTCATTCCTAGAGAAATTCTATAAAGCTCATGGATTAGGAGTTTTCTCAGTGTAGTCTGTGCTTTTAACAGGAGAAACTGCTTCTGTAGGGATGGAATACACTTACAGAAAGGATACAAGAATATTTGTTGATGCTAATGAAGCATTGTTAGGTGGGTCAGAAAATGGGAAGCTTGGGAGGGGGGGGGGAATACACAGTAATATATTAACTGTAGCCACAGGAGAGGTGAAAGTGTCTTGCACTACTTTTATTGGAATGAACAGTAGCCTGGAAAGTAAGGTCCTGTGGATTTCAATAATGTGAGTCATTATAGAACAAGTAAACACATGGGCTGTGAATATTTTAACAATGGGCTCGCAGTTTTTCTGACTTTCGGTCATGGAAGTGACGTCATCAGCAGCTTCCACTACAGGTGCTTCCCACGCTCGCACTACTAGTAGTGTGATTAGAGCGCGTGACGCATTTTTTGTGACCGGTGTGATATCTCGAGTCAGGAGTTGATTTAGGGGGGGGGGGAAGGTGGACAGATGCGGCTTATTAGCCCCCTTAACCATGCGTATAAGTGAATATGTCAAATGTTTCTAGGTCTATCAAAAAAAAAAAAAAAACTTAAAAACCTGGTTGTCATGCCTCACCTTACGATGATAACTGAATACGACATTGTCTGGAGTTCTAACTTTTTAGAATTTTGAATAGTATGACGTCACAATCTCTTTTTTTTTTTTCGTCTCGCATTTTCGTTACATTCCATTGTTAGGTTTCCCCTAACAGTTGCATATATCGCTTCAAATACACAATTGGGTACATCAATCGGTGCTGTTTTACAGAGATATTTAGATACGTTTCACTTGCAAGTATACATCTCTTACTATAGTTATCATAAATCCATTGTATCTTGTCAGAAATTATGAAATGATCAATAAAATAATTACAATAAAAAAGCTCTTTTATTTCGTAATCAATATATACAAATCAAAATTCCTAAAAGAAACGCGAAGGATGTTTCGCATAAACCATCTACTGCGCGTGCTCGGCACATGCACAACTTTTTTATTGGTCTTTTTTTTAACCACTAGGGAAATATAATGGATACATTTTTTTCGTGTTAAAATTTTAATAATGTGAATAAAAATTAACCTGAAATATTTCCCACATCACAAATAACATAAAAACTGTCACAAAACATCGCACAATATAAAAGCAAATATTACATAAAAAACAAACTTTCTAGAAAAAATACACAAAAAAATCACAGATTTCATGAAAAAAAATTATTTCATAAATATTCAAGAAAAATTTATTCTAAAAATTGCCAATTTACTTCTTTATTAATATTTGTTGTCGATCTTCTGCTTTGCTCAATAGCTGAGAGATGATTACAGAGGAATGATTTGAGGTAACGATCCGGATCAAATTGAAGCAATGGTTTCCCTTTTAGATGTATGGTCATCATAATCTGCAATGCATTCATTTGTCACAATATTATTCATTACGCTGAAGACTCACTCAGCTTCAGCAATGCTAATCGCAGTGGTTTCAAAGGGATTTCTGGCTTTCTTAATTGAAAATGGAACTTCACTCGATTTTAAAGATAAACTGTCTTCAACAAATCTCTAAAACCATTAATATTTTTCATATTTTACCAGAAAACTTAAATTTCTTATTCGGTTTTCACCGTCTTGTAACAGAGACGAAAGTTTTTTTCACATTCCACGATTTCGGGTAGCATATGTTTAAAATTCCTTTCAACGTTATCATAATTTTCTTTATTTTTTAATTTAAAATCACCCTGTTGCATTAAGAACTTATCCTTTATGGATAAAATAATGCATTTAATAACTTGGCACGAGGTAATTTTATTTTTTTTACTTTCGATTCCTTCAAATTCTTTCGATTCAAATTTTCGATTCCTTCAAATTCTTTCAACTTCAACATGCTCTCAACATTACTTCATAATTTCCTTCAGAAATTTCCAAATTAGCAATTGCATTGACAGTTCGAATAATTAATTTATCTGCTTTTACCATAGTGATTCTGCAAAGCTTCTGAAAGATAAGAGAGCTCCTGCAGGATATCGATCATTAGTGCTAAATGGTTAAGAAATTCCAGATTAAAAGTCGGATTAATAATCCCGATTATTTAACTTCTGATTCAAAATGTTTGCACAAAGTGGATAATTCCTCCAACCCGCAATGGCCGTCCAATTGCAGGATGGAGGAATAAAGATCGGTTGAACACACGACTGATCTTTATAGTTTCCACATCAAGTTATTTAACAATCATCCTTAATTTGCGCTAGATTTTTGGAGATTGGTAATACAGTTTTTTTTTTTTAATTATTGCCTGTATGCCATTATATTTTAGAACATTTTCTACACAGCGAAAGGCTCGACAAAGTTTCAAAATCAGCCAACATTTCATCTTCGTAAAGTTTATATAATATCTTAGTTGCCTCAACTAAGTTGTTACTGTCACTTCTTTGACAAAAAGTCAGAATCACACGGATATTCATCTACTGTGACCATGTAAACATAGACGGAGAAATTTACTGGAAGGCGTGGATCACTCACTTCTCCGAAAACCATGTGCCCGTTTGTCGGAGTAAAGGGGAAACCACAACACAGGTTGACCAGAGGCTATTATCAATGTCGGGAATCTTCTTAATCCTCTGACTGGCTATGGAAAGCATATTGAATAGCACGACTTCTCGGTATGTGACTGCACAGGTTTTAAGGACACCACTAACATTGCGAAACGGTAATTCCTTTCACCATTCGCACTTTCTAATTACCTAAATTCCCTAAAGGCCAGAGGTGAGAACAATGCATACAAAGTTGTCTCTCCTAATCCGTTCGTTACATGGAAATTTTCTTCGTTCAACGGAAACTATTTTAAATGTAATTACCAAGGGGGAATCAAAAAAATTCGCTATAAAGAAGTTCGTTAAACAGAGGTCTGACTAATTAAATCAAAAATGAAGCAATTTTAAAATACATAGCCAACTGATTGTGCCATTAAAATGCTGGGGATGGGGCCCCCGCTCGCCCCACCGTAGTTTCGGCTCTGGATACTCAATAATTGCATTCAGGATTTCATTTGTAAAATAAATGATCGTTTCAACAATGGACTCGCAAATTCCCGCTCATGAGCCATGCATTGGAAGCAATTTTATCTATGTGATCTTGATGGAGATCATTGTAGTGTCTGCCATGGAGTGCCTTCTCTGCCCATCTTTCTAGCTTCGTTTGTGCCTCCTGGTTGGGGAAGGAACTCCTCGCTTAGGTTGAGTGGTACCGCTTGTCTATCTTCCTTATGGCCTGGTGGAGTGGTGCTGTTTCTGGAAGTAATCCTCCAGGTTAACTATCACTGTCTTCTGTTGCTCAATCAGGTCTATCAGGTCCCTTCCTTCTTCTTCCTGGGCAATTGTTAGTCTCTCCACGGCAGATCTTGGGTGGTGATGGCGGCTCTTGGTGATCATTGTCCTTGTCTTTCTCATGATATCCTCCAGCTTGGTGTTAGTCCAATCTATGACCCCAAAGGAGTATGTTAGCACTGGGACTGCATAGGTGTTTATGGCTTTAACTGTGTTCTCTCCATTCAGCTTTGCTTTCAGCAGGTTTCTGAGCCTCTGATGGTATTTTTCGGTTAGGCAGGCCTTAATTTCCTTGTGCTGTAACTGCAGAGCCTGCATCAACCCCAAGTATTTGTAGGCCTCTCCCTCTGCCATGGCTTCGATCTCTTTACCAGTCTGCAGCTGGTAGTTTCAGTTGACTAATTTTCCCTGGTTCAATCCGTGGGTCTTGCATCTGTGTAGACCAAATTAATTCACCCTAATATCATTGCTGAATTCTTCGATGATCTGGAGTAGTTGCTCGGTTCCTGTGTAGAGCTTGATGTCATCCATGAACATCAGGTGGGTGAGGGTGTACAGGTTCTTCCTTTCTTCTTTGAGGTTATATCCATACTTGCCACTGTTGAGCATAGTGGATAGCGGGTTAAGTGCTAGATACAACCACAATGGGCTCAGGGCATCTCCCTGAAAGATTCCTCTCCTGATGGGGATTGGCCTGGCTGTGATGTATTCAACCTTAATGGTGGTACTCCATTTCGCCATCGTTTCTCCTAGGAAGTTAGTCACAAATGGATTGACTTTGTAGATCTTCAGTGCCTCTATTAGCCAGCTATGAGGCTAATACGGAGTTGAAGGCCTTGCGGTAATCGATGTAGGCTGTGTACATGATGCAGCGCTTCTTGTAGGCTTGCTCCATAACTGTGGCATCTATAGTTAATTGCTCCTTGCATCCTTGGCTCAGCCACTTGCATTCTTTCTGCTTTTCGGCCAGTATGTTCTGCCTCTCCAGTCTTCCTGGTTATGCAGCTGGTCAGGATCTTGTAAATTGTTGGGAGAAACTTTGGGATTGTCTCTGGGTGCCTTATTATTCGGGTGAACTACTCTGCCAGGTACTTGTGTGTGCAAGTGAACTTCTTGTACCAGTAGTTGTGGACGTTATCTATTCCTGGAGTTCGCCAGTTGTGAGAGTTCTTGATTGTCTGTTTTACTACTTCTTCCCGAATCTCCCACCCTCTCATTTCTTGTACGTCTTTGATTTTCTTGCATTCTAGTTCTATCCAGGGTGCTCGGCTGTTATGTCTTACTTCCCTGCTTCACATCCCCAGAACTCCTCAATTGTCTTTTTCTCGGGTGGTCCATTCCCTTCTTTCCCATCTTCTCCGAGATTCCTGTAGAAGCCTCTTTGATCCTCATCAAAAATTCGGTTGTTTATTTTCCTCTGGAAGCTCTTTGTATAGGCGTAATCTCTTGCTGAGAGCAAGGAGGTTCTGCTTCAATGTGTCCAAGTACTCTCCTATTCTCTGATTTTTTTGTCTCATGTTTGCTGTGGATGCTGTCTCTCTTGAGAATGCTCTTCACTTTTCCAATTAATTTCTTACTCCTGTTGCCCTGTTGGTACTGGGTCAATTGGCCTATCTTGACTCTTAATTCTTCTATCTTCTGCTGAAGTCTTATTTCCCAAGCTAGTGGTTCCTTCTGTTTTCAGTTCTTCTGCTGCTGGTCTCTCGCTTCTCTTCCATTAATCCTCATGGCTGCTACCACAGCACAATACAAGGCTGTGTGGATGGCCTCCATTGTTGCACCATTGCTGTCGAGGTAATGCAGTATTATGTGCCAATTCAGGTGGTCTGTGACTCTCCACAAGGTTCTATTTGGCCTCTGCTTCGGTATCACGTGTCTCTGTGATGTCCATTCTTTCCATTCTTTCGAATTCTGTTAGAGCCTTCTTCCACTCGTCCTCTATTCTAGATATCATGACCTCGTCTCTTTCCACTTCAGCTGCTGTAGGTTGTATTTCTTCTTGCTCTCCCTCCTTTGGTTCCGTATTCTTTAACCTTTGTAGTTGATCGCTCACATCCTGCTTGATTTTTCCAAGATTGCAGGAGCTATCAGGTTCTTTGTTACGCTGGTCCTTCTTTGGTCCGCTATTCGCTGTTCAGTGACCTGATTATCCGGGAATCGTTCCAGCCACTTGGTATGTAGTCTCGCCCTGTAAGTTGTCATATCGGTCTCCAGCTTTGTTATTTCGTAGTATTCTTGCATGATGTACGTATTCATTTAGATGCTCCACTCCGTGGGTTGCTGTTTTCTTCCATCCTGGATGGTCACTAGAGCAGTTGCGCAGGAAGCATTTCCAGTTGGTGGGGCTGGATGGTCTTGCCCTTCTCTTGTGGTAGCCATACGGGGGACAGTGCCACTTGCTCCACTGTCTTCCTCAGGAGACCGTCTCTGATTTTTCAAACCGACCCCTGTGCCTAAAGCCTGAAAGCGAGTGACTATGTCCTGCACCACACTCAATGCAGTATGATTAATATTTCTCTGCGATATCATCCATTTATGGAGGGGGACCCGTTTAGCTCAGGAGTGACACCAGATGGCGCCCCAATCTGCCTTAGCCGCCACTCCGACCTTGGGGTAGGTAGGTCCCTTGGAGCAACTTTCACAATGTTTATTTATTTTATTTATTTTTATTACTATTAATTTATTTATTATTATTATTCTAATTTATTGCTATTATTATACTGGTCTCCAGTGTGATGGAGCCGCGTTTGCTTGCGCCAAGGCGGTATTCGAACCCGGGTCCATTAGGCTGGTAGTCCAGGTTGTAACCACTGGGCCACCGCGCACCAGTTATTTTTAATATTATTATTGTTGTTGCTCTTATATTATTTCTCCCTGATTGGGGGATTCCACTCCATGATGAGTACTGCTACCAAGTACACAGGGTGGTTCTTGTTACGTCTGGTGTTACTGTTGGTCTAGCAAATCTCTGACTATCCTACAGGTGTTCAGAATTGCAACTTTCTGGAGTTCCTTGTAGGTGGTCTCTGGGAGACCTATTGCTGCTAGGCTGCTATGTAGAGTCTTTGGTACCATACCAGTGGTTTACACGACGATCGGGATGGTCAATACTTCTTGCATATGCCACATCTCCTTGATCTCATGTCTCAGGTTCATCTACTTCCTAATTTTTTCCTCATGGCTTTTCTGGACATTGTTAGTGTTCGGCACCGCTATGTCCATTTATGTCAAAAATATATTTGTAACAAAAATTTTGAAGAGTTTTGTTGGCTGCAAAAATGTGAAGCGACTGATACCGCTGTACTTGTTATTGTCGATCATCTGAAAATTCTGTCCGCTGATTTAAAAGAAAGGTATTCTGATTTAAAACAAATTGATTTTCCAACCTGGATGATGCAACCAATGTTAGTGGATTTGTCTGATGTATCAATGCAGTACCAAGAAAAACTGTCAGAAATGCAAAATGATGAGTCAGTTAAAACTTTATTCAATATAAAAGGCGCAATGGCATGGCTTTTCGATGAAACAGAAATTAAATACCCAAATTCAACCAACTTTGCAAGAGAGCTATTGTTACCGTTTCCATTTTCATATTTAGCTGAATGTGGATTTAGTGCCATAAATGATTTGTTACTAAAGAAAAGAAATCGAGTGGATATCACAAAACGGGGAGACTTGAGACTGAAGCTGACTAAATTGGAGCCCAATATAAAATCTCTCTGCGGCAAGCATCAAGCACAAGGGTTTCACTAAATTTAGTGCATTTATCTAGAAGTGACGTCACATGAAATGTTGAAATTATTAAACAATTAAATAATAATTACTAAAAATTTAAATATTATAGAAAAATCTTTCATATAAATTATTTTGTACTTGAATTTTAGTTGTCTATTATATGTTTTGAAAATTTACTGTTTTTTTTCTTAATAATTTCCTAATGATTTCTTCCTAAGTCTTGTGTCCTGAACAAGTTGTAATTAGGCTTCATTTAGGGAATAATTCAATTTTTTAATATAAAAAATATGTATATGTTACATAGGGGGCCATCAGAATTTTAGAAAGACTTAGGTGGGGCATGGTAAAAAAAAGGTTGGGTAACACCGGGCTAGACAAACTTCTGCTTAAGTCCTCTTACAGGCCCATTGCTCTACTGCCCATCCTTGGTAAAGTCCTAGAAAAATTAATTGTCTCTCGTTTTCCAAATTACTATTTAGATAGAAATCTAAGTGCCCCACTTTAATTCGGTTTTACCCGTGGAAGGTCTTCTGTTGATGCTATTTGTCAGGTTCTGAATACTATTCACAATTCCATTTCTAAATAAGTCCTCGGACTCTTTGTTGACTTCAAAGGGGCATTCGATGCTATTTGGTGGCCAAGTGTCCTGGCGAGGTCCAGAGAGGCCAGAGTCTCTGCTCCCATTTACCGCCTCCTTTCGAATTATTTTGATTCTCACAGCATTACAGTCACTTCAAGTTTTTGTTCTGTCACAAGATCTGTAATCAGGGGTTGCTCTCAGGGCTCTGTTCCTTGATGGGTGGCTTTCGGTTGTTTGTGAAGAAATCCTTCAGCTCGCTTATGCACACAACCGTTATTCTGATTTTTGGTAATTCCCGCTGGGAGCTTGAGCACAGAGCAAATGAAGTTTTCGAGGACTTGAATATCTGGTGTCAAACACATGAACTTCACATCTTGACTAATAAAACAAAACAAATGTTGCTAAAGGGCTTTCTTGACGTGAATAGACCACCTGTTATTAAGCTAAATGGAGAAATGATTAGGAGTACTAGGCAGCACAAATAATTAGGAATTTATTTGGATAACCGTCTTAATTTTAATTATCATGCAAAATATGTACTTCAGAAAATAAAAGCTATAACCTATAAAATTATTAAAATTACCAAGAGTACTTTTGGTGTAAAGAAATCTTCTATTAGATTATACTACTCTTGTATATTTATACCCACTGTGTGTTATGTAGCTGGGGCCTGGGGATATAGAATTGGTAATTCCCTTGTTCAAAAATATCTTACTCAAGTGCATAGATTTTTTCTTCTCGCTGTAAGCAGAGCTTGTCAAACTGTCTCTAGCTGCTCTCCAGGTCCTCAGTCATCGATTGCCAAACAAATAAGAAGTAATGTTACACTATCTTTTATATTGTAGAAGAAAAAATGTTCCTGCGGTTGTTGTTGTTGTTATTTGGTTTTTAGATTGATCCGGGGATATGCGGTGCTCATTCCCTGACCTTTCCGCATCCTCTGTATTTGGTGGTCACGGGCTCAAACCCCTGTCTAATCAAGAAGCGTGTGCTACGCACTGCTGCTGTCACTCCTGCCCCTGGCTATGGAGGTGCCCCCGCAGTTGTAAATGGTTTTACTTATAATACTGACTTACAAGAAAATGTAGACATTAAAAGAATGAGAAATATATGCTGTAGAACGTGGCAAATTACATGGTCTACTTCTACCTTGGGTATGGAGACCTTTAGGGATTTTCCCAAGGTTCCTGATTATGATAAGAAAATGGACTGGTTGAATCCTGGCTTATATGTTACTTTTCTATATAACCGGTTAGGGCAGTCTTAACTCTAAATTGTTCTCATTCAGATTAAGTAACACTCCTCTCTGCAGTTGTGGTGCTCATGAAATTGTTGAGCACCTCGTCTTTCATTGTCCTCTGTATGATGATTTAAGATTGGATTTTCAACATCTCACAAATGTATTTGATTGCTCTGAATTGCCAAGATTAATTACCTGTCCTGAGTATTATGCTGCCTTCTCCACCTATGCGGAGAAAATGTTTAAACGAAGGAAAAGAATTCTTACCCCTGAGGTACCGCCATCTGTCAGTTGGTTGGAAAGATTTTACTGGGTTTTTTGAATTTTAGATGGAATTGTTTATGGCCCTTTCTATTGTTTCAGAAACCAGAAATTGTAACTATTCTTTTGAAGTATAAATCTTTGTAACGCTTAGCTGGTTGTTGGGGAATGATCACTTTGGCTTGTTGGTAGACTGTTTCCATTTTTGGATTCTCTTACCTGATGTATTAATCAGTCTGCCGGACTCCAAAGTCCAGTGTTTATTTTGTATCATCCTCATTGTAAATAGCCGTTATGTATCACCATCATTGTATATAGTTGCTTTAAATTGTACACTACGTATACTGTTACCTTTTAGTGGCAGATAGGGAAAACGCTGGAGCTCGCAAAACTTTAATAAAATACTTTGAATACTTGGCCATTTCTAGGAAAACGGTCTTTTCGAGGAAACGATCCTTGACCTTTTGCGCACATTCTTAAAACATTTATCGCCCGTTTCTATTTTATTCGAATAAATAATTTGGTATAATATCCCCGAATTTTATTATAAGTATAATATTTTTTTATTTTTTTTTTCATTATTGGTAAGCCAAGGCTTACAATCCCTCCTCCTCAGCTGTAGAAAATTCCTTCTATGGAATTTTCTAGGGTGTCGTTCTGCTCTCCAGCTACCTTATCAAAAAAAAACAATTTTTTTTTTTTTTTTTTAAAAATTTCGGACACAGAAATCTCCCCTATTTAATCAAAAATAGTCGGTCCACCTGACCGCTCAGTGCCTATCCAGGGGTTCAGTTTTTTCACCCCTCTTCCTCTCTGGTGCGTTCCTTGACTCTTAAGTACTCCTGGGTTTCTCCTCTTAACTATGAAATCCCTGAAGTATCCTCCACCCCTGAAAAGATAGCTCTTTAATCTGTCCTCATGTTCCATCCTAGTTTCTCCACTTCACCCGAGTTTCCTTATTTTAAAAGTAACATCCGATAGCCTTTCCATTATTCTATATGGGCCCTTAACCCCCCCTTTCCAACCTCCCTTCTTCCGGTAGCTCTCTTTAATTAATGCCCAATCCCATTAGCATCTAATCTCACAAATAAATTAATATAAATTTTTGTATCTGTATTTGTCTGCAGTTGTCTGCACTCCCAGACACCTACAGGGATCAGAGGAGTATATAATTACAGCTGTTATTTAAAGGATAACACTAAAGTTCACCAAAAACTGCAGATATATTTAATCTGCAGTTTTTGGTTACTGATATATACAGGGTGTTTCAGTTAAACGTTTCAGAACTTTTAAAAGGGGTAGGGTACATCCTGACAACTCGAAATCATATAGCAATGTGGGGTCGGAAATGCTTTCCTGAAGCGGTGTTGTACACAGAAGCACCATAAAGAAAAGAGACCGTAAGTGAGAAATCGTTTTAATAATACATGAAAAGAAGCAAAAGGTACATGGATTAAAGTAAGTGTTCGAAGTTTCTTCCACGGGCTACAATGCACGCCTCACATCTCCGACGCATGGACATCCGAACATTCTGGAATACTCCAGGCGAATTTCGAATTTCTTCGGCAGCTACTGCGATTCTTGCAGCCAGCTCCTCAGCATTGTCAACAGGGGTGTCATAAACTAGCGATTTCATATGACCCCAGAAATAAAAATCAAGACATGATAGCTCGGGTGACCGAGCAGGCCAACGCACGGGGCCACCACGTCTGATCCACTGTTGACCAAATGTGACATCCAGGTAGTTACGAACATCTCCGCTATAATGGGCAGGGGCTCCATCGTGTTGGAACCACATTGTCTGTTGCGTCGATGCAGAAATCTGTTCATCTCTCAAAAGTTGTGGCGATACTTGCTGCAGAAAGATCAAGTAGATAGGTCCGGTTAGACGACACGGTAACAGGTAATTCACGGTAACAGGAAACGATTTCTCACTTACGGTCTCTTTTCTTTATGGTGCTTCTGTGTACAACACCGCTTCAGGAAAACATTTCCGACCCCACATTGCTATATGATTTCGAGTTGTCAGGATGTACCCTACCCCTCTTAGAAGTTCTGAAACGTTTAACTGAAACACCCTGTATATATATATCTATCTGTAATCTACTAATTTGTTGGGTTCTCTAACAATAGGCCTTGTAACTTTCAATCTGAATTTACAATCATATTTCTTTAAATTTTAGTGTAGTAAAGCTTCTCAAATGCTTCATTTAAAATACATATGATCAATGTCAATTTTTCACAAAGGGGATAAAAAAAAGTTTATTTTTCACCAATGGAATTACCCTCAGATTGCATGGCCTCATCTCAGCAGATTTCTGTCTTTGAGAGTAAGTAATTACACGATCACTGTCATATCATTATATGCAAAATGAAACCGATACTGGATATACGTGATTAAAAAACACCATATGAAAGGTATCTGCATTATGAACAGGATAATTAAGCTAATGGTAATGTACAATCTAATACTTTGTGATGGTGACACCTATAACACTTCAGATTGTACTACAAGTGGCACCTATAGCACTTCGGGATGTACTACGGGTGCACCTTTAGCACATTCTTAATGTTATATCTCTAAATTCAGAGCTGGACACTTCATTAGTGAAGTATCCAGATAATGGTTAAGGAATAAAGATGTTTTAAAACCTCTCTACATACTCGCAAAATACTCAACAAAATATATTCTTCAAGAAAGTTAGTTTCTGATTATGATTTTATATTCTTACCACGTCACATCTTTCAGAGACTTTGAGACAGCTGCAGCATATATTGCTAGATCTCCATATAAATATACAACAATACAAAGATAAAAAACATTTACTCCCCCTGAAAAGGGAAAAAAAAAAACTGTATTTTAATATTATCAAAGGAGAAAACAGAAAATGCATATTGTATTCATCACTGAAGTACATACACCGATGAGCCAAAACATTATGACCACCTACCAAATATGATGTTGGTCCTCCACATGCAGCCAAAACAGTTGTACCTGGCACCAACACATAACCAGCAGATCCTTTAACTCCTGTAAGGTCTGTGGTTGAGACGCCACAGATCGGAGTTGCTGTTCCAACACAAACCACAGATACTCAATGGGATTGATGTGAGGGGAATTTGGAGGCCAGTGCAATACCTAGAAGTCTTCCTCATGTTCCACGAACCAGTCTCGAACAATCCGGGTGGTGTGACATGGCGCATTATCCTGCTGAAAGACAGCACCGCCAGAGGGGAAGACCATTGCTGTGAAAAGGTGTACCTGGTCAGCAATGATGTTTAGGTAGGCGGTAGACATCCGAGTGCCCGGCACATGGATGACTGGACCCAGAGTATCCCAGCAGAACATCGCCCAAAGCATTATGCCACCGGCTTGTGTTCATCCCACGGTGCATTCAGGTGCCATCACTTCCCCAGGTAAATGACACACACATACCTGGCTGTCCACATGGTGCAACAGGAAACATGATTCATCGAACCAGATGACCCTTTTCCAATCACTCACGGTCCAGCTTCTATGCTCGCATGCCCATTGTAGGCACTGTTGCCGGTGAACCGTGGTTGGCATGGGCACTTGGAGTGGCCTGCGTCATCTATGAGCCGTAGTCGTCCAACATCTTGCTGGCAGTTCGTAGGTTTTCCCTCCTCAGACCACTTTCAATAGGTACTAACGATGGCTGACCGTAAGCATCAGCCATGCCATTTCGGATATGCTCTGACCCAGTCGTCTGGCCATTACAATTTGGCCTTTGTCAAACTCGCTTAAGTCCGCTGCCTTTCCCATATGAAGAACAAGAGTAACACTGATTAATGGAGCTCAGTATCAGGTGTTTGTTTTTAGCATGTCCCGACCCGCGTTGCGCCGTAGTTCACCTGCAGTTGCTTCAATTTGCATAACGATTCGCTGGCCACAATGTTTTGGCTCATCAGGTGTATACTTATTTTTGATATTACAGTTAAGAAATAAATTAGGTCTATGCTCTAACTATTTACATTTTATATTTAGATAATCAAGGTAAAAAAAAAAAATCAGTTCTAGATATAAGATATCATTGTAAAGAGACAATCCTGATTTATTCAATGAAAATATTACAATTAAGTTTATGACATTGAAAAAGATACTAAAATGCATGCGCAACATATTAGACTGAATGATAACAGTTACGCAAATAATGATATTTTTTGTTCTGTTAATGAGCATGCATTACAGTATTAGACTAGCTTTCTGAGAATCCCAAAAGTAAAAAATAAGTGTTATAACATAGACAAGGAATTAAATATGTATTTTAAATTGTTTCTTTGTTGCAGACTAAACATAGTCATCCAAAAAGAGTGCATAATGTCATTAAGCACTCACAGAATATGGTCTCAATTTGCTCAGCCAACACTCTTCAAAGAAATCTAATTGCCGGAAGATTTGTGAATGGGGAAGATAGTAGTACATCAGGCCCCTGTTATAACGCAGTTCGATTTACGCTGATTCGCTATAACTCTGTTTTTATATTATAACCCGTATCTGACTATAACGCTGTCACAGATCACTATAATGTTCTTTTACAGATTGCATTTTTGGCATATTTAACGAAACGTTTCATTTGATGGAGTCAATAGCTTGAAAATGAATATCAAAACAGCATTAAAACGTTCCCCACGCCGACTTGAGAAATTTTCCCACGCTCAGTGATATTTTCTTGCACACTAATTTAACTGCAGTACAGTGACTTGTTACATAGTTCAGAGATCAACATTTTAAAAAATGATCAAGTATATTGCTTGTAATATTTGCGTTATATGCTTTTATCCGAAGTCTAGTCATCACTCAGTACAGTATTAAACATTGTGCGTAATGGGCAGTTTACTTGAACATTGTATCATAATTAATACAACCAATGCAGTTACATTTTCGAAGAGTTAATAATGGCGGATAAGAATGAAAAAGCAATGTCTGGGTGCAGTACGAAGACTATAAATGTAAGAAAAAGACTAAATTTGAAAATTAAATTAGACGTTTTGAAGCGAATCGATTCCGGTCAAAGACAAGCGGATGTGTGCCATAATTTACGACTTGCAAGTTTAACTGTAAGAACAATTATAAAAAAAATAAAGAATTAATTTTAGCAGCGGGAAAGATAGCTGTTCCATTGCAAGCAACTAGGGCTAGGCCGGCTATTAAATGGAAAGACTTTAACTAATTTTATTGAAGATAATATCCAATGCAGAATTCAGTTAAGTTAAATATTATAAAAAAAAAAAAAAAAAAAAAAAAGAGAGAGTGATAGAATGAGATTAGCCAATATGATGATCTGAAGAAAATTCACCTAAAAAAAAAAAAAAAATGTAGAACCATTTAAAACTAGTAAGGGCTGGTTGAATAGATTTAAAATCCAGGGAGAAGCCGCAAGTGCAGATTAAGGAGCCGAAACTTTCAAAAAAGAACTTGTTAAAATTATTGAAGAGGGATATTATGTGCTTTACTTCTCAACAAGTTTTTAACATAGATGAAGCAGGACTTTTGTGGAAACGAAGAGAAACGAAAGAAGTTTCATATTGAAAGAAGAAAAACACATGCAGAGTTCAAAGCGGCGAAGGATCGGTTGACTTTATTGTTGGGTAGTAACGCTGCAGGGGATTTAAAATTAATACCCCCTTTTAGTTTATTTGGAAGAGGGCCAAAGTTAAAAAAACCCAAAATCAACACATTTTTCTTGATTAAATTCATGATTTTAATTGGAATTTTAAGTTTAATTTTGATACATAAGTAGTTACCACATAATTATATACGTATGTAATGCAGAATATTTTATATGTACAAATATTTGAATATTAAATATTTTGACCGATATTTGTGCATCTTTTCACTACCGTTTATTATTGATTAGGAAGTATCCTACGGCACCGACCGCAACTCACAAATACATATGTTACCTTATGGGAATGCGGCGCTCGCTTAGCGCGGATTCCCTTAGCACTCTGTTTTTCCGGAACAAATCATCAGCGTTAAGCGGGGGTCACCTGTATTGGCAATATTAGTATTAGTACTGGCAATATGATGCAAGGAAGGAATGCGCCTCTGTAGCCAGGTGGGCAGGAGCAGCAGTGTGTAGCACACGCTTATTGATCAGACCGGGGTTCAAGCCCGTGACCACCAAATACGGAGGATGCGGAAAGGTCAGGAAATAACCACCGCATATCTCCGGAGCAATATGGCCTTAGTTGCTAATGCTCCTAAAAAAAACCAAATAACAAATAACAACAACAATGCAAGGAAACAAAGCTTATACAGCACTAGACAAAAAAAAAAAAAAAAAAAATCATTTGTCCATTCTTTCCAATAATTTGTCCAAACTTTCCCTACATTTACACAAACTATCCATCTACAAAATACTTGGTTGAAGTTTATTACAGGATTTAATTACTCTTTGGCTGAATGTAACCATGTCAATTCACCATATCTATTCTGCTATTGTTGTTTTCTAATTTATGTGTGTTTTTCATTTCAGAAACAGTAAAGATGTCAATAGAATTTAGTTTACTTAGCCCTTTTAAAGCCTTATACACTTCAATTGGTTCCCCTGCAGATGCCCTAGTTTCCAGAGACTACAATTTACAGAATTCCTAGTCTTTCTGTAAGAATATTCTTCCATGTCCCCCAAATAATCTTTCTGCTTGTCTTTGAGCCCTTTCCAACTTTGTCCCTGCTAACAAAATTCCTGTATATCACTGAGAGAATCACATTCTCTTGATATAAGAGAATTATGTTTTAGCAGATCATTTGCACTGCAGAGACAATTTAATGTCAGACTGTACAACTACACTTAGAACTTAATCATATTTAATCGTACTTTGAGTTTGACATCATGCAAATGGAATGAAATACTGCTAAATCAAATGCAGCATTATGCATTTATCCCTGTTAAATGCCAAATGCCATTTACTTTATCTAGATTCTCTTAAAATAGCACACTCTATCATTAATCACTGGGCTTACCTATGTATCATCAGTAAACTTAGACATAAAACTTGAAATAACTACCTCAATGTCATTAATTAACATTAATAACAGTAAGGGAGCGCAACACTGACTGCTGTGGAACTCCACTCAGCACATTAATCCATGAACAGCAGTGGACATTTTTAACTGCCCTTTGTCTCCTACCTTAATCATCCCTTTATCCTTTGTAATAACTGCCTCCTTAATGTCACATTACTCTAATTTATGCAACAATCATTCATGTGATACAATCATCAACATCTCAATCAGCAGGGTAAAGGCAGATCATGCCACACAAATCTGATTAGTTACTATGCAGTTGTCACAACGGAACTGGATTCAAAGAATAATCTTAATGTTTTTGTAATCGCTAATAACCTCACACAAATTGTTTGTTTCCCTACCAGAATATCAAACAATCCTAACCATACATCTTTTTCTTATGAAGAACCCTTCAAAGTACAGGGTTGAGGTAAGTGGTTGTCTGAGCACTTCAGATCCCTACTTGGTGTTTGGGCTCTTCTTTAATGGAGCTAATCTCACATTGCCATTCTCAGCCTTCTGTTGTCTGGCATAACGAATTCAAAATGGAATGATCTGTGAGATTTTTATCCTTTGTTTCTTGGGTAGATTAATGCTTTAAATCTTTGAATGTCAGCGTTTGCTCAGAACATGTCAGTAAAATTTTTCTTGTAGGGATGAAATCTTTTATTCCACACTCCACCTTAAAATATCATCCTTTATCTATACAAGTGGTTTTCGACCATTTTTTTAATAATGGCACCCCTACTCAATTTTCTGCCTGTTAGATCTGATTCCCTCTCTGTATATATATTAATATTAAAAAATATATATGTTATATGATAGTTATTACAATAATATAACTATAAACAAAATTACAATTCATAATACAAATTATAAATATATATAATAATATAGCCATACATCACTCAACGTATTAAACAAAAAGATTCCTGCCAACTTCTCCCCCATTTGGAATTTAGCACGTATTAAGTTTCCACGTGCACTGAAATGCATTTCGGGAACCCAACCCATATATAACACACTCGCTGCTCCCCCCACTCCCACTATAGCTAACTGAGGACGATTTCAAAAGTCACTCGTGCGCGGCTATTAGCTTTTATCTTTCTTCATTTAATTTATTTTAATTTAATTAGGCAACCATAGAATGGAAGGTGCACTTTCCTTTCTTAGCAAAATTTTTATAGCCCATAACTTAGTTTTTAAACCCATAATCCCCATAAGTTATTAGAATTCTATAACCACTATGTATGTGGTAAAACTTTCCACCAACCAAGCAGATTACTATGAGGTGAGTGCTGAAAATTAAGCTAAGTTATACATAAGATCTAGTTATTACAATACAGCACATAAGGAATCCTTAAAAATCAAGAGTCAATAGAGGTTCTAAATAAACATCAATTAAAGATCACTACAAAATTAAAAAGATACTGTATACCTTTTTATAATGAAATAAATATATCAATTTAAAAAAAATATAATAAGTTTAAATAACTTAAACCCAAATTATGTGGCACCCCTGGAATGTTGTTGCAGCACTGTAAGGTGCCATGGCACCCCGGTTGAAAATCACTGATCTAGACCTTTATTTTTCAATATGTGCTAAGGCTGTTCAAGATAAGAATGTTGCACATAGCAACTGATATATATATAAACCTCTAAGTTCATTTTCTAGCTACAGTAAAGCAACGCAATCATTAATCAATCTAAACCAGATTTTTAACAAGCTAAGTGTAAAAAACTTGCTTCTCGTTCAAATGGTAGTCAAGCATTCTTGTCTCTTGCCAAAGCTATTGGGGAAACTTTTGCCCCATCTGTGATGGTAAAAGTTGTTAAAGATAAAGCCAACTTACTAACATCCTACATTTCTTGTATTTACATTCTTGGTAAATCGCCTCCTACCATTTCCAGTCACTCCTTTGAATGCCTCCTGTGGTCTTCTGTCAAAAATGTCAGAAGAATTCTGAATAATGTTTATGCCAAGAAAACTCCAGGTATGGATGGCAGTACCCCATTTGTTCTCAAAACCTGTGCTCCTGAGTTTCTCCTATTCTTCCGTGCTGCCTTTCTACACTTCTGTATTCAATGGTGTTTTTCGTTCTGCTTCAATATTTGCTCATATCCAGCCCATTCCAAAAAGGGTGACAAATCCTTCCCATCCAATTATCATCCCATTGCACTTATCCTACTCGTTCCAGATAAGTGTTGTTGTTGTTGTTATTTGGTTTTTAGGAGCATTAGCAACTAAGGCCATATTGCTCTGGGATATGCGGTGGTCATTCTCTGACCTTTCCGCATCCTCCATATTTGGTGATGACGGGCTCGAACCCTGGTCTAATCAAGAAATGTGTGCTACGCACTGCTGCTCCTTCCCACCTGGCTACGGAGGCGCCGTCCAGATAAGAGTAACGTGTGTTAGTTAACAGACAGCACCAGGAGTTCACCCTCATCTTTGCGTTGCTTTCATTGTGGGTGGGATACAGTTCACTGCAAAGGCCAGAGATTTAAAAGTGTATGGATTTTATATGTGTGTAATGTTGTGCAGCTTTGTTCATTTCACCATTTAGCCATTAGACCTATGCTGGGGCCCAATGTTGCCCAAGCATTGGTGATTTCCCGTGGAGGCAGACCAGGTACTAAGTAGCTTGAAATTTTTTACTCTGGCAGACCCTGCCACATGATTTCCTAAGATTTTAGTGGCTAGGACCTAAAAATAATAAAATAAAAGTAACTATTGTAGGGGTGAGTGCTAGAATTAGAAAGGCCAAATGTTTATAAACATGATTTAATTTAGACGTAATTAAGTTTGAGCTTTGTGTGGGGCATACGCTAGCTGTAGGTAGAGTGGGGGAGGCAACTGAAGACTGGGGGTGAGAGGTAGACGTATGAGGATGATAGAGAAGGTGACCCCAGACCCCAACCAGGAGAGAAGGGGGAGTAAAAGAAAACCAGGCAAGAGTGCCCGGTTTTGATCGCCAAGATGGCACAGGGGCAATGAAGCTGCTTGTCTCTTCAAAATCCAGTGTGGTCACACATGGGAGAGTATCCCTGTCCCTGAGTGGTTGTCCAATTAATGAGGTCACTGACAATGGTCAAGTGTCCTGTGGGTTTATCAGGTGTCAAGTCCAATATAGCTCGATTTAGAGCGTTGAATGCGCCAGGTATTGGCCACGAGGATTTTTTTTTTTTTTTTAATGTGAACCCCAAACACGAGAGGTATTAGAACCTATAGTACTTAGTACCGTGCTTGGATTGGAAGTTGAGAAGATGAAAGAAGATATTTGTTGACATTGGTTGACATTGACCTGAACTTCTGTAGTTTGTAATTTTCAGGAAATACGTATGAAGGAAGGTTATTCCAGAAAACGGCAGTTGAATGAATAAATGAGGAAGATGAAAAGTTGGTTCTGTGGGTTTGAAGTTGGACAGTAAATGGATGTTGGCTGGTGGCGGCATGTATTTGGACTGTTTTGAAAGAGAGAGCGGGAATTATAGAAGCCAATTCAGAAGAACAGTGTTCATGGAAGTATCTGTAGAAGAGGCATGCAGCAGAAACAGTGCATCTATGAGAAAGCGAGTGGAGAAACTCTGTTAGAGATGAATCATTAATTAACCTAACTGCCCTCTTCTGAATGGAATCAAGAAGCCTGAGAGAAGTTTTGGGGGCACCACCCCAGATGTGGGAACAATATTCCATGGCAGGGCGGATTTGCGATTTATACAGAGTGAGCAGCTGTTTGGAAGAAAAGTAATGCTGAGAGCGAAAGAGAAAATCAAGTTTTTTAGATGCAGAGGAAGCAATATTTGTAATGTGCTTGTGCCAAGAGAGATTAGAAGTCAGGGTAATCAATCCCCAAAAGAGATATATCATTTTGCCTAGAAATCGGAGTGTCACTAAGCATAAGCATAGGAGCAGAAGAATCCTTTTTGCGAGATATAAGACAAGAGTCAGTTTTAGAAGGGTTGAAATCAACTAAGTTGTCTTTGCCCCACTGGAGAATTACCTGAAGATCGGCATTTAAGGAATTGGTAGCAGATTTTTGAGAAGTTGAAGCTGATTGAGCAGGACAAGGTTTCTCAAAATGGAAAGTTGAATGCAATGTGCTATCATCGGCAAAACTATGGATAGGATTTCCAGTCAATGGAAGACAGTCATTGATATACAAGAGGAAAAGAGTGGGGGAAAGAACTGAACCTTGGGGGACACCGGCATTAGTGGAGAAGTTAGAAGACAGAGAGCCATCTACCATCACCCTCAGTGAGCGATCAGAGAGAAAACTGGATAACCAATTACTAAAAATAGTTGACAAACCAGAAGATGGAAGAGTGTTTAGAAGACCTTTATGCCAAACACGATCAAAAGCCTTTGAGATGTCAAGAGCAACTACTTGTGTTTCACCAAACCTTTCCATTGAATTAGTCCATAAATGGGTAACATAAGCCAGAATATCACCAGTGGATCGACACTGATGGAATCCATACTGGCGATGGTTGATCAGACTGAAGGTTTCTAGTTGGTTTAAGAGTTGGCGGTTAATTGATTTCTCCTCTCCTTAACAGAAGATGATTCCTCTGTTAAGGATACAGCGGCTCTGCTTCAGCTTGGTTGCTTCTTGCAGTGGCTATGCCCTGCGATGGATCATTGACATGCAGTGTGGTTGGAAACTCATCAGCCGGAGAAGTACCTCCATCTTTGTTACCACTATATCAGTTGATCATAGGGACTTGGAGTAGAGCTACAGTTTGGTTACGATTCCAGGCACGTGTTGTGTCGGGTATGATGGTGGAAAGACAGTCTCTTATGGTGGTGGTGGCAGTGGTGGAAGGGTCCTGCATCTCACAAAGAGATCCTAAGCAAATCTGGAGAAGGCACGATACATTTCTTCTGATTCTAATTCTTGGTTCCTCGGGATGAAGTGGATCTTGGAAATTAGTAAGCAGCAGCAGATATCTTCAAAGAGCGGGCAGTGGTACATGATATGCTCCCAGTATTCCAGGAGGCCGCAAGATCAAAGTGAGTTATCCATTAAGCCTAACGTGATTAGTTTCTCTCTGATGGCTCTGTGTCCCATAAGAAGGTAAGTGGTTAGTAGCCCCAGAGAGAGCCAGGATGGTGATCTCAGGAATGTCTTCTGGATCTCTGAGAGAAATTTCTTTGTGATGGCCCCTTTTGTCGAGGCATTCCATCACTGTTGCCAGGCCTACTGCAGGTGAGTGGTGAGTCTGTGTTTTTCTGCCAAGTGATTGTTCAGTGGATTCAGAGTGAGGGCATGGAAGGTGATAGCTCTTACTTTAGTCAGGTTATACAGCAGGCCACAGTGTACAGCATTCAGGTCAAGGAGTAAAGTCCCAGTGAGGGCCTGGAGGGCGTGAGTGCTAACAGTGCAGCAGACCCAGGTAATGGTAAGCAGGATTGAGCAATGTATCACTTTCAATTTTCTTTGATTGACAGCAGTCTGGGCTTTTCTATACCATATGGGAGCGGCATAAGTTATGGTCGGCAGAAAGACAAATTTATAGAAGAGGGATGGAGTCCTCTTCTTGAGTCCCCAATCCTTTTGTGTGACTCTAGCTACTAGGGTAGTGTAGTTTTTAATTTCCTGTTGGAGGAAGGTGAGATGTGGTAGAAAGGAGAGATTCCTATCGAGATATAAGCCTTATTAAGTATTTAAGTTGTGCAACCAATTTGACTGTTGTATTTTGTATTTTTATCTGTGGTGGTCTACTGAGTTGAAGGTGTCGCTTCAGCAGGATGGAGCACGTTTTTGATGGTGAGATCTCGAGGTGGTGCTGGGTGCCACATTTGTAAAGCCGACAGCACCTGGTTACCAGCAACTTCAAGTTGTGCTCTGCTGTTTGCTGATAGCATGAGGACAAGATTGTGTGTGCAAGTTTGGATTTTAACATTTCCAAGGTCCAGATTTAAGAAGTCATCTAGTACAATATTCCATAGTAGGGGCCCAAAACAGAGCCCTGGGGGCAACCCCTATAGATTGATCTGGTTACCGAGCAGGGGGGATCTCACTGTGATGTTCCTTTGTGACAAGTAGTGCTTGATGCGGCCTATAAAGGTTGCCAGGAAGGTTTGCTTTTCTGAGTCTGCCAAGAATGCTTTGCCACCATAGGGTGCCAAACGCAACGGCAAAAAAAAAAAAAATGGACAGGACCAGGAAGTATTTTTGGACACATTATATGGTGGCAGTTACAATGTTTTCTAAAGCATCTATGGTTGATTTGCCTTTCCTGAAAGAAAATTGGTTATCAGAGGGCAGTCCTGCTGTGTTGTACTGTTATTCTATCCTCTAATGCAGTAGGTGCTCATAAATCTTGCTGATTACAGAGAGAAGTGCAATAGGGCACTTTACTATTTTAACCAAAAGGTCAAGAAACAATAGTGTAATAGGGCATTCCATTTTAACCACCATTAGAGAATCATCATTCCCTAGGCCGAAGCCTATCCGTGGCTAATTCTCAAATGGGATCAAATTCAGAGTCTTTTAGAATTCAATTAATTTTATTTAATTATAAAATCAACATAAAACTGAACTACAAATTAAAGTTAATCGCTTGGCCACTTAGCCTCAAACAAGAGAAATCAACTTTGAGCTTACACTCCACTGATCTCAATCATGTGAGTTACCACCCCTGCCACTAGGAGGCGTGCCTCTATTATCTATATTCAATCTTAAAAGTCTCCGAAATACTTCGCTTACATATTTATTAAAGTACGCAAAAAGCCACCTGTTGGTGAACATAACCCAGAGTCTCTCCTTCTCCAAGAAACCAATGGATCTTTCTAGCTCAGATCTCAGATCTACATAATTAATGCACTCAAGAATCACGCCTCTCCACATTCACACTATCTCTCAATCCCAACTGATAAAGTCTTAAGGCCAATCCATGACCTGTCAGTAAGAACGTTGATTGTAAACCAAATTGCAGCCATACTTTTGTTCTCACATTCATTGTTTCAACTTTAAGTATCAACATACATGTTTGTCTACCTTTTTGTTGAGTTCCAATTCGCTGCTATTTCAACATATTTCCTTCGTTATCCTTTTCCTTTCTTCCTTGATATCTTCTTTCGATATACCCTTCCTGCATCTGGACATGTATTTATGCCCATAAAAGTTTTCCTTATATTTCTTTTTGTAAGGTATGCCATTCCAGCAATTAGCACCACATCATGTGCAGGAATTCTACCAGAAATCACCTGTAACACCTCCGTCTCCGTGTCGGACTGTCTCCTCGGAGGAGACAGTCCGACACGCTTCATTATTGATAGTAATACAAATCTCTGAGCCTGTATTATGATATTTGATACTCTATGTACCCAAGCTCTGGCAGCATAAGTTAGTATGGGGATAAATAAACATTCGTATAATAAATTAATTGCTCTACCTTTTATTCCCCATTCAGTTCTAACTACTTTTCAGAGCTTGGCATACAGAGTTCTTTAATTTTAACATACTTTACATGCTCGGTGAAGAACAAATGCTCTTTAGTCATAACATCGAGATGATATTTTGTTACTCTGGCATATCGGACTGAATCCCCAAGAAGCCTCATAGTGGGGGGCCCAACTCATGCTCAGCTTACCCTTGAGCAACATCTGAACAGGCTTATCTTTAGAAATATATAATTCCTATCTTTCCGACCATTTTTCTAAAATTCCCAAAACTTCTTCAGCTTCACATTCGAGCTGAGATCTGGCATTTCCTTGAACCAGTATGGCCAAATCTTCTGCATACACTATTCTTGTTATTCCAGGCATATTAATTTTTAAAAATTCATCAAACACTATGGTCCAGACAAACAGGCCAATCATCCGAGGACATCCTCTTTTAACTTGTTTAACAACTTGTGCATATTTCACTTTAACTATTACCTTTCTTTCTGAGAAGTAATTTCTAAATACTGAATATAATACATTTGAACATCCTGTATACCTTATTCTGGATAGGATTCCCTCCCACCACAGAAGTTCAAAAGCTCCTTTATAATCCACAAAGATACCAAGAACATATCATCACCCCATACTCTCCTCAACTGTTTATACCAACTTATAAACTGCATCTTCGGTTGACAAACCTTTTTTAAATCCATACTGGTTCTCTGAAGACATTGCCTTATTTTTATATGTAATCATTAGACGGTTAACCTTTCATATGCCTTACCCAGAACAGACAGGAGAGCTATGGGACAGTAAGATCCAGTTTCGTTCAACATTCGGTCTGTATCTTTAATTAATAATTTCATTTGAGGAATCCTCCATTTGATGGGAAAGAACCCTCCTCCAAACACTTATTATATAAGTATACTTTGTAAAATAATAAGAGGAGTTTACCTCAATATAGTACATAGAACACTTCTGTATGATACTCTCCAGAAATAAAGACATTATTATACAGAGGGCAGATAAAGGAGATACAGTGGTAATACTCAATAAACTTGATTATATTAATAAGTTAGAATCAGTTGTTTGAGATACCTCCAGTTATCTGGAAGTAGACCTGGCACTATTTATCAATTTAGACAAGTAGCACACGCTTCTTGATTAGACCGGGGTTCGAGCCCGTGACCACCACATATGGAGGATGCGGAAAGGTCAGGGAATGACCACCACATATCCCCAGAGCAATATGGCCTTAGTTGCTAATGCTCCTAAAAACCAAATAACAAACAAACAAAACCAATTTAGTCAATCAATACAATAAAACGTTAACAATAAATCTAAAAAACGACTAATTACTATGGCTCAGTTAAAGGAATAAAAGCCAGAACATACAATATTCCTGCACTTTTCGGTCAGGTAAAATTACACAAGACCTATTCAGCCTATTGTTTCCTACAAAAACTCGGCATTTTCATCCTTAGCCACACATGTATATAGCATTAAAAAATCCTTTAGACAGGTGATACAATTTGGGATTAAGAACTGCGATACATTATTTAATAACCTTAAGGATTGTAGACTTGGCGATAATAATTTATTCTCACTAGATGTTACCTCATTATATACGAATGTAAACATTGAATACACATTAGATATTATTTGGGATATGTTAAATAATAACTCGATACTGATTAATTATACGAAGCTTCCTATTAAGGAAATTTTTCACTTAATTAAACTGTTAGTTGAGGCCAACTATATCACCTTTCGAGCCAAAGTATACAAACAAATTTTTGGTTTGCCAATGGGATTGAGTCTGCGCGGCTTAATATCGAAGATGTATCTCTCAACGATTGAGCAGATACATTTGATGCCTTTTCGAACCCATATCACATACAATGGGAGGTATTTAGACGATGTTCTAGTGGAAAGGGAAGAAACGGATACAAACTCATTAAATTTTCTAAATTTCACGCTTACCTCGGATTCGAATAAAATCCAATTTAACATCTATCGAAAACCTACAAACACCAGTATGCTTCTACATTATAACAGCTATCACCCGTTCACCTACAAAAGATCAATTATCTTTAATCAATTCCTAAATGCCTACAAATATTCAACAACGGAATCTGCTTTGGGCTCAGAAATACAAATATTAACCAGCAGATTCTTGAACGGGGGCTATCCCCTTGCTACAATAAACTGAATTAGGGTAAAGCTAAGTTGTTGTTATTATTTGGTTTTTAGGAGCATTAGCAACTAAGGCCATATTGCTCTGTGAATATGCGGTGGTCATTCCTGACCTTTCTGCATCCTCCGTACTTGGTGGTGACAGGCTCGAACCCCGGTCTAATCAAGAAGCGTGTGCTACGCACTGCTGCTCCTTCCCACCTGGCTATGGAGGCGCCACAAGCTAAGGATAGGATACAAAATACTATACCAACCAACAATAGTAATATCAAAAAATACTTTTCTGTCCCATATGTTGAACATGGCACAAACAGCTTAACAGATTCTTTAAACATAGCGAATTTAAAATTGTGGCCAGCCAATATGGAAATTACACAATATACTGAACAATCGCTTAGTCCTTTCCTCGTTCGCAACATAAATTAATGACCTGGTATACATCATTTCTTGCGGTGATTGCAACTCGTCTTATCAGAGTTTGACTCGTTTTCCTTTGAATATTTATGTTAATCAACATGCGACTTCAGTTTGGGCTTCTCGTTCAGCAGTGTCAGAATTAGCCTTTCACGCTGTTAACGAAAAACATACTTTTTTATTTAACAAGGCCAAAATACTTAGTGTTCAACGTAATTATATGCGACTATTAATTGCAGAAACCGTAGAAATTAAGTTACACGAAAATTCTGTTATGTTCATCGGCCATATCTCATCTCTGATTCGTGGGCTTTTACAAGGATGCGCAAAGACAAATAATCCCTATTCAGTAATTTTTATTCCTGTGATCACGACATACGGTCGAAAAGAGTTGTCAGCTTCAGGAAGGAAAATCGGTTTGCAATTTTTTCGTTAAATTCTTTTAATTAATTTTCTTATTTTTAATTGAGTTAAATTGATTTTTAATTGTGTTAAACTGAGTTTTATTGTATTAAATTGATTTTTAATTATTTTTTAAATTATTTGTTACTCTAATGTAAGTTTTTCGATTTTTTCGTTTTAATTTCTGGAGAGTATCATACGGAAGTGTTCTTTGCCTGGTCCATTGCTTCTGTTACTTGTTGTAAAGTAAATTGTTCCTCCATTGCCTGGGAACAATATCGCATTGAAGAGCTCCTCCAGAATTCTGCTCACTGACTCAGACCACTTTAACGTTTGATATCTTGGATCACCAATCATACAAGTCACATCAGAAAAATTCCTTTTATTAGTTATTATCTTAAATAATGGATCTCTGGATTCTCGCTCACCCACAAACTTCCTCCACATTAATTGTTTAGTTTTGCTGACAGCCTTCTCATATCCATTCTGTGAGGTTCAATATAATTCTCTATATCTAACACTCAGTTCATCATCTCCATTTCTTCTTACATGATGAAGTTTTCCTTCTCATTTCAGCCAGTTCAGTTGTCCACTAAAATACTGGTCAATTTACGCTACATCTTCTCTTCACACTTTTACAACAAGAATCACTCAGTATTACAGTTAGCTTATCCACATACTGCTCTGATGTAAGGCTATTCCAATTAATTTGCTCAACATTATTAATATACACACACTATCAAACCTCGGCCATGCCACGCTTTTAACCATAAATCTTTCTACATCATTGTATATTCTCACATCATCTTCAAAATTACAACTAAAGGAGATGCAATTATGGTCACTGGTTGTGTAATCTTCATGCACTCTCCAATCATTTATTTTCCCTAAAATAGAATGTGTAACTATAGTCAAATCTATATATGACTGTCCATGCACCGTGGAATAAGTAGGAGCGTGTCCAGGTACAATCAACACCTCCACTCCTGAGGCAGCTATAAACTCTTCTAGCACTAAACCTCTATCATCAGAGGTATCACTGCCACACAGTGGAGCCAACAGCATTAATCAATATACTGTCACCATATACATTCTTCCAAAGTTACCAATTAATTCACAACAGATATAATTCTCATCACATAGGGACAAAACCTTTGTGACTACCATTTCTTTATCTCTAACTACTATTGCCGTCATTGGCATATCACCACATGAAATAATCCTATACCCTAATGGATATCTTCTAATCTGACTCTGCACTGCATATGGCTCCTGCAAGAGGGTGAAAACAATATCCTCCCACTCAATAACCTTATTTACTTGAAAGGATACTGCCTTGGCCTTTGAGCATTTAACTGTATTATTTTAATTCGCTTATTCATAACTTATTTTCTTTTTATATATCTCCAAGGCCTTTACATACTCTGGACATTTCTTATCCACGGCTACGTGAGCAGCTTCCACATCCCATCTCTCACAATTACAACAAATGGATTTCTTCCCATGATCTGGACACTTCTTAAATGAATGTCCCTGTTTAGAACAGTGACCACACTAGACATCCCGCTTACAATATTTTGCGACATGACCAAAGGCAAGACATTTAAAACATTGTTTTACAGAGTAAATTTCTTTATACATATAAGCCATCCATCTTATAAACAATCTATTTTCCCCATTCCTGAGGAATGGGGAAAATAGATTATTTGCCACAATTTTGGTGCTAACTGCAACACTCAATTATTTAACTGAGTAGTCTTAATTTTGTTCATAGTCAAAATTTCCATATCTTCTTTAAATTTCTTTTCACTCACACCTTGATCTTTAAAATTCTTTTGCCACATTTGTTGTAATAATTCCTCTTTATCCACTTCTTGTTCAACATGGGTAGATTTTTTTCAGCCTGGTCTGTACTTGTTAACAGGAGAGACTGCTTCTACAGGGATCGGATACACTTAAATAGAAAGAGTGCAAGAATATTTGCTGATGCTATCGAGGCAGTATTAGGTGGGTCGGAAAACTGCTAGCTTGGGGGGAATACAAGGATTAATAGATTAACAGTAGCCACTGGCAGAGGTGAAAGTGATTCTTGCACTACTTCTATTGGAATGAGCAGAAGCTTGGAAAACAAGATGCAGGATATTTCAGAGACTGGTGGGAGTCATTGCGGTACAAGTAAACACATGGGTTGTGTTAAGGTAGCTAAGAATAGGAACAGGTGCATGTATACTTGCGTGAACACCAATGCTAGGAGCTTGGTAAATAAATTTGAAGAATTTGAGGTATTGCTCAAAGCATCAAAGGCGGATATTGTTGGGATATCAGAAACGTGGTGTCACAAAGATATAAGGAATGCAGAACTGGAATTTGGGGAGTACAATGTGTAGAGAAAGAATAGGAAGGGAGGAGGGGTTATGCTATTGGTTAAGAAACACAAAATCCAAGGAAGTAAAGCCAGTCGACATCGCGGGACAGTGCAGTGTTGAGTCAGTTTGGTGTGACATAAGCATTGGGAGATCAAAATTGAGAGTAGGAGTGTACTATAGGCCTAATGACTCTGATGAGTATAATAAGAAACTGTACAGGAAAATATAGTGGGCCAGTAAATCAGAGAGTCATATAATGGAGGATTTTAATTTCCCAGATATTGACTGGAATTTGTGGGTTGGTCACTCACACACCAGCAAGGCTTTTGTAGATTTATTGGATGATTGTTTTCTACATCAGCATGTTCAGGAGGCAACTAGAGGGAGTAATTCTCTTGATTTGATTATCAGTAGTGATTCTTCATTCATTAAGAACCTGCAGATAAAGGAACCACTAGGTGGCAGTGATCACAGTGTGCTGAAGTGGGATTTACTCAAAGAGGTAACTACCATCAGGGGTAAAGGGAAGGGATTTTGCTTTCGTAAAGGCAACTACGATGGTCTGAGACAGTATTTAAATTCTATAGAATGGGACCAACTGATGATGTTACCAACAGCAAATTCAAAATGGGAAGCATCCAACGAACTTATCTTGGAAGCTACTAGGCTTTACATACCAACTAAGAAATATTGTTCAAGGTTTAGGCCTAAATGGATGTCAGATAAACTAATGAGACATGGGGCAGAGAAGAAAAATGCATGGGATACATATAAATTAACACGTGACACAGAAGCCTATGATAGATACAAGTTAATCTGTAACCAAGTTACAAAGGAGGTTAGGCAGGCGAAGGCAGATTACGAGAAATCTTTGACAAAGGATGCAAAGAAAAACAGCAAAGAGTTCTTTACTTATGTAAACTCTAGAAGGAAGGGGATGAATCAGATTGGTTCACTGGATATTGATGGGTCAACTGTTGATGATCCTGATCAGATAGGTAACAAACTAAATGAATATTTTGCATCGACATTCACACATGAGTTATTCAGGGAGGGGAATGCCAGAGGTGTATTCAACTCCGGCAGTAACCTGGATAAGCTAGAGAATCTTGTAATAACTGAGAGTAAAGTGGAGGAAAAATTGTTGAAGATAAATAAAAGAAAGGAACGTGGGGTGGATGGGATCTATCCGGTTGAGGCAGCAAAGGAAGTAAGCAAACCCTTAGCCATAATTATAAGAACTTCCTTGGACTCAGGGGAAGTACCCATGGACTGGAGATGTGCAAATGTGACCCCAATTCACAAAGGAGGATCAAAGGGCGACACAAGTAATTATAGACCTGTTAGTTTAACTTGTGTTCCTGGAAAATTAATGGAGGCACTGGTTAAAGAAGCACTGCAGGATCATCTAGACAAGACTTCAGTTATAGCTCAGACACAGCATGGTTTTGTTAAGGGGAAGTCTTGCCTGACCAATATGATTGGATACTATGATGCAGTCACAAAAGAACTGGATGCAGGGAATAACTTTGATATTATATACTTGGATCTTAGAAAGGCTTTTGATACTGTTGCACATGGAAGACTGCTGCACAAATTGGAGCAGTGTGGCATTGGAGGCAAATTGCTGCTATGGATAAAGGGGTGATTGAGGGGGAGAAGACAGAGAGTGGTAATCAATGGACACTGCTCATCGTGGACTAATGTTATTAGTGGAGTCCCTCAGGGTTCAGTATTGGGTCCATTATTGTTTTCTGTATTTATAAATGATATTGATCATGGTATATCAAGCTTAATGTCCAAGTTTGCAGACGATATGAAGGTTGGCAGGGTTGTCAAGGACACTACTGACACTATGCTACTGCAACAGGATTTGGAAAGGTTGAGCAGATGGGCTGAGAGGTGGCAAATGAAGTTTAACATTGACAAATGTAAAGTACTACATATGGGAAACAGCAACCCCAGAGCAACATATCAACTCTGTGGTATTACACTGACAGTGCACAACCACCCCCAGGTGGTTGTGCAGGCAGATATGTTCTCTGAGCAGTGCAGACAGGCTGCAAGAGTAGCTCATGGTGTATTGTCAATGATATATAGGAATTTTTCTAGCAGGGATATGGAGGTGATTATTCCCTTGTATAAGGCAATGGTCAGACCACACCTAGAATACTGTATACAAGTCTGGAGGCCTCATTTCAAGAAGGATGTAGAGATGCTGGAACGAGTACAGAGAAGGGCAACAAGATTGGTGAATGGAACAAAGGGGTACTCTTACGAAGAAAGGCTTAAATTTTGCAAATTACAGTGTCTGGGGACTAGGCACCAGCGAGGTGATCTGATAGAGGTGTATAGTTTGAGCATGCTCAATGCTGATGGGATTCTTCCTCTTGCTCAGAGTAGTCACCTGAGATGGCATAAATTCAAACTGAGGAAAGACAGATGTAGGATAGACGTGAGGAAATTTGCCTTTAGCCAGCGGGTGGTTGGATGGTGGAACAGACTTCCATCTCTTGTCGTGGAAGTTGATAGCCTAAATAAGTTTAAGGCTCAGCTGGACAGGTATTTCGAACGAACAGAGGGGTGAAGTGAAAGTGGTTATTTTTTATTTATTTATTTATTTATTTTTTGGCTGATACTGCATGAGCTTGCTTTCTTGCATCAAATGCCTCTACTAAAGCTAATGCTAATGCTAATCTTGTAATAACTCAGAGTAAAGTGGAGGAGAAATTGTTGAAGATAAACAGAAGAAAGGCACCTGGGGGTGGATGGGATCTATCCGGTTATATTAAAGGAGGCAGCAAAGGAAGTAAGCAAACCCTTAGCCATAATTATGAGAGCTTCCTTGAACTCAGGGGAGGTACCCACAGACTGGAGATGTGCAAATGTGACCCAATTCACAAAGGAGGATCAAAGGCTGACATAAATAATTACAGACCTGTGAGTTTAACTTCTGTTCCAGGAAAATTAATATAGGCACTGGTTAAAGAAGCACTATAGGATCATCTAGACAAGACTTCAGTTATAGCTCGGACACAGCATGGTTTTGTTAAGGGAAAGTCTTGCCTGACCAATTTGATTGGATACTATGGTGCAGTCACAAAAGAACTGGATGCAGGGAAGAACGCTATTCGCAGGGGTTACGTTCCTGAGAAATGTCGCGAATACCGAAAACGCGAATACTGAGTTATGGCTACCATAGTAATAAAGGGGTTCCATTCCAAAGTATGAAATATATAAGAAAAACTATTCAAAAATTTGTCTACGTATGTATTATATGTACCTTCATAATATGACTATGTACATAGACATTACATAGTGAAATGGAAGCATATGGCATCGAAATGAAAAATAAGAAACAATTTAATATTAAATGTAATATTTATTAGAAATTTCAAACCAGAGCCTTTGCTAGCAAAAAAACGTATCCCGCTAGTGCTATCACCAGTTTCGCTAAAGTGTTGATAAAGGAGTTTTGCCTTTTCACGAATGATGAGTGAACTTAACGGAATTTTATTTTGAGTTCAGTCATCAATCCACAGATTTAAAGCTTTTTTTTTTTCATTTTTTCTAATTTAACATCACGAGTTACAGAGCAAATTTTTGAAGCAATTAGCACGTTTTCACGGACACTACGGCGGATTTTTTCTTCCGATTTTTTGATTGATTGTACCGTTGACTCATTGATTTTATAATGTTTTGCCACTGAGGAGACACTTTCACCATTAGAAATTTTGTCTAATAACTGAATTTTACTCGCTAATGTCATCACCTTCTTTGATCTTTTCACATTTCCCTTGTTATTTGTAGCCATATTTTTGTACGGGTTAGAAAGAACTTGTGCACAATAAAGTCACTTTCTTCTGTTAACACACTCGAAAAAGTCTGTTTACACTGCAAAATGGTAGATTTATCACTTTTGTAGGCATATCAATTTATAAATTGATAAATTTATTCAATTTATAAGCATATAAATTAAAAGCAAATGACGAAACCTTCCATGGCAAGCGTATAACAAATACTGAACAAGGATTAGCGAGAAACATCCATGCTTGCGATCCTGTCACCCCTCTCCCCCCCACCCACTGAGCGCTGTTTTGACGGGGAAAGATCATTTTAGACACGCCCATGTTTTTTATAGGGGAAAATGTTCACGGCGCTTCAAAATTCACATTTTTTTAGGTTTCATTTTATATTAAATCAGCGATTGCGAATACGCAAAACCGCGAATAGCGGGGGTTTACTGTACTTGAATCTTAGAAAGGCTTTTGATACTGTTGTATATGGAAGACTGCTGCACAAATTGGAGCAGTGTGGCTTTGGAGGCAAATTGCTTAGGGATAAAGGGGTGGTTGAGGGGGAGAAGACAGAGAGTAGTAATCAATGGGCACTGTTCATTGTGGACTAATGTTATTAGTGGAGTCCCCTCGGGGTTCAGTGTTGGGTCCATTATTGTTCTCTGTATTTATAAATAATATTGATGATGGTATATCAAGCTTAATGTCCAAGTTTGCAGACGATACAAAGGTTAGCAGGGTTGTCAAGGACACTACTGATGCTATGCTGCTGCAACAGGATCTAGAAAGGTTGAGCAGATGGGCTGAGAGATGGCAAATGAAGTTTAACATTGACAAATGTAAAGTACTACATATGAGAAATAGCAACCCCAGAGCAACATATCAACTCTATAGTACTACACTGACAGTGGTAGAGAATGAAAAGGACCTGGGGGTAATTGTGAAGGCAGATATTAAGTTCTCTGAGCAGTGCAGATGGGCTGCAAGAGTAGCTCTTGGTGTCTTGTCAATGATATACAGGAATGTTTCTAGCAGGGATAAGGAGGTGATTATTCCCTTGTATAAGGCAATGGTCAGGCCACACCTAGAGTACTGTATATAGGTCTGGAGGCCTCATTTCAAGAAGGATGTACAGCTGCTGGAACGAGTACAGAGAAGGGCAACAAGATTAGTGAATGGAACAAAGGGGTGCTCTTACAAAGAAAGGCTTAAGTTTTGAAAATTACAGTGTCTGGAGACTAGGCACCAGCGAGGTGATCTGATAGAGGTGTATAAAGCCTTGAATGGTTTGAGCATGCTCAATGCTGATGGGATTCTTCCTCTTGCTCAGAATAATCACCTGAGAGGGCATAAATTCAAATTGAGGAAAGACAGATGTAGGATAGACGTGCGGAAATTTGCCTTTAGCCAGAGGGTGGTTGGTTGGCGGAACAGACATCCATCCCTTGTCGTGGAGGTTGATAGCCTAAATAAGTTTAAGGCTTAGCTGGACAGGTATTTTGAACGAACAGAGGGGTGAAGTGGAAGTGGGTTTTTTTTTTTTTTTTTTTTGCTGATGCTGCATAAGCTTGCTTTCTTGCATCAAATGCCTCTACTAATGCTAATGCTAAAAAACAACATAGGGAAGTTCGTTCCAAAAATCAACCACCTGCTGGCTAAAGGCAAATTTCTGCACATCTATTCTATAATTGTCGTCCTCAATTTGAATGTATGTTCTCTCAGGTGAGTAATCTGAGCAAGAGGAAGAATCCCAGCTGCAATAGCAGAACTTAAACCTTTCTTGGTAACAGAAATCCTTTGTTCCACTCACCAATCTCGTTGCCCTTCTCTGTACTCATTCCAACAGTTCTACATCCTTCCTAAAATGAGGCCTCCAGACCTGTATGTACTCAAGGTGGGGGCCTGCCTTATACAAGGGGAATTTTATCTCCTTATCCTGTTGAAACGAAATTCCTGTTTATCACTAAAAAGACACAATGAGCTACTTTTGCAGCCCTTCTGCACTGCTCAGAAATGTCATATCTGACTGCATAATTACACCCAGATTCTTTTCATTCCCCACTACCCTGAGTTTAGTATTACCCAGTTAGTAACTCTGGTGTTACTACTGCCTATATTCAGTACTTTACACTTGTCAATATTAAACTTCAAATGCTACCTGTCAGCCCATCTGCTCAACTTTTCCAGATCCTGTTGCAGTAGTGTACTATCATTACTGCCATTAACAACCCTGCCAACCATTGTATCGTCTGCAAACTTAGACATTAACCCTGATATACCTTCATCAATATCATTGATAAATACAGAAAACAACAATGTTCTCAACACTGAACCCTAGGGGACTCCATTAATAACATTAGTCCACGAAAAACAGTGTCCATTGATTACCACTCTTGGTCTTCTTCCACTCAACCTTTCTTTTATCCATTGCAGCAACTTGCTCTTAATGCCATACTGCTCCAATTTGTACAGTAGTCTTCCATGTGCAACAGTATCAACAGTATTAGTTTCTTTGTGACCACATCATAGTATCCAATCAAATTTGTCAGACAAGACCTATCAATAACAAAACCATGCTGTGTCTGAATTATTACTGCAGTCTTGTCTAGATGATCCTACAATGCTTCTTTAACCAGTAACTCCATTATTTTCCCCGGAACAGAAGTTAAACTAACAGGTCTGTAATTACTCATGTCACCCTTTGATCCACCTTTGTCAACTGGGGATACATTTGCACATTTCGTGGACTAATTAAGGAAGCTTTCATAATTATGGCTAAGGGGTTGCTTACTTTCCTTTGCTGCTTCCTTTAATATAATTGGAGCCAACCGGGCTAGCCAGGTGGGTAAAGTGCCTGCCCGGCAACCCAAAGGTCGCAGGTTCAAATCCCGCCTCGGGCTTGGATCAAAGTACTGCAAAAACCTTGGGAGGTGCATTATGGCCACAGAAGCCGATGTGCCAACTACCAAAAAAAAAAAAATATATATATATATATATATCCAATATTTTAAATTAAATAAAATAAAACATAAGCCAGTAGTATGGCAAAAACTGTAGAGCGAAAATTAACATAAAAATAACCCAAATAAACAATCAAACATAAAGAAAGAATAGATATAAATAGTAGCCCAGAAACCCTAGTATAATTTCGATCTTTAAATCCAATTAACAAAAACTATACAAAATTTAGGATAATGCCAATTAGTTATTAATTTAGCGGTACCCCCCCGAGAGGTACCAGTTCCGAAAGACGTGAAATATCACCAAAAGAGGGTTAAAGGAACTACCAAACGATAACAAAATCAAAATAAACTGAAATAAAATAGACTGACCATCATGCCCCATATCGACAGAGGACCACGAGGCCAATAATGGTCATGGAATCGCTGCATTTCAATCGTCATGCAAAACATCGCAAAGGCGGAAATAATTCCGCCTTTGCGATGTTTTGCATGACGATTGTCATGCGGTAGAGGACGTTGAACGGAAGGTCGTGTGAACAGCGATCCCGCTCCAAGTAGCAAAAGTCCTCTGGAGTGGATAATCTGCAGGCTCCAATGATTCGACGTGTTGCAGATGGTATGAACTCGTTTGGTTTGTTGGCAGTATCCTCCATACAGTGGATTGGGAAATACCCAATCGTTGGCCTATCGCTTGGGCGCCTCCGTAGCCAGGTGGGAAGGAGAAGCAGTGCGTAACACACACTTCTTGATTAGACCGGGGTTTGAACCCGTCACCACCAAATACGGAGGATGCGAAAAGGTCAGGGAATGACCACCGCATATTCCCGGAGCAATATTGCTTAGTTGCTAATGCTCCTAAAAACCAAATAACAAACAAACAAACAGCCTATCACTTGAGTACTCGTACTCGGATTGCCTTCTGCAAGACGTAGGACATTCTCCTCATTGTCTGACGTCCTTGTTGTTCGCTCTCGATTCATGGTACCTCTCGTGAAACAACCAGTCTCACATAACCTTCTGTGCACACGTGCGAAAATCGTATGATGAGGAGCACGCCTGTGTGGGAAACGTTCCTGGTACAAGCGCAGAGCGGCGCGTCTGTTACAGTCCGCAGCTCCATATGCGAGGTGCATGTAGGCCAGTTCAACTTTTGAATACTCGTCCATCCTACTGCCTCGGGAACCGGTTCGCAAATGCTGACTTCCAGCGGGATCGCTGTTCACGCGACCTCCCGTTCAACGTCCTCTACCACACGACGAAGGCATTTCAGACACTGCAATGCTATGTGATTCCAATTCGTCTTTATGCCCCCTACACCTCCTGCAAGTTTGTCGCACTGGTAGTGAATCACCCTGTATAATTGGATAGATCCCATTCACCCCAGGTACCTTTCTTATGTTCAATTCAACAGTTTCTCATCCACTTTGCTCTCAGTTATTACAAAAATCATTTTAGCTCCATACCAGAGTTTGATAAGCTTCTGGCCTCCACTTCCCTACAGACTTCCTCATATGTGAATGAATGCAAAATATTCATTCAGTTTGTCAGCTACAACAGCAGGTTCATCATCAATCGAACCGTGGACCAATCTGATTCATCCCCTTATTTCTAGAGTTTACATAAGAAGTCTTTACTGTTTTTCTTTGCATCATTTGCCAAAGATTTTTTGTAATCTGCCTTTGCTTGCCTAACGTCTGTTGTGACTTCATTACAGACTATCGTATATCTACCAGGGGCATCTGTGTCTCTTGATAATTTATATGCACCCCGGGTATTTTTCTTTTCTGCCACAAATCTCATTAGTTCATCTGACATTCATTTAAGCCTAAACCTTGGAGAATATTTCTTAGTTGGTATGAAAAGCCGGTAAAACTCCAAAGAGTGGTACCCCTTACAAAATGGTGTCAAGAAGAAGAAAAGGGGGAAAGCAGTGACGTAGGTTCGTAACTCCACCCACTCACTGCGTTCAACCTCAATTAGGAAATAAAGAAGAACCAATGTAGGCTTTGAGTGCTTTATTATTTTATCTAGTTTAGTATTTTCCAAAAGAAGAAAAGTAAAATTTTTTGAAGGTTATGCTTCCGAATTTTAATTCTTTAGTCTGTGAAAAACAAAACATCATCCTTAGTGTGTATCTACTGATAAAATTTTGTGTAGAATGTGTTTTCCTATAAAATATCACCCAAAAAGGTTATAATGGATCCACAGCCTGAGACATCAGGATTCAAAAGGAACAGGAATGGACAGTAAGTTGAAGCTCATAACATTGAATCAGGTCTTTATAATATGTCTTCTGCTACTGAAAAGAATTCTATTCAAGTGATGCAAATTCTGAATCTCGTTCAAATGCATCTGCTAACGTTAGAATGCTACAAACCACAGATGCCAATGTCATTTGGAGTGGTGATTCTCTACAGATTATTATTATTATTATTATTAGCCAAATTTACATTGAAAATGGAGGGTATGCATACAAACTCATTAAATTTTCTAAATTTCACACTTACACGGGAGTCGAATAAAATCCAATTTAACATCTATCGTAAACCTACAAACACCTGCATGCTTCTACATTATAACAGCTATCACACCCATTCTCCTACAAAAGATCTATTATCGTTAATCAATTTCTAAATGCCTATAAATATTCAATGACGGAATCTGCTTTGGGCTCAGAAATACAAATATTAACCAGCATATTCTTAAATAGAAGTTATCCCCTTGCTACAATAAACCGAATTAGGGTACAAGCTAGGGATAGGATACAAAATACTACTTCAACCATGGCGCCTCCGTAGCCAGGTGGGAAGGAGCAGCAGTGCGTAGCACACGCTTCTTGATTAGACCGGGGTTCGAGCCCGTCACCACCAAATACAGAGGATGCGGAAAGGTCAGGGAATGACCACCGCATATTCCCGGAGCAATATGGCCTTAGTTGCTAATGCTCCTAAAAACCAAATAACAACAACTACTTCAACCAATAATCGTAATATTAAAAAATACTTTATTTCTGTCCCATATGTTGAACAGTGGCACAAACAGCTTAACAGATTCTTTAAGGATACCAAATTTAAAATTGTGGCCAGATAATATGGAAACTACACACTATACTGAAAAATCACTGCATCCTTTCTTTGTTCGCAACACAAATAAATGACCTAATTTCTTGCAGTGATTGCAACTTTTCGTACCAAGGTACTATACGTTTTCCTCTGAATTTTCGTGTTAACCAACAGGTGGCCTCAGTTCATGCTTCTCGTTTAACAGCATCAGAATTAGCATTTCATGGCATTAACAAAAAACATACTCTTATTTAATGAGGCCAAAATACTTAGTGTCCAACGTAATTATACCAGACAATTAATTGCAGAAACTGTCGAAATTAAGTTACATGAGAATTCTGTTAATGTTCGACGGCCATTTCTAATCTGGGCTTTTACGCACAAACACAAAGACAAATAATCTCTATTTAAGTTTCGTGATCACGACATACCGTCGAAAAGCATTGACAGCTTCAGGAAGGAAAATCGTTTTGCATTTTTTTTCGTTAAATTTATTTTAATTAATCTATTTAATTTTTAATTGCATTAGACTGATTTTTGTGTTCATTTGATTTTTAATTATTTTTAATTGTGTTCAATTGATTTTTAATTATTTTTTACTGTTATGTAAGATTTTTGATTTTTTTCGTTTTAATTGCTGGAGAGTATCATACAGAAGTGTTCTACGTGTTCTAGATGAAAACTTCTCTTATTATTTTACAAATACTCTAAAATTATACATTTAACAAGTGTGTCTCCATCCTACTGTTTTCTATATTTATCAGTGATATTGATGAATGGATATTAGGCTTCATGTCCAAGTTTGTAGATGACGCAAAGGTTGGCAGGGTGGTTAATGACAGGAATGATGGTATACTACTAAAGCAATATCTAGAAAAGTGAGGCAGATTGGCTTAGAAATGGCAATTGAAGTTTAACATTGACAAATGCGAAGTACTGCATATAGAAAACAGTAACCACAGAATAATGTACCAGCTGTGTGGTACTACAGTTATTGTAATGGAAAATGGAAAAGATTTGGGGATTATTGTGCAGTCATATAATGAAGTTTTCTGAGCAGTGCAGGCAGACAGTCTGCCAGGACAGCTCATGGGGTTTTGTCAATGACACAGGAATTTTGCTAGCAGGGATAAGGAGGTGGTTATTCTTTTGCATAAGGCAAAGGTCAAGCCACACCTTGAGTACTGTGTACAGGTCTGGAGGCTTCATTTAATTAAAGAATAGAGTTGCCAGAAAGAGTGCCGGGATGGGCAGTGAGATTGAGGGGAGCAAAGGGTGGCTCTTAACGAGAAAGACTTCATTGTTGCGAATTGTAGTGTCTAGACACTAGGCACCTACGAGGCGATCTGATTGAGCTGATTAACAATTTAAAATGGATTGAGCAAGGTTAGTGCTGATGGGATTCTTCCTATTGCTCAGACTACACACATGAGGGAACACAAATTCAAATTGGGGAGGGACGGTTGCAGAATAGATGTACGGAAGTTTGCCTTTAGCCAGCAAGATTGCTGAAAGAGTCTTCCATCTGTTGTTGTGGAAGTTGATAGCTTAAATAAATTCACAGATAACTAGACAAATAATTGGAATGAATGAATAGGTGATAGCTTGCATTCTTGCATCATTTGCTACTACTAATGCTAATGTTGAGAAGAAGGCAATTAAGAAGTTTAACAACAACATATGCTGCCCAACATATTTTCAACAAATTGTGTCTCTCCTATTAACTCTCCCTGGATTGGATGATGGGCAGGTGCTACTTAGCTGGTGTGGTGTGGGATGCAGGCACTGGCCAGCAGGACTTGATCCATGACCACTGTGGGACAAAGCACCAAAGAGGTGCTCCAACATAGGGATTCCTTTTCCTATGAACTTTCACTCCTCCTACATGGGTTGGTTGTTCTCTCACACCCCTCCTCCATCCTAAGTAGCACCTCCTCCTTTGCCTGGTGGATTACCTCACTGCCAACTCACCTCCCACTCCCAGAGCAGGTTGTCCATCCTGCTCTGGGGGACCTCTCTCCTGTCCCCCTTTTAATCAGGTGGGTGCCTTCACTACTACTACTCCCTCTTTCTCTCTTTCACTTTAACCCCCTCTCAATTCCTATCTCCCTACTATTCCCTTCAAAGTTTGACTTTTTTTTTTTTTTTTTTTTAATGAGCTCTTCCTGTCTGTAGCCTTGGCTACCATAGGGTTTGCCCCACCAGTGATTTATACTCCCTACTGCCCTGTCCACTTTCGCATGGTGCTGGACGGCAAACTAGAGTTTTTTTTGTGAAAACACAAGCCCCCTAGGCTAAAAGGAAGGGGGTGAATAACACAACTCACGCTAACACTACATGAACACTCAGCAATCTACATAAATCTGACCTTTACAGAGTTTGTATTCATTGCATTGCTTGATGCAGAATTGGAGGGACCCTCGGAGCAGCATTACAATTCAAACTATACACTATATCCAATCAATCTGCTCGGACATGATTTCCCCTTAAAAACCCATGCCGTGTCTGAACTATAACTGCAGTCTTGAATAGATGATCCTGCATTGCTTCTTTAAATACTGACTCCATTATTTTTCCTGGAAGGAGAAGTTAAACTAACATGTCTGTAATTATTCGTGTCACCCTTTGAACACCTTTTGTGAATTGTTAAAATCAATAACACGTCTCCAGACCATGGGAATCTCTCTCCTGAATCTAAGGATGTTCTCATGGTTATGGCTAAGGGTTTGCTTACTTCGCTGCCTCCCTTAATATAATTGGATAGATCCCATCCAAGCCAGATGCCTTTCTTATCTTTAACGTCAATAATTTCCCTTCCAATTGCCTCTCATTCTGCTCTCCACTTCCCTAAAGAATTCCTCATGTGTGAATGTAGATGCAAAATACTCATTCAGTTTGTCAGAAACCTGAGCAGGATCGTCAAAATTGAACCACTGATATCAAGCGGATCAATTTGATTCATCCTCTTTCTTCTATCGTTTATATAAGTAAATAAAAAAGTCTTTGCTGTTATTCGTTGCATCCTTTGCCAAAGATTTCTTGTAATCTCTCTTCGTTGCCTAAGCTCCTTTGGGACTTGATTACAGACTAGTTTATAGCCACCACAGGTTTCTTATGCTGCCTGATAATTTATATACATCCCATTTATTTTTCTACTCTGCTACAAGTCCCATCAGTTCATCTGACACCCAAATGGATGTCAGAGAGCTATATCTTGAAGACTACAGGAATACCTTGCATAGCGCAGTTTCGAACAGCGTGGGTTTCACTATAGCGTAGTTTACAAATTGAATTAACTGCATTATTCACCAATACATTTGATATGTATGTATTATAATGCCAGGACGTAGGCCAATGCGTTATGGATTCAAGGCCATGCTGACTGTTGGAATACCGGAAAAAATATCTCCAGTAAAAATATCACCAGTAAAAGTATCCCATTTTCTTGTTAAGATACGTAAATGTTTGATTATAATTTATATGATTTTTTGCAAATCTTAATTTGTGATTTTTACCAGGGCACTTAGCCTAGGATGTTTCTCCCCACTTGACGATGTTTTTAAATCACGAACTCATTTACCTATTTTAAAACAGCTGGATAGGGGGAAAACACCCTACCTCAGCTAAGATCCCCATCGACGACACAAATCAATCAGAAAGAAAACGCTCTCGCCTTCATCGAATCACAAAATTCGACTGTACAATCAATCCATTTTTACCTTCGTCAAAATGACTGTTGTCACAACTCCCATTATATACGGACTCTGCTAGCTTTGATAAATTAGTAAACACTCTAGATTCCGAGCGGTGAGGTCGCTGATTGTGCGTAAGCTGTACAAATATTTTTCGCTGTGTATTTTTATTAAAGATAATTTTTTAAAAATGTTACACCTTTATACACAAATATGAGTGGGAAGAAGACATGTAATGGCGTTGAGCGTTCTTCTAGATCCAAACATCGAACGAGATATGAAAGTAAGGCACACAAAATGACATTCAATGTTATAAAGAGATGTATGCAGATAAAAAGAAGAAAACAACTGTGCAAACTAAGCTGATCAGTTATTTTTCAAATTAAAAATACAGTACATACTTCACTTATATTCTTTTGGTATGTACATACTGTAATAAAAATCATTTCTACCGTAATTACTAGTATTTTTAATTTTTATCATTTTAATTTATTTTTTTGCAAGAACTTCGTGTGCATCAATTTATAATAAACAAACACCTACATATTTTTCCAACTCGACCCATATAATCAAATTGTCTTAACGCAGTACATTAAAATACATACTAATAATACCTCGATCAGAACCGTTTCGCATAGCACGGTATTTTTTTGGCATGAATTAACCGCACTATGCGAGGTATTTCTGTATTTCTTAAATGGTATGAAAAGCATAGTAGCTTCTTGATTAATTCCTTTAGAATTTGCTGATGGCAACATCATTAGTTGATCCACTGTACAGAATTTAAAAACTGTCTGAGACCACTATAGTCACCTTTACGAAAACAAAAACCCTTCCCTTTACCCTTGATGGTTGTTACAGGTTTAAGTAAATCCTGCATCATTACACTGTGATCACTGTTACCTAGTGGTTCTGTCATCTGCAGAGTCTTATGCACGAATAATCACTTCTCACAATCAGTTCAAGAGTACCACTCCCTCTTGTAGCCCCCCTAACATGCTGCTGTAGAAAACAGTCATCCAATAAATCAACAAAAATCTTGTTATTCTGTGAGTAACCAACCCACAAGTTCCAGTCAATATCTGGAAGGTTAAAATCCCCCATTATAAGACATTCTGATTTCCTAGCCTACTCTATTTTTCTTTCCAGTTGTTTGTTATATCATTGATTCATTAAGCCTATATCACACCCCCTACTCTCATTTTTGCTTTCTCTTGTCACACTAAACTGATTCGACTTTGCACTGGCCTGGATTTTATATGCTTCTTAACTAAAAGCATATCCCTCACTGCCTTCTATCTGACCTTTCTGTGCACATTGCACTCCCCATATTTCAATTCTGCATCCCTTATATCTGAGTGACACCACATCTTTAATATTCCAACAGTGTTCTGAATCTGATGTCTCGACTAGCACTTCGAATTCATATTTTATTTACTTTTTAAAAATTTATCAATTTTATTTACATGTTTTATGCACTGGTTATGCTATGAAATTTATGTTATCAATTAATATATGATTAAAATTCTAATGTTCTTTTCAATATAAAAAAACAGCAGCTGAAGTCGAATGTAGTTCCATAAACAATTATAAACGATAAGTAACAAATTCACCAAGTATCAGAGAATCACAAATAATAACCACACTTCTAATTCTAATTGAAAAGTTAAATGCAATAATGATCCTACACCAATTTGCCAGTTACACAGCAATAATACTATCATTCTACCAAGTGAGCATAATTCATCCTCTTTATGCTACCAAGTTAGCATAAACAGAATCAGGCTTTGCTATTACACTTGAAAGATATGTTAATTATAACATACAACAAAATTATCCAATTAATGCCAAACTACATGATTCAAAGTTTAGAGCTACCTAAAGTCGAATCTCGTTAATACAAAGTTCAAGTAAATAAGTAAATAGTTATTACAAAATTTTCGCATTTTGTTATTATTATTATTATTTGGGTTTTTTTTAGGAGCATTAGCAACTAAGGCCATATTGCTCCGGGGGATATGCGGTGGTCATTCCCTGACCTTTCCACATCCTCCGTATTTGGTGATCACAGGCTTGAACCCCGGTCTAATCAAGAAGCATGTGCTACGCACTGCTGTTCCTGCCTACCTGGCTACGGAGGCACCTTCACATTTTATAATAACGAGGTCCCCCAAAAGTGTCAAAATTTTACCGTTTTTGAATTTTACCATTCAGAATCATCTTCATTTCTAAATCAATTTTGTTTGGTTTCGTAGCACTGCCACCACATGCACTTTCCGTTGGTCATTTTCCCTTATCATTGTAATAAGTAACTAGGAATGAAGAGAAGATTCTGAAAATTTATTTATGTTTTTTATACGACTGAAGATTTCAGTAAAGGGGAAACACACTTCACCATAATAACATAAAAAACCACACAATTCCAGCTATCGATATTTTCTCAAATGCAATAACATCAAGTTTACTATTTGTTTATAACTGCATGCAGTAACAGAAAAGTCCAATAAACTGGAAAATGCAAATTGTTTTTATTGTTTTATGGCCGTGACCTCCAGAAATGTTCTTTAGAAAAATATCACAAAGGCGTTCAAAATTGATTCTTATAACAGAACATAGATAATGATGAAAGTGTAGCTCAATTTCCATTATAAAAATGACCTTTTAGAGAGAATTTAAACTTCCGAGGTCTTGGAACGAATTACCAAAAAAAACCAATGTTTTATTCAGTTCATATTATGATATCTCCATTGATTCCTAGGGGATGCAAAATAGGTTTCCACGATTTTTTTAAGTTTGCACCGGCTGGCAAAAACTTATGTAAAGTCGAATATCCATAGGTCAAGTATTACTTAAGACAGGGAGTGGCTGTACAGTAATAGGAATAACACATTCTTTAAAGATTTTATTTTATTTGTAAGATAAACTAAGAGAAAAGTAATTGACGGAAATAAAAATATTATACAGTATATATTTTGATATATACAATATTTTAGTATCATGGTAAAAAGAATTATAATCTTAATATAAAAGGAGACATACAAACCACTAACTTTTTAATAAATTAATCTAATTTAAAGAAAAAAACCAATGTTGTTTGCACAGTTTTGTCCTATATGCAATTTTAACTACATCACAGACATGATAAATTGCAATAGTTGTTTCTTTATCACGTTACTGCAGGTCAACACATTCTCTATTGGTCAATGGATTTTGGGCATTTTTTTTTAGATGGCTGTGTGTGTGTGTGTGTGTGTGTGTGTGTGTGTGTGTGTGTGTGTGTGTGTGTGTGTGTGTGTGTGTGTGTGTGTGTTTCGCTGTCACTAATAATATAAACATCATCATTTTGCTTCGTGCTCAGCAGCTCTTCTGTTGTTTCTGAGCTAGATAATTTGCCTTTCCTTGAAAAATCGGATCTGATATTGGCAAATTAGATGCACGCATTTGTTGGTACCACTCGAGAAGTTTTGCTTCAGTTCCTTATGTTTTTCACCAAGAATCCGTTTGCTGTTTTTTATAGCTGCTCCAGCATCACATACTTCTTCAAGTTTCTTTTGGTTTTTCAGTATTGTAGATAAATTAGGTAAAGGGATGCTGTAATCAGTTGCAATGTCCGTTTTGCTTTGTTCCATCCTATCCACCTCTTGTATAATTTTCAGTTTAATTTCCAGGATTAATTCCATCTGTTTACGTTTTGTCACCATAACACTGTTAGATAAGGTTTAATATGAACAAACTTTAAATTACTTTAAAGACACAAGTTCCAAAAAGGACATCAGCTCAGAAAAAAATGGCACAAAAACAGCAGCATTTGCAATTGACCTTAATCCCATGGAGTGTATGTAAACAACTTAGAAAAACTCTTTCTATTCTTTTGTTAATTTAACAGCTCATCCTTTACATGATGTTTTTCAGAGGGCACTAACCTTGTAGCTACCATAAACTGGTTTCGAGTACACAAAAGTAAATTCTCACAAGTCAGTGACATCCTATGGGAAGCAGGGACGTGTGTGGCCAGAGGCAATAATATGGGCAATAATCAGACAACTGTGCCAAGATTTGTATTAAACATACAAAATAACAATATTTATTTCTCACAGGGTAAAAACTAACTTTAAAATACATATTAACTGAATATATTTACATAGAAAAGCCTATCCTTTCACATAGGAATGGTATGTGCTTCATATCAATGAGTACTTTGTATAAACCGAGACTTGTATTAACGAGACTTTACTGTATTTACCAAAATTAAAAAATCAGAATTCCTTACCACTCACTCTATGTGGCATGATTCAAATGATATAAAGGTTCTATATTAAGTAGTACCTACAAAATCTCTAGCTAAATGAAAAATAAACTAACGAGTGTGTCTAGGACTATAAAGCTACTTACAGAATACTATATATCACAATTAGGTCAATAAAATGGAAAAATTTTTCAAAAACTTATCCATTTCCCAGAGCAGAAAATTCTTTGACTAGCAAGTGGATGATACCCTTGTCCCCAAATCTGTTTTTTCTTGGTCAATGAGAGTCAATCCCCTCCCTCCTTTAAGGGTCAACCTCTTTACAGATGACTTCAGGTGGTGTTGGCAGCTCTTGGCCTTCATTATCCTTGACGATTTTATAATCTCTTCCAGGTTGGTGTTGGTCCAATCTATGACCCCTAAGGAGTATGTTAGTATTGGAATTGCATAAGGGTTTAGGGTTCAGCTTTGATTTTAACAGGCTTCTCAGTATCTGATGGCATTTCTCAATCAGGCAGCCCTTGATCTCCTTGTGTTTTAAGTGGGCCTGCATCATCCCCAGATATTTACAGGTCTCTCCCTCTGTCGTGGCCCCAATCTCTTCACCGGTCTTCAGCTGGAAGTTTCATCTGATTAGGTCCTTGATGCATTCCATGGGTCTTGCATTTGTATCCAAATTGCATCCTGATGGTAGTGCTGAACTCTTCGATGATCTGGAGTAGCTGTTGAAGTTGATCATTGGTTGTGGAACAGAGTGTGATTTCATCCATGAATATCAGATGAGAGTGGATGTACAGGTTCTTCCTCATTTCTTTTAGGGTATATCTATACCTGCTGTTATTGGGCATGGTGGATACTGGATTGAGTGCAGGACAGAACCATAGTGGGCATCTCCCTGAAAGATTCCTCTTCTGATCAGGATAGTCTGGTCATCTTGACCTTGATGGTGGTGGTCTTCCATTTTGCCATGGTTGCTTCTAGTAAGTGTGTCACTGCTGGGTTGACTTTGTAGATCTTTAGAGTCTCTATCAGACGGTTATGGAGCATGGATTCGAAGGCCTTGCAGTAGTAAAATATAGGCCCTGTACAGTTTGTAGTGCTTCTTGTAGGCATGGTAAATTGGTACGTGTCAATGGTAAATTGCTCCATGCATCCTTTGCTCATCTGCTTACACTCCATCTGCTGCTTGCCCATGATCTTCTGACTCTCCAAGTGGTCTGATACCTTCTTAGTTGAACAGCTGGTCGAGATCTCATACGTTGTTGGGAGATAGGTGATTGGCTGGTCTGTACTTCACTGGGTTTGTGGTGTCTTTGTCCTTAGCATTCGTATGGATGATTCCTTGAGTCAGAGACTCTGGGAGTGTGTCAGGGCAACTTATCATCTGGGTGAACTGCTCTACTAAATGCCTGTGTATACAGCTGAACTTCCAGTAGTTGTGTATGTTATCTTTTCCTGGGTTCACCAGTTGTGGGACTTCCTTATCTTTGATGTTCTTCTTCCTCCTTAATCTCCAATTCTGTTCTCTCTTGTACATCCTTGTCTTTCTTCCATTCTAGATCTCTAACCAGGGGCTCAGCTATTATGGCTAACTTTGTTGCTCCACAGGCTGCTACTCCCCAGAACTCTTCGATTGCTTTCTAATTGGGGGTCAGTGCCTTACTTCTCCCCTTGTCCGATTTTCATGTAGAACGCTCCCTGGTTTTCATCAAATATCCCATTATCTGTTTTCCTCTATGTACCCTCCCTGTGAAGGCCAAGTCTCATGCTGCGTGCCAGCAGTTTTTGCTTGAATATGTCAAGGTATTCTCCTTCAATTCTCTGATTATAGGTCTCGTAGGTGCCTTTCTTGAGGATGGTCTTCACTTTTCTGATCAGCTTCTTACTTCTGTTACCCCTTTGGCATTGAGTAAGTTGGCCTATCTCCACTCTTATCTCTACTATCCTAACTGGTGGTCTTTGAGTTTTGTTTTCTGTTGGTCTCTGGTGTCTCTTCCATTCATCCTGGTGGCTTCTATATCAGCACAGTAAATGGCTCTGCAGATGGTATCCAGAGTTAATTCATCGTTGTTGAGGTAATTGTTATTATTCACTGACTGAGGTGGTCTGGGACTTTCAACAGAATTCTGTTAGACCTCTGCTTCGGTATGGTGTGGGTCTTTGTGGGGTCCATTCCTTCAAATTCTGCTAGGAACTTCTCTTCTAGATACCATGAACTTGTCTCTGTTTCCATTTTGGCTGATCTGGAATGTAGTTTTTATACTTGTTCTGGTTTGGTTTTGCCTGTATTCGTTGTTCTTTGTAGTTGGTCACTCATCTTCTAGATTTTTTCCATGATTGCAGGAGATATTAGGTTCTTCTTGAAGATGGTCTGTCTCTGGTCTGCTATTTGCTGGGCGCCTCCGTAGCCATGTGGGAAGAAGCAGCAGTGCGTAGCACACGCTTCTTGATTAGACCGGGGTTCGAGCCTGTCACCACCAAATACGGAGGATGCAGAAAGGTCAGGGAATGACCACCGCATATTCCCGGAGCAATATGGCCTTAGTTGCTAATGCTCCTAAAAAACCAAATAACAAACAAGCTATTTGCTATTCAGTGACCTGAACAGTAGGGGAACCATTCCAACCACTTAGTGTGTAGTTTCAGCCTATACGATGTCAAGGCACCTCCGTAGCCAGGTGGGCAGGAGCGGCAGTGCGTAGCATACGCTTCTTGATTAGACCGGGGTTCGAGCCCGTGACCACCAAATATGGAAAGGTCAGGGAATGATCACTGCATATCCCAGGAGCAATATGGCCTTAGTTGCTAATGCTCCTAAATAAAAAATATATATATATATATACATTGTCATGTCTGTCTCTCATTTTGTTACTTCACACTGTGTTTGCCTGTGTTTGTGCAGAAACACTTCCAGTTGGTTGGGCTGGATTGTCTTGCCTTTCAGTTATGGTAACTATATGGGAGAAAGTTCCACTTTCTCCAATATGGCCCACAGAAAACTGTCTCTGACCCCTCTGCCTAAAGCCTCAATGCGAGTGACTTTATCCTGCACCATACTCAATGCAGTATATTCAATACTTATACTTCTCATCTTCATCCAGCTATGGAGGTGGACATGTTCAGCTTTGGCTTTTGCATCCAGTGGTGGTGGTGGTGGTAGCTATCAGAAGCAACGGCAAATGGCACCACTCTCTGCTTCAGCCACCACTATGACCACTTTGTAGAAGGTAAGTCTGATGAAGCGGCTTTTGCAATTTTTTCACTTCCTATGTTGAGTTTTTTTTTTTTTTTCCAACAGCAGGATTAGAACCAGGTCCATGATACTGGTGGTCGAGTGTCATAACCACTGGTTTAATCATGGGTGCCTCTATAACAGCAAGCTTATACAGCAACAAAAAAAAAAAAAAAAAAAAAACAAAGTGAACCTTTCCCATTTCACCTGTCTATCGCCTCTAATATTTTATCTAGTTCTTCCTTGAATTTATTCACACCACCCACCTCTAGATAGTTTGAATAAATTCAACAATGCCAGATGCGAGTTTCTTCTAACAATCAACCACCTGCTGGCTCAAGGCAAACCTCCACATATCTATTTTGCAACCAACCTTCCTTGATTAGAATTTATGAGGCGCCTCCGTAGCCAGGTGGGAAGGAGCAGCAGTGCGTAGCACACGCTTCTTGATTAGACCGGGGTTCGAGCCCGTCACCACCAAATACGGAGGATGTGGAAAGGTCAGGGAATGACCACTGCATATCCCAGAGCAATATGGCCTTAGTTGCTAATGCTCCTAAAAACCAAATAACAAACAAACAATTAGAATTTATGCCCTCCTCATGCATGTAGTCTGAGCAAGATGAAGAAATGCCATCAGCATTGACCTTGCTCAATCCATTCAAAGCCTTAAACCTCATTCAGATCACATTGTAGGTGCTAAGTTGTAGAAGCTTCAATTTGCAGAACTGAAGCCTTTCATTCCTTTCATTAATCTCATTGCCCTTCTATACACACATTCCAGCACATCTACATCTTTCCTAAAATAAGGCTTCCAGGCCATGCAGTACTCAAGACACAGCCTAACCATTGCCTTGTACAATGGGATAATCACCTCCTAATACCTGCTGGCAAAATACCTGTGTATCACTGACAACAGTGAGCTGTCCTCGCACTAGCAGTCAGTCTGATTTTCTCTGAGGTATTCATATCTGATTGCACAATTATCTCACAGGTCTTTTTTTTTTTCATTTTCCACCACACTGAGTGTAGTAGGATACAGATGGTACATTACATTGGGATTACTGCTATTCATAGGCAATATGTTGCATTTACCAATGTTGAACTTCAACTGCCGTTTCTCAGCCCATCTGCCAATTTTGCTAGATATTTTTTGCAGTAGTATTACCTCGATTACTGTCATTAACCATGCCAACCTTTATATCACTGCAAACTTAGACATTAAGCCTGATATACCTTCATTCATATCATCAATAAACATAGAAACAACAATGGCCCAGCTGAACCCTGGAGTCCTACAGGGATCAGTGCTGCTCTTCATGAACTAATAACATTAGTCCATGAAGAGCAGTGTGCATAATAACTACTCTGTTTTTTCCTACTCAACCATCTATTTATTCATAGCAGTAATGTACCTTTAAAGCAAGTTTATGTGCAACAGAATCAAAAGTTTTCCTAAAATCCAAGTATATGAGAGGAAAATTATTTTTGGTATCTAGTTCCTTTGTTATTGCATCACAGTATCCAATCAGATTGGCCAAACAACATTATCTCTTAACAAATCCATGCTGTGACTACAGTATAACTACATTCCTGTCTAAATGGTCCTATATTACTTTTTACATCAGCGTTTCCCAAACTTTTTTAGTCACGGAACACTTTTCATTTCGCAATGTATTTACGGAACACTTTTCATCTCAATATATTTACGGAACACTTACAAAACACAAGTTTAGCGGAAACCAAAGAACTATTTGCTAATATTTTATTACATACGACGCACTGTGCATCAGGAGCATCTTCATTTCCAACACATGTAAAGCCGAAATTCAAATAACTTCATCATACTTTCGTATGGGTCTTTTATTAGTTGGTTCCCATTTTTTCACTTAAGATTTTTGGGCAACAAAAGGCTGCAATTGTTCATCCTCACTTTGAAGTGTGACAATATTGTGTTCATTTTCATCAAGCACACTACTAGAAGTACTTGCTTCTCGTTTTAAAGTTTCTTTTTATATACCTTATATTAAGTCCCTGGCTCTGTCATCAAATCTGCCAATCACTTTTTCAGTCACTTCTAATAGATATAGAAGACTGAAATTTTGGATTTACCTGGATTTATACCTGACCCGGATTTCGGACCTTTTCATGTGAACAATCTCTTTTGACGTAATCATACTTTATAAAAAATGTATGAAAATTTCTATTCATAAAAAATAATAAAAATAAAAAAATAATATAAAGAACAAGTTTTTGAAAAATATATCTTAATTCTGATAAAATATAAGGTGTGGCCTTTGAAAATGCCTCATTTTAAAAATGGTAAAGGCCACATCTTATACAGCCACTCCCTGATTAACGTAAGAGTTGTGTTCCACAGAACTCTACGTAAGTCAGAATTTCCACCATGCTTATGCAGCACTCGCAACTGTGCTCACTGAATTGACTGAATCAAAAAAGAAATGTTCGATGATCATACGAATAGAATTATTTATTGTAATTATTCAATTTTTTTATCTCATGCGCAGGAAAACTTACAAAAGCGTGCAATTTAAAAAATTTCAAAATTATAAAATTACAAAAAAGAGAGGAGACAGGCATAATATCAGTAAGTTTTACCTCTCAAGCATCATTGCCAGAACCAACGTCTTCAATTGATAATTACGCTGCTATGGAGTTTGAGGGCTGTGGAGACTTAGAAGGGGTAACAGAAAAGGACTGGATTGCATGTAGTTTAACTTCATGCCAACAACACTGTAGAGCAGTGGTCCTTAAAGTGGGTGCCACTTACTCTTTATAGGGGTACCGCGATGTCAAATTTAGCATTGGCTTACATTGTGGTCATCGCCACAAAAGGTTGTTGATTTTCATGCAACTGTGTAAATTAGAAGCCGTCATGAAATAATTGTCGGCAATGGCAAGATTTGAGAAGATGGACCCCTCTGTTAACTTTTAAGAATCGTTCGCTGTCGGGATCCATCTTCTCAAACCTTGCCATTGCCGATACAATTTCACAAAATGCCATTACCATCTCTCTGGTGATGAAGCATCTCGGCTCCTCATTTGGTTCATCTTGAGCTTAGTCAGCATTTTCTTCTTTCACTATCGCTGCCTGCAAGTCAAGAGGTTCTTCGTTAGATAATTCTTTCTCTTCTTCCTCCATTAACTCCTCCACATCTTTGGCATCAACCTCCAACTGAAGTAGCTCTGTAACCTTTACAATCTTATCTGTAACCTCTTCATATGATTCATCTTTTTCAAACCCTTCAAAGCCTTTTACGTGCCATGGGCATATTTTATTCCATGCACCATTTAAACAACTTTTAGTAATTTCCACCCAGGCCTTATTGATGTTTAAGATGCCGCAGTAAATACTGTAAGATTTCCAAAAGTCTCTTAATGTAAAATTTTTTTCACCATCTACTGCAGACAATGCATGAGCAAATGTTGTGCATAAATAGTATGCTTTTAAATTTGAAATAACACCCTGATCCATAGGTTGGATGACCGAAGTCATGTTTGGCAGTAGAAATATGACTCTCACGTTCGAATTTGATTTGAAATCATCTAGATGCATAGGATGTCCAAGAGATGTCCAATAATCAATGATCAATAGGGCACTTTTGCCAACAGGGTGAAGGATGGTTACTATTAATCTTCTGGCTAAGGTAAAGAAAGCCTGCACGAGAAGCACGCAAAAGTTCTATGAAATTTACAGGTAAAAGTACTTTGCCATAACGGCATTTGTATTGTTTCTCGCTCGGTAAACAGACGGTGAGTGTTATCAGTCTGGAGTAGAAGTTCAATCTCACGGGAGCTTGAAACACTCCCGAAGTGGAGGTGGGTAACCTGACCTGTTTTCTTTAGAATCACTAATTGAATCATGAACAGAGTCATATTGGAAGTTGTGGCGTCATAAAAAATGTTCGTAACGTAGTTTCACCGGTAAATTTTTTTGAAGTTTGCCAGGCCTTGCCTTTTTTTTTTTTTTTTTTTCTTAATAAACAATTTATCCACTAGACCACCAGTGATTCTAAATAAAAAAGGTCAGGTTACCCCCTCCACTTCGGGAGGGTTTCAATCTGCCATGGGATTCAATTTCTACTCCTGACTGATAATTACTGAGCGAGCAACAATACAAATGCCGTTATGGCAAAGTACTTTTACCAGTAAATTTCATCGAACTTTTGCATGCTTCTCATGCAGGCTTTCTTTACCTTTGCCAATCTTCTTTATAAAACGATGGTGATACTTCATTTGGAATATACTCAGGTGTGAAAAAAAAAGACAACTAAAAAGGGATAAAATTTCTAGAGAGAATTCAAAGAAGAGCTACTATATTGGTTGGGATTACTTAGGATCCTATGAGAAATGCCTTAAAAGACATGGAATGGAAAGTTTGGGCACTAGATATCTCAAGGGTGACCTGACCTAACAGAGTTATTTTTAATGCATCTAAAGGTATATAGAGAATGAATAAGTGATATTTTCACAGCTGCAAGTGAAACAATAACAATACAGAGAAAGAAGATTAGGGTCTCATGAGTTCACTTTTTTGCAGTGGTGATTATTGAAATAGGCTGTTTCCCAAATTCACTGAGGCAGAGGGTCTGACAAGGTTTAAGGCAAATTTTGACTGTTATTTTTTATAAATGAGAAATTGATCTGACTCAAAATTTTTTTTTTTTTTGTTTTTTGCTAAAATTGAGTTTACTTCCTTGCATCATTTGGTTCCAGTCATTTAATACTAATACACCTAAAAAAAAGCCATACAGCTTGTAGAGAGGGTTCAAAGAACAGTAGCCAGACGAGCACCAAGAAATCCCGTTAACAGGGACTTCTTAGTACATTCCCAGGAAGGGGATAAAGGGGCTATAGCCTCCCTTATGATCAAAAAATGTAGATTTTTTTTACTGATAATTACAGCTTAATGATTCTCTGAACATTGCTTTAGACCACCACAGATGAGCATTAATCAATATCCAGATGAAAACTAGCTTATAAGGTGTAGGTTGCAAAAGGCTTGACAAATAGATATACATCTTTGAGGTATCTGAGTGAGCGTATAAAGTTATGAAGGGGATTAGTAAAATTGATGTGAGTGGCATATTCAGACATATAGGAGAGATAATCATAAGCGGGAGCATAAATATAAAATCTCAAGGAGTAACAGAAGAAGACTGGATTGCATGTAGTTTAACTTCATGCCAACAACACTGTAGAGCAGTGGTCCTCAAAGTGGGTGCCGCTTACTCTTTATAGGGGAACCGCGATGTCAAATTTAGCATTGGCTTACATCGTGGTCATCGCTACAAAAGGTCGTTGATTTTCATGCAATTGTGTAAATTAGAAGTCGTCATGAAATAACTGCTGACCACATCGCATGTTTATGTACATATACCTACATATACAAAACAGCTGAGCCGTCCATCATGTACACTGTATTTGAAATAGCACAACACTCATACTTGCTTAGCGGATCTTAGCCCTTAGCTTGCATTCCTCCTTTGGTGTATCAGTGTGTCTAGTTGTGCATACAGTCGAGCATGTTTTGCACATTAAAGTTTTAGTTAATATTTCTATTTCAAATGCTTTAAAACAGTGGCCATGGAAAACTTTATTATTAAAAAGAGAAAAAATCAAGATAACATTTGAATCAAGAAATTGTGGCATACAACGAAGGAAGATACTTCACAGAGCAGCAGAAAAACTGAAGTAAGTACAAGTTCAACTATAAAAAAGAAAAAAAAAACTCGTATGTATCAAGACAGTTACTTAGAAATGGGGTCTACGTGGTGTGGTGATAGTTTTGCACCTAATCCTATGTGTATTATTTGTGAAGTAATATTAGCAAATGATGCTTTGAATCCAAGCAAATTATCATGACATTTCACTACGAAACATAGCAGCCTTTTTAATCAGACACCAGATTACTTCAAAATATTATTAAAATCGCAAGAAAAACAGCCTAGTTTTACAAAAAAATTTAAAGTTGCTGAGCGAACACAAGAAGCAGTTATTTAGTGGCAGAAATAATAGCCAAAGAAATGAAACTGCATACTATTGCAGAGAAACTAATTCTCCCCGCCTGTGCAGTAACTGTAAAACAACATTTGGGAGAGACGAAGAAGAATTAAAGAAAAATTCCTTTGTCTGATGATACGATTCGCAGACATATTTGCAATATGTCAGATAATATTTAAAAAATTGTTTCTTCTAAAATTAAAGAATCTCTTATATTTGCATTACAAGTAGATGAATCTACAGATATTGCAGGTAAAGCCCAACTACTTGCATTTGTTCATATTATTGAAAATGATAAAACAATAGAAAAGATGCCTACGTAGCCAGGTGGGCAGGAGCAGCAGTGCATAGTACATGCTTCTTGATTAGACCGGGGTTCAAGCCCATGAACACCAAATACGGAGGATGCGCGGAAAGGTCAGGGAATGACCACCGCATATCCCTGGAGCAATATGGCCTTAGTTGCTAATGCTCCTAAAATCCAAATAACAACAACAATAGAAAAATTTAAAGTTGTTGAGCGAGAAAAAGAAGCCAGTTATTTAGTGGCAGAAATAATAGCCAAAGAAATGAAACCGTACACTATTGCAGAGAAACTAATTCTCCCCGCCCGTGCAGTAATTTGTAAAACAATGTTTGGAATAGAAGAAGAAGAATTAAAGAAAAATTCCTTTGTCTGATGACACGATTCGCAGACATATTTGCGATATGTCAGATAATATTTAAAAAATTGTTTTTCTAAATTTAAATAATCTCCTATATTTGCATTACAAGTAGATGAAACTAAAATTTTGGAGGTAAAGCCCAACTACTGGCATTTGTTCATATTATTGAAAATGATAAAATAATAGAACAATTTTTATGCTGTAAAGAATTAGAACAAACGATGACAGGTAAAGATGTTTTTAATATTTTGAATGAATATTTAAAATCTATTCTCCCCCCCTGTGCAGCGGGAATCATGGGAATCATGTGTGGGAACATGCACAGATGGGGCACCGTCCGTTGTTGGGTCATTAAAGGGTTTTCTATTACTAGCCAAAAAAGAAAATAAGAATATCATATCTACTCATTGTTTTTTACATTGACAAGCTTTAATCGCAAAAACATTAGGAAAGGAATTACTAACTGTCCTCAATGAAATAATTATGATGGTTAATTATATTAAGAGCAGGCCTCTCAAATCACGGTTGTTTACAAAACTGTGTGAAGAACTTGGATCTGTGCATTTGAACCTTCTTCTTCTTCATATTGATGTAAGATGGCTATCTAAAGGAAGAGTATTGAGTCGTGTTTATGAATTAAAAGTAGAACTACTCACTTTTTTGGAACAAGAAAACAAGCACGAATTTTATCAATTGTTGAAAAATGATTTTTGGTGTACAAAATTCGCTTATATAGGGTGTCTCAAAAATACACGGCATAACTTCAAGAATGAGTTCCTCGTATGCAGACAATAAAAATATTTTATATCAACATAGTTCCGGAAATGCTTGGTTCCCGAGTTATTAACCAGAATGTCTTATCTCCTGCAGGTGATTTCCTTCATCACAAGGTGCTGACAGAATCTGGTGGTTTTTCATTCCGATTCCAACCATGTACTCAAATCAGGAGCAAGTGGATATGTATTTATGTATTGTTTGGCGGATGGCAGTGCTCTGGAGGCTCGTCGTTTCTACCATGAAAGGTTCCCAGAATGAAGATGTCCAGACAGGAAAACGTTTGAAGGTATCCATCATCACCTTTGTGAACATGGGACCTTTACACCTCGTGCTGCCGAGAGAGGATGACCAAGATCTGCGACTCCTGAAGTAGAGGAGGAGATTTTGGATGTTGTGCATGCCACTCCCGGAATCAGCACACGCAGAATAGCAATGCAACTGGCTGTTCAACGTTCGACTATTTGAAGAGTGTTGCAAGGACACCAGCTGTATCCTTATCATCTGCAATGGGTACAGGCCTTGTCACCAATTTGGCATCGTCTTCACGAGTCCATGAGACGACGATGTGAGGCCTGTATTCAGGCAGAAGGTGGATATTTTGAACAGTTACTATAAGGTAATGTGAACAGTTAAGTGTAATAGACAGACCTTCAAAACTCGGAAACCAAGCATTTCCGGAACTATGTTGATATAAAATTTTTTTTTTTGTCTACATATGAGGAACTCATTCCTGAAGTTATGCTGTGTATTTTTGAGACACCCTGTATAACAGATATACAGGGTGAGCCAAAAGTCAGTGAACAATTAAAGAATCGGTATTTCAGTGAATTTTCTTTTTTTTTTTTTGGCAGATGCAGAAAAAGTTCATTAATTGAGTCATTTAACAAATATTCATAAACTTTTGATCTCCCTTTTTTCAAACAATAACAAATATCTGTTTTTGCATTTCAAACAAAATTAAGTTCCAAATTTAAAGCAATAACTAATTTTTTCAATCTGAAATTTAATGCAATAAAAACCCACAATTGCAGATGCCTAGGCAGAAAAACAGTGTGCAGAAATGATTCTAGTAATTATTTTGGCTATGCTGAACATCAGAGCTTTAAATTAATGGTGTGATGTATGCATATGTGAATTTCAGTAGACATCAAATATTAAATATCATATAATTAATCTACTTACATTTGTTGAAAAATAATGATGCCATTCTACCCTGGTGTATGCATATGTGAATTTAAGTATATATCAAATATTAATTATAATATATCTATATATATTTAATATTTATATTTCTTTAATATATAATATTAAATAAAATATAATTAATCTACTTACATTTGTTGAAAAATAATGATGCCATTCTACCCTTTGAGGAAAAAAATTTTTTAAAAAATCCAATATAACTACATGTTTAAGTGATGCTATTACAGTCTATGATTAATATATTTAAAACTGCAAACCAAATTAAAATAAAATTTACCAGTAATCGATTTTATAACTTTATATATATATATATTTACAGGTGACTTCAAAATAACTACCAATTTTTCAAAAACTATTGTGGAAATATTACAGGCCACAAAAGGATTTAATCAAACAATCAAATCTGATTAAAACAAAACAAATTTAATTTAATCAAACAATGAGTCTTGTACAATTTTATACCATTTATTTTATGCATATTCAAATTAGGCATTAAGTCTGTCAACAACTTTTCTTAATCTGACCACTGCAATTTTCACAAACAAAAGAAAATCTTAGAAATAGTGCCAGTCACTTTGCCTGATAAATGTTTTACTTGGCCAAGTCCCAAAGGAAAAAATCCAACAGAAACAAATCAGGGCTCCTTAAAAGTGACCACTGGGCCACTTTAACTAATATATAATAACAGCGTCTACATCCCACCAGAACACTGAATTTTTTTTTTTTTTTTGGAGTGCCACCTTGCATAAAGATCATTTCCTACAAGTCTCGCCACACATGACTCCAGAAACACAATTCTTATGTACAGTGAGTAATTCATATCTTGTAAAATGTATGGACTCAAAAAATTTTCTGTCATACCATTTCACACTATACACTCATTAGCAGAGCATATGATGCAAGAAAACAAGCTTATGCAGCATCAGCCAAAAAAAAAAAAAAAAAACCCTCCGATTTCACCTCTCCATTCATTCCAAATGCCTGTCCAGCTCAGCCTTAAATTCATTTAGGCTATCAACTTCCACAACAAAAGATGGAAGCCTGTTCCACCAATCAACTACCCACTGGCTAAAGGCTAATTTCCGCACATCTATTCTACAACTGTCTTTCATCAACTTGAATCTGTGCCCCCTCAGGTTCTTAATCTGAGCAAGAGGAAGAATCCCATCAGCATTCAGCTTGCTCTACCCATTCAAGGCCTTATTCACCTCAATCAGATCACCTCGCAGGTGCCTACTCTCTAGGTGCTGCAATTTGCAGACCTTGGGCCTTTCTTGGTAAGAGCACCCCTTTGTTCCCCCTCACCAATCTTGTTACCCTTCTTTGTACTCGTTCTAGCAACTTTACATCCTAAAATGAGGCCTCCAGACCTGTACACAGTACTCTAGAGGTGGTTGTTGTTGTTGTTGTTGTTTGGTTTTTAGGAGCATTAGCAACTAAGGCCATATTGCTCCAGGATATGCGGCGGTCATTCCTTAACCTTTCCGCATCCTCCGTATTTGGTGGTGACGGGCTCGAACCCCGGTCTAATCAAGAAGCGTGTGCTACGCACTGCTGCTCCTTCCCACCTGGCTACGGAGGCGCCTAGAGGTGGACTGACCATTGCCTTATATAACGGGATAATCACCTCCCTGTCCCTGCTAGCAAAATTCCTATATATCATTGATCAGACTCCATGACCTGCCCTGGCAGACCCCTCTACACTGCTCAACAAACTTCATATTTGACTGCACAATTACCCCCAGGTCTTTTTCACTTTCCACTTCCCTTGGTGGAGTACCACACTATTGGTACGTTTCTCTTGGGTTATTGCTACCCATATGCAGTACTTTGCATTTGTCAATGATAAACTTCAGTTGCCACTTTTCAGCCCATTTGCCGAACTTATCTAGATCCAGTTGGAGTAGTATACTGTCTTTACTGTTGTTAACAACCCTGCCAACCTTTGTACCATCTGCAGACTTGGACATTAAACCTGATATACCTTCATCAATATCATTGATAAATATATAAAACAATAATGAGCTCAACACCGAACCCTGGGGAACTCCACTAATAACATTTGTCCACGAAGAGCAGTGTCCATTGATTACCACTCTCTGTCATCTCTCACTCAACCATCCCTTTATCCATTGTAGCAACTTACCCTTAATGTCATACCTGTCCAATTTGTACAGAGTCTTCCATCTGCAACAGTATCAAAAGCTTTCCTGAAATCCAAGTATATGATATCAAAGTTATTCCCTGCATCCAGTTCCTTTGGACCACATCATAGTATCCAATCAAATTGGTCAGAAAAGACCTCCCTTTAACAAACCCATGCTGTGTCTTAACTATTACTGTAGTCTTGTCTGGATGATCCTGCAATGCTTCTTTAACCAGCAATTCCATTATTTTCCCCGTAACACAAGTTAAATTAACAGGTCTATAGTTAACAGTGTCACCTTTTGAACCCCCTTTGTAAATTGGTGATACATTTGCACACCTCCAGTCCATGGGGACCTACCTGGAATCCAAGGAAGCTCTTATAATTATGGCTAAGGGTTTGCTTACTTCCTTTGCTGCCTCCTTTAATATAACTGGATAGATCCCATCCACCCCAGGTGCCTTTTTTATATTTAACTTCAATAATTTCTCCTCCACTTTGCTCTCAGTTATTAAAAAATCACTTAGCTCCCTGTTAGAGTTTGATAAACTTCATTGAATAACACCTCATGTGTGAATGTAGATGCAAAATACTCATTCAGTTTATCAGCTACCCGAGCATGATCATCAATAGTCACTCCATCTATGTTAAGTGGTCCAATCTGATTAATCCCTTTCCTTCTAGAGTTTACATAAGTAAAGAGCTCTTTGCTGTTTTTCTTTGCATCCTTTGCCAAGGATTTCTCGTAATCTGCCATTGCCTGCCTAACCGCCTTTGTGACTTGATTACAGACTAGTTTATATCTGCCACAGTGTCAGATATAAACTAGTTTATATCTGCCATAGGCTTCTGTCACCTGATACTTTATATGCATTCCATACATTTTTCTTCTCTGCCACAAGCCTCATTAGTTCATCTGACATCCATTTAGGCCTAAACCTTGAAGAGCATTTCTCAGTTTGAATGAAAAGCCTATTAGCCTCCAAAATTAAGTCCCTGAAGGCACCCCATTTAGAATTGATGCTTCTTCACTGATTGCTAAGTCTTTGTTAACAAACTTTCCAATGTAAAAAAATGGCTTCGAGTGACCTAGAATTCTTGCCAGCCATTCAAGCAAGATTTCAGCCAACTCCACTCTTCAGCTACAGTCCTCTGGAGAAAGCCAATGCATAAAATGCATTTTTATGTTTTCTCTACTTTACATAAATTAGTAAAATTTCAGGGTAGCAACAAAGTTTGGACTTATGCTGACTTGAACTTGTTGCTATCCCAATTACACTGAACAACAATGAAACTTTTTTCAACAGAAATATAGTGGACAGTGTAATGTTTAATGCTAATTTCAAACATGCAGACCATTTTTAACAATGACCTCAGTTCAAAAGATATTCCTCATTTTAGTTTCCATTAAAATATGAAATATCCTGCAAATTTAGGCCTATTTCGTCTGTTTGTTAATATCAGTCGGACTACTGACTGAGAAATCCTGGAGTCAAAAGTTTTTGAGATCATCCTGCAGAGAAAATATATAAGATACAGGCTGTTCCTAGCACGTGCTCGTAAAGGGAAAATTTATTGCCCATAGACGTTCTGTTTTTAACATTACGTCTATGGGCAACAATGAAATTTGACCATATTAATGTTAAATAAAGGTCAACATAATTTGACCATATTAATGTTAAATAAAGGTCAACATTCAATAATTTAAATAATGATTTATTTATCTGAAGAAATGAAAACATAGCCTTTAAAATCAAGCAAATTATAATAATAAACAAATTACTGTCATACAAATGAATGTTTATTCTTCATTGTTATTGACTAAATGCACACTCATTGATGGTTTAACTCTCATTGTTGGCTCAGCACTCGTGTTGGTTTGTTGGAAGCACAAGGAGTCATCTTCTTCAGAAATGCTTCAAGGGGCATTTGTTTCCAAGATAATCTTCTCTTTTCTTTTTAAATTTCATGATAGCATGCATAAGCATTTTTGAGGTGAAACTTCTTTAAGCGTGCCCCAGGCAGTTTTCACATGGGAGTAACTTGTGTCTGTGGATTGACAAAAATCACCACGAAAATGTGACAGGAATACATTTTCCTGTCACATTTTCGTGACAGGAAAATGCATTCCCCCCACCAAACATTGTAGCCCAATGTAACAGGAACTGGCACCATACACAGCAGCGACGCATCACATGATGCAATCAGTACCCCAACAGTGTGGCCACGGTGTAACTCGTGTGCGTGTTGCGTTTATGTTTTAAATCACTATATTTCAGCTTCTAGCAGTCCGATTTTAAAAATTGAAAAACCAAAATATTTCTTTTCTCATTCTCTACTATATTTCACAAAAAAAATTTCAATGGAAAAAATTTATAATTCAACATGATAAAGACTAATAGTGAGCGTTGTAAGGGTTATGGAGCACATATATACGTGCAATGTGACCAGAGAAACCACCTTCATTGAGTACAAAGGAGAGATCTAAGCTATTTCAACAGTGGAAGAAATTAACTTGTAAAACATTTGTAAAATATTAAACCACTGTAACATTGAAATAATAAACATTTCAAAAGGTTCTAAAGCAGTTTCACTAAACTTCCGCTATGCATGCTTGGCGCACACAACTTTTTTTTAAATCTGCAGCAACTTTTCTAGTGTGCTCAAAATTTGAATCTTGTGACTCGAAAATCTAATTGCTTTTTCTGTGTTGAAAAGCTTCATGAAGCCTCTTGAGAGTGAAGGAATGAACAGGAATTTCAGCTATTAAATCTTCTTTTTCCTCAGCTTCTTCACATTTTGGCATTTCAAGGAGTCTTCATTTGTGAGCTCTCCTTTGAGTGCTTGAAGCAAATCAGTGATGTGAGTTGTAGAAACCTTAAGTTGCAATTGGTTAACAATATTAACGACCGCTTCTGTTTCATTTTGTGCGATATCTGCTGGTTCTTCAAATCCTTCAAAATTATCAAAAAACTGAGGACAGTTTATTCCAAACACCCTTCATGTTCTTCTCTGTAATTTAGTCCCAGGCTCATTTTATTATATTTTGATTGCATCTAAAATAAAATGCTTGCACAGTAGTGTTGTATAGCTATGCACATGGTTTGAAATGCTGTATTTATGAATATTTAGCAGCATTTATTTATTGCAATTAATGTTCACATTTTCGATTTTGTTGACACTTGATACCTGAAAAAAAAACTCGTAAACCCGGGAACTCATAAAGCGAAAACTGGTAAAGAACTGCTTATATATTTTAACTCCAAGACAGGCCAGGCCAGGCCAATCTGTTGGAATGTATGAGTTAACATTGTTATATATTAGTAAACTCTTTTTATAGTTTTTGGTGTCAATTGTAGTCAAACTATTGCTTTAAAAAAGTCATGTCAATGCACTAATTCATTAGAAGGTTTTTGTTGTGTGTGTGGTAATCACATAATGAATCTCACAGACAGTCTATAATGTCCCTATTAAAGAAAGCATACAAATTACATTTTTACAGCAAATTATGTAATGGACAAGTAGTCTCCACATATATGCTACACTAATTTTGCTTCACACTGCAGAGATTGGCTAAAATGTATACCTCTGGTATCACTGCCATTTGTTAATCCCACAGTGTGAAGAGAACCATCCCTGTAAAGGGATAGTCCCCTTTCACACTGTTGGCTCCCTTCAACTATGTGAATGGAATCATGTCAATGGATGCTATTTTTGCATAACTCAAAATGAATATGGAAATCGAAAGACAGAAAAAAACTGAGTACCCAAATATCCCATGATCCGTCAGACCAGTTAGTCACATCATCATCATCAGCCATTTTCAATCCACTGCAGGATGAAGGCCTCTCCAGCAACTTTCCAGTTCCTTCTGTTTTGAGCACTGGCCATCCATTTACTACCCAAAAACTCATGAATTTCATCTATCCATCTCCGCCTTTGTCTTCCAGGTTTTCTTCTAGCTCCTCTTGGGTACCATTCTGTTATTTTCTTAGTCCATCTGTCATCATGTCTTCGAGCTATATGTCCTGCCCAAGACCATTTTAGTTCTTTAGTTTTGATAAGAATGTCCTTTACTCGAGTTTGCTGCCCAATCCATGTGTTTCTCTTCTTATCTAACAGTCTGATTCCCAGTATAATTCGTTCCATTCTTCGCTATGTAGTTCTCAGCTTCTCTTCCATTCTTTTGGTGAGTGCCCAAGTTTCACTTCCATAAGTAATGGTGGGGAGTATACATTGGTTCATTATTTTACGTTTCAGACAAACTGGGATATTGCTCTTCAGTATGTGACTATATTTCCTGAATGCTATCCATCCAAAATTTATTCTTCTCTTGACTTCCAGCCATTTATCATTATTACAGCTAATAACTTGTCCCAGATAAGTATATGACTCCGCCTTTTCAATTACTGCTCCTTCAATCATTATTTCCCTTTCTATGGCATACTTGTTCATCATTACTTTTGTTTTAGCCATATTCATCTTTAGTCCAAAATCCTTACTAACTGTGCATAACTGATTAAGATTTTCCTCTAATTCTTTGGGATCGTGGTTTATGACCACAATGTCATCTGCAAATCGTAAATGGTTTAGGTACTCTCTGTTCAACACTGACTCCTTTCTGCGACCAGTCTAATCTTCTGAAAGCTTCCTCAAGGGCAGCAGTAAACAGCTTCGGAGATCTTGTGCCTCCTTGTCGAACTCCTTTCTCGATTTTATATTTCCTACTGTCTTTGTCTAGTTTAATAAAGGAGGTAGCACTCTCATATATTTTCTTCAAAATCATAATATATGGGGTATCTATGCCTTGTCTTTCCAATGCCCGAAACATTGCCTTATGCTGTATGGAGTCAAATGCCTTTTCATAATCCACAAATGCCAGGCATAATGGTGTTTTATATTCATTTGCTTTCTCCATTAGCTGTGATATTACATGAAGGTGATCCATAGTTGAGAATCCTGTCCTAAAGCGAGTTTGCTCTTTTGGTTGATTCTCATCAAGTATTCTTTCTAATCTGTTAGAAATGACCCTTGTGAACAACTTGTAGATGTGGGATAACAATTGGTCTATAATTTCCAATTTATCTCCTTTCCTATGCAGCAAAACTGTGATTGCATTATTCCACTGCTTAGGCATCACACCTTTTCTAATGCACTTTGTGAAGAGCCTTGCCAGTTTTTGTGTTATGTCTCTTCCTCCCAATTTTAACAACTCTACGGTAACTTCATCTTCCCCCGGGGCTTTCCGATTCTTCATTTTCTTCAATGCATGTTCTACCTCATCAGGAAGAATATCGGGTATGTCGTATGTGTTGCTACTTTGCAATCCATCTTCCCCACTGCTGGTATCATTCCCTCGCTCCTTGTATAATTCTCTATAGTAGTCTTCTGCTATTTGAATTATGCCTTCTCTGCTGTTTATAAGTACACCATCGCTATTCTTCAGTTTCAGTATCATTTGTCTTTCTGTATTGCTGCTGATTTAAATCCTTTGTTTTCCCTTCATGCTTGTTTTACTTTTCTTGTGTTAAATCTTCTAATGTCCTCTCTGAGTCTCTTTCTAATGGCTCTGCATAACTCAGTATACTCAATTTTCTCCCTATCAGTGTTTTTCTTGCTTTTCGTTTGTCTTCTTCGATTCATCATGACAAGTGTTTCTTGACTAATTTTTACTTCTTTGGATTTCTTTTTCCCTATAGGTTTCTTGGGCTTTATCACTTTCAGAAAGTTGTAATATTCCTCGTCGATATCTTGGTCCTGAGCAGTCTGCAGAAGCTCAATCTTGTTCTTAAGTTCCAGTACATACTGCTTTTTCTCCTCTTCTGTTATCTCAAAGACCTTTGTATTATTTACTCGAGTCAGTTTTTTCCTTTCCTACATCTATATCAAATGTACATCTTACCATTCTGTGATCACTTCCAACATTTACCTTATTCAGGATGGTAACATCATTCATAATATATCTTCTGTTAGTGAGGATGAAGTCGATTTCATTAGTAGTTAATCCATTTGGACTCTTCCATGTCCAATTTCTGTTCACCCTTTTCTTGAAAAAAGTGTTCACTGCTGACAGTCCTTGAGATTCTGCAAATTCCACAAGTCTTTCACCTCTTTTATTTCTTTCACCAATTCCAAAATTTCCTATAGTTCCTCTTTCTGCGCTGTTTTGCCTTTTTCCAACCTTAGCATTGAAGTCCCCATAACAATAGTGTAGTGGGTTTTCTGCTCATCTAGAAGACTCTCAATTTCAGTGTACATTTCTTCAACCTCTTCATCATCATGGCTAGATGTTGGTGCATAAATCATTATAATCTTTAGCTTGTACCTCTTAGAAATCTTGAGTATTAGTCTTGACACCCTTGGTGATGTACTTTTGAATTCCAAAATGTTGTTTTTAAAATCTTTATGGACCAGAAACCCAACTCCACCTTCTTCACTGTTTCCATTGGTGTACAGCAGATTTCCACTTGATAAACTTATAAGTGATTTATTTCTTCTTCTTTTTTCAGCCAAACCGATGATTAGTCACAGTAACTACCTTTTCTTATAGAAACCGCATAATAGAAGAGGAAAACACAGGTACCCCAACAAACAGTCCAACAAGCTCTAAATCAGAATACAAATGCCCAGACTCATACATCTTATAAATCAAAGTGACAAACAATCTTGTGCAAGATTTTAAATCTATCTAAGCACAGAGGGAGCATTTAAGTTCTAAGCATTTAAGTTCTAAGCATTTAAGCATTTAAGTTCTAAGCATTTAAGCATTTAAATTCTGAAGGAGTGGAATTTACTGCAAAAAAAAGAGCTTTTTTCATATTCTTGGAAGGCCATCAAGCAGCCATTGACATAATGAATCTCACAGACAGTCTATAATGCCCCTATATATAAAAGTCTATATTAAAGAAAGCATACAAATTACATTTTTACAGTAAATTATGTAATGGACAAGTAGTCTCCACATATATGCTACACTAATTTTGCTTCACACTGCAGAGGTTGGCTAAAATGTATACCTCTGGTATCACTGCCATTTGAATCTGGTATCACTGCCATTACAGCAAAGTGAAGCTGTGCCATTCCACAATGAAAATATATATCCATCTATACCAATTGCTCACGCTGTCAACATGAAAGAATCCATGAGAACATGGAATTTCTCCAGAGAAAAGTACAATACAATAAATAAAAGAGACATATCTCTGAAAATTTCAAAATTGGGACCCTTTTAGGTTAAAATCTGTCTATACAAAATACTGTTAATTCTTTTGCAAGTGGGATTTGATTTTATTTTGGTTTCCATGGCACATGAGTGACTAAGGCCATGATACACCAAGTCCAGCAAGTGGGACAGTTGAACCATATCCATTCATTATGAAACTAAAAAATATTTAGCCTCCCCCACATGAATATTGTGACTGGAAAGAAAAATACCATTAATAAGCTAATTGTACAAATTAGCACATCTTTACTTGCACTTCACACAAAGTAAAGTGTAATGAAAAATTAAAAACCTATGAAAGGCTGTCTCTATATTTAAAACTGATGTTTCCATACTATTGACAGCAAAATGAGAGTTGCATTTGTCAGTTCACAGATCAGAGAAAAACTGAAAAATTAACATCTTGAAAGAGTGTTAAATCCTTGGAACTGGAAGCCTGGAAATCCTCCAAGAAAGTGTGAATAGTTTTTGGGCAACAACAGAATAGAACCGACAAATACAAAATCTTGATATCATTAGAAACCTATTACAAACCAGCCAAAGTCTTGGTTGTATTATGTTTAAAACTCCCCCCCCCACCAAACCAACTTAAACAATTTAAAAATATTTTTTCCAAAATAACTATTTTTTGGAGATAATAGATCATCACTAATATCTCCAAAAAATCTTGGAGATATTAGGGAAGAACATGGTGAACTTTATCATCAAGATATTTCTATCATAAAGAAATGTACAAAGGAAGGAAGAAGCCAGTATGATGTTAGACTATTGGTAAACATTGATCTCAAATGCTCCTGATCATTACAAAAGAAAAAGTACACACAAAAAAATAAATTATATCCATGAGATGACCATATTTTGGAAGAAATAAATCAAAAGCTTAAAATGTGTTGTCATAGTAATGTGTTAAAATTTTATCTTTGTGATATCAAATAATTCAAAGAAATATTCAATCTAATTCTCTCTTATGTCCATTTCTGTGGCCTAGTCTCATTCTAATTTTACTTTAGATTACAATAATTTATGGTATATGTTTAAATATATGAGATAAATTAATTATACTAATATTGTGTCTGCCTGTTTGTATAGGTTATTATCATTTTTTATAGTTGATTCTTTTCATTATATAAGCCGCTCTGGAATTTTGTTGCTGGATTGGACAACAATTGTGGATTACAAGTAAAGAAATATACTATAGTTCTGCATACTCACCTGACTATTGATCAAAAAACTGATATTATTATAATAACTGATATTTAATTTGGGAAGGGGGGGGAAAAAAAGAAATTCTGTTCTTTGTTACCATCCTTTTTGCATTTTTTTAAAAATTCAGTTGCTTTCATTTTCTTCTAAATAGCTAAGAAAAAACAGGCTTTCCTGCCTGTTTTTTCTTAGCTTGCATTTCTTTTTGCATTTGTCAATGTTAAACTTTCAGTTTCCACCTCAGCCAATCTGCTCAACTTTTCTAGATCCTGGTGCAGCAGTGTACCATCATTACTGTCATTAAGAACCCTGCCAACATTCATATCACCTGCAGACTTAGTTGTTGTTGTTATTTGGTTTTCAGGAGCATTAGCAACTAAGGCCATATTGCTCTGGGGATATGCGATGGTCATTCCCTGACATTTCCGCATTCTCCGTATTTGGTGGTGACGGGCTTGAACCATGGTCTAATCAAGAAGCGTGTGCTACGCACTGTTGCTCCTGCCCACTTGGCTACGGAGGCGCCACCTGTAAACTTGGACAAATTAATTTTGATATACCAAATTACAGCCTCATATACCTTCATCAATATCACTGATTTATACAGTGGATTCGGGTTATTTGGGCCACAGGTTAATTGGGGCAGCCATTTATTTGGGGCAAATCTTGAAAAACAGAACCCAATCAATAAAATAGCCAGGGACAACATGCCGTTTAATCGGGGCAGGAGACCACAGAGCTGGAGATTACCCTACAGTTGTCTCTGACCGTACCACATGGTTCAGTCGGATTTCTGGACCATAAAACAATTAGCAGTCAGCTGTTTATTGGGCTTTTCTGTTAGTGTAATCTATCATAAACGGATAGTAAACTCGATCTTATTGAATATAATACCGACAGTTAGAATTCTGTGGATTATTATGGCGGAATGTGTTTACACTTCAATGGAATCTTCAATCATATAAAAAAATTGATTTTCAGAATCTTCTCTTCATTCCTATTTTTAAAGCTTCGTAACTTGTTACTCAGTTCTCAGTTGTGCGTATTATCTTGTTACTTGCAATTTGTGTGCCATATTCTTTGTTACTGATTGCCTATCTTTTTACTGTTTTAAATTTTAACTCCTAGCCACAAATTTCAGTGAACAAAAATGTCACCTAGTTAGTATGTACATATTACAGTGCATATTAATTATTCCGATTATTAAGTGTATAACCCCAGGGGCTCACATCTTGTGAGTATGGGCTTGGCACACCCAGGGTCACCAAGGTCCAGAGCTGGATATGATCATTCTTCTCTTTCTTGGTGATTCCTTTCTACTTCTGACTCTTGTTTTTTCTCTCTCTCTCTCTCTCTCTCAGGGTAATTCAGACTTTTTTTTTTTTTTTTTTTTTGACTGGTGCAGCATAAGCCTCAGGCTTCCTTTTACCATATGGCTAATAATAATAATAATAATATTCTTCCAATTATCACATATATTTTTCTGATTTTCACGTATCATTTAATTTTTTAGTTCGTAAGGTAAGAAAGGGTAAATTTGTGCTTAATATACTTTACTTTTATATAGCCTGTAGATAATATTCCTCCTATTTTTGCTAATTAGAATCGCTGTTTAATAGAATTAACATTCAATTCACACACGTGATCACAATGACCGGCGCTTACTACACATCATATAGTGAACGGCACTTTACTATGGTGACTCCATCGTAACGTGATTTGATTGTATAGTGAACCAGTTGTAAAGCTGGGGTCCATTGTATTTTTAACTTTTTTTACATGAAACTTCAGATAATTGGGGCAGCCACTTAATCAGGCCAAAATGCACTAGTCCTGATGTGTTCCAAATAACCGGAATTGACTGTATATATAAAAACAACAATGGTTACAACATCGAAACTCGGGTGATTTCACTAATAACATTAGTCCACGAAGAGCAGTGTCCATTGATTACCACTCTCTGTCATCTCCCACTCAACCATCCATAGCATAAATTTACCCTTAAAGCCATACTGATCCAATTTGTACAGCACTCTTTTATGTGCAAGTATATTTACTTCAAGTTACTTCAAGTATATGATATAAAAATTATTTTTTGCATCCAGTTCCTTTGTCACCACATCGTAATATCCAATCAAATGTCAGGCAAGATTATCCCATAACAAACCCATGCTGTGTCAGAACTGACTTCTTTAATAACTGACTCCATTATTTCTCCAGAACAGAAGTTAAACCAACAGGTCTGTATTTACTTGTGTCACCTTTTGTGAAATGGGGTTAGATTTGCACATCTTCAGTCCATGGGAACTTCTCCTGAATCCAAGGATGCTCTCAAAATTATGGCTAAGGTTTGCTTATTTCCATTGTTACCTCCCTTAATGTAAATGGATAGATCCCATCCAACCCAAGTGCCTTGCTTATATGTTACTTCAACAATTTCTCCACCACTTTCCTCTCAGTTATTAAAAATCACTTAGTTACCTGTTAGAGTTTGATAAACTTCTGGGCTCCACTTCCATACAGCATTCCTCATGTGTGGATGTATATGCAAACTTCTCATTCAGCTTGTCAGTTACCTGAGCAGGATCATCGACAGTCAAACCATCGATATCAAGTGGAACAATCTGATTCATTCCCTCCCTTCTAGAGTTTACATAAGTAAAGAAGTCTTTGCTGTTTTTCTTATTATCCTTTGCCAAAGATTTCTTGCAATCTGTCTTCGCTTGCCTATTCTCCTTTGTGACTTCATTACAGGCTAGCTTATATCTACCATAGGTTTCTGTGTCACCTGATAAATTTTTCATCTCTGTCACAAGCTTCATTAGTTTATCTGACATCCATTTGGCACTAAAACTGAGAACAGTACTTCTTAGTTTGTATGAAAAGCCTAGTAGCCTCCAAGATTAATTCCTTGAATGCTTCCCATTTAGAATTTGCTGTTGGTAACATCATCAGTTGGTCCCGCTCTATAGAATTTAAAACTATCTGAAACCACTATAGTAACTTTTACAAAAGAAAAACCCTCTACTTTAACCCTGATGGTAGTTACATCTTTAAGTAACTACAAATCAATAATACATACAAATTAACACATGACACAGAAGCCTATGATAGATACAAGTTGATCTGTAACCAAGTTACAAAGGAGGTCAGGCAGGCGAAGGCAGATTACGAGAAATCTTTGGCAAGGGACGCAAAGAAAAACAGCAAAGAGTTCTTTACTTATGTAAACTCTAGAAGGAAGGGGATGAATCAGATTGGTCCACTTGATATCGATGGGTCAACTGTTGATGATCCTGCTCAGGTAGCTAACAAACTGAATGAATATTTTGCATCGACATTCACACATGAGGAGTTATTCAGCGAGGGGGAATGCCAGAGGTGTATTCAACTTTGGCAGTAAGCTAGAGAATCTTGTAATAACTGAGAGCAAAGTGGAGGAGAAATTTTCGAATATAAATACAAGAAAGACACCTGGGGTGGATGGGATCTATCCAGTTATATTAAAGGAGGCAGCAAAGGAAGTAAGCAAACCCTTAGCCATAATTATAAGAGCTTCCTTGGACACAGGGGAAGCACCCATGGACTGGAGATGTGCAAATGTGACCCCAATTCACAAAGGAGATTCAAAGGGTGACACAAATAATTATAGACCTGTTAGTTTAACTTCTGTTCCTGGAAAATTAATGGAGGCATGGTTAAAGAAGCACTGCAGGATCATCTAGACAAGACTTCAGTCATAGCTCAGACACAGCATGGTTTTGTTAAGGGGAAGTCGTGCCTGACCAATTTGATTGGATACTATGATGCAGTCACAAAAGAACTGGATGCAGGGAATAACTTTGATATTATATACTTGGATCTTAGAAAGGCTTTTGATACTGTTGCACATGGAAGACTGCTGCACAAATTGGAGCAGTGTGGCATTGGAGGCAAATTGTTGCTATGGATTAAGGGGTGGTTGAGGGGGAGAAGACACTGGACACTGCTCATCGTGGACTAATGTTATTAGTGGAGTCCCTCAGGGTTCAGTATTGGGTCCATTATTGTTTTCTGTATTTATAAATGATATTGATGATGGTATATCAAGCTTAAAGTCCAAGTTTGCAGACGATACGAAGGTTGGCAAGGTTGTCAAGGACGCTACTGACACTATGCTACTGCAACAGGATCTGGAAAGGTTGAGCAGATGGGCTGAGAGGTGACAAATGAAGTTTAACATTGACAAATGTAAAGCACTACATATGGGAAACAGCAACCCCAGAGCAACGTATCAACCCTGTGGTACTACACTGACAGTGGTAGAACATGAAAGGGACCTGGGGGTGGTTGTGCAGGCAGATATGAAGTTTTCTGAGCAGTGCAGATGGGCTGCAAGAGTAGCTCATGGTGTATTGTCGATGATACATAGGAATTTTTCTAGCAGGGATAAGGAGGTGATTATTCCCTTGTATAAGGCAATGGTCAGGCCACACCTAGAGTACTGTATACAGGTCTGGAGGCCTCATTTCAAGAAGGATGTAGAGATGCTGGAACGAGTACAGAGAAGGGCACCAAGATTAGTGAATGGAACAAAGAGGTGCTCTTACGAAGAAAGGCTTAAGTTTTGAAAATTACAGTGTCTGGAGACTAGGCACCGGCGGGTGATCTGATAGAGGTGTATAAAGCCTTGAAAGGTTTGAGCATGCTCAATGCTGATGGGATTCTTCCTCTTGCTCAGAATAATCACCTGAGAGGGCATAAATTTAAATTGAGAAAAGACAGATGTAGGATAGACGTGAGGAAATATGCCTTTAGCCAGCGGGTGGTTGGTTAGTGGAATAGACTTCCATCCCTTGTCGTGGAAGTTGATAGCCTAAATAAGTTTAAGGCTCAGCTGGACAGGTATTTCGAAAGAATAGAGGGGTGAAGTGGAAGTGGTTATTTTTTATTTATTTATTTATTTTTTATTTATTATTTATTTATTATTATTATTATTTTTTTTTTTTTGGCTGTTGCTGCATAAGCTTGCTTTCTTGCATGAAATGCCTCTACTAATGCTAATGTTAAGTAATTCCCACATCAGTACACTGTGATTACTGCCACCTAGTGGTTTCTTTATCTGCAGATTCTTTATGCATGAATAATCACTAGTGTCAATTCTTACCCTGTTTTGTATGCAAACAGTTAAAAAAAAAAAAAAAAAAAAGACAATATTCTTAGCTAATTAAAGAGCAATATTTATTACAAATAAGACATAATTGATATTTTATTTACTTAAAATATAAAAATATCACTTCAAAAACTATAAAATTTGCTAAGAAATATAGCTTATTTCTTAGAAACATAGGAAACGTTTTAAGAACACTACACAATAGAATACTCCAAAAATATTTTTTCCACAAAGTATGCTTGAACATAGAAGTAATTCTTAAATTTGTAATTATTATATAAGGATTTACAATTTTTGCACTTAAAAAAATTTTAATGACAACAAACGCAAAGAACACTACTTTAATGTATACTTACCAGCTCAATTCGTTCAGTTATATTATAATATTCAGCAGCAGAACTTTCTGTAACAGAATCCATTGAATCTTTAAAAAACAGAAATGTGGATGAATAAAAAAAAAAACACATGAAATATAAGAGTGAACATGGGTATTATTTTATAATTTTATAGAGCATCTTTTATAAATTGTACTACCTAAATGTAATGAAGTTTTATTCTGTTTATGTTAAAAATATTATTATTATTATTATTAGCATACAAATCAAAGGATTTTTACCAATGAAAAGGCTTTTGAGAACCTTTTCACTACGAAGGATGCCTTTTATCATTTTTTTTCCCTATAGAACTCATGTTTGCATAGAGATTCTGTTTATCTGCCCATCCAACTGTTTTTATTAAGTAACAATTTTCCCTTTTTTATTTATTAAAATTTCAAAGATTATCAAGTAAAACTTTTTTTAAAAAATTAGAAAAAACAGAAGAATCATAACTATACGTTTTATTATACTGAAAATAGCTCACAGACTCCCAGTACTACGGTCATACACCCCTAGGGATGGGAGGTAGGCCAGGAAGTAAAGATCATGGACTACAGGGTAGCATCAATGAATCCTCCCCCACCATCCTTCTCATTGGTGCACCGCCTTGCTCTATTTAAGATTAAAATATTATAATCATAAATAGAGCAATATGATTATAATGATTAAAATACTATAGTCATAAATAGCAATGGAGTTTTATTTATTTATTTCTTTTTTTATTCTGGAATAAACAAGAAATAAATCTAGAATATTCTGGAACTTAAGTACTAATTTTCTCTCTCACATGTTGATTTTAACATACTATCATTCAAAAGCTTAAAAACTTTTTAATGTTAATACATTGCTTCTTAAAATTAAAATTAAAATTTATTACTTAAAATCTTCTTAATGTTTATACACTGCCATGTATAAATTTCTGAATAATTTTTTTTCTTGCTCATTAATATTACAACTACTTTAAATATCTGCCATATTCATAGTTACAACAGTTAAATTTTTATAAAAGTTTTAAACAGCGTTCTTTCTTTCTTGGATGTTAGGGTGAGGAGTATAACGATATTATCCCAGTTTAGGAATAACAGCTTGATGCCTTTTTAGTTGAATTTATTAAAATGTGGAGAAAGTTCTTGCAATACATCAATTTAGAAACTAAAACATTATGCACTGTGGAGATTTTTTGCACTCCTTACTCAGTGATTTAAATGCAGCCTAAATTACTGAGTGGAGCTCACAGAAGCTTCAAATCAAATAACATTTTAGTTTCTAAACTGACAAATTTTTGCAATTTAACAAATTCAACTAGAGCACAGAGAAGAGTTTTTCAAATACTGATTTCAGGAATATGCAATAAAAATGTCCTTCAGGGATTCATTAAACTACATCACGTTGTACATTTTTTCATGTTTGAAAAAATGTGCAACACACACATATACACAACCTGCTTTCTACAAAAATCACAATGAAATTTGAACTTCAGTGAGATAAAAGCTGCTAAGCATGGTTTTGATAAATGCCACTGTTTAATTTTATTATTTTTTTTTTAAATCCGAAAACAAAATCAATTCCTCCCAGGTATCTTGCTTCACAAGTATTCTCAAAACTATAATGATACAGTATTTTCTGTATCATAATTAGTATTTTGTATACTAATTATGATAGTAACTAATTATGATAGTAATGGGAGCAGCAGAAAATTCAGACGAGGAAGAAGATGAAGTGAGCAACAACTCTCAGCTAAAAATTAAGCTAACTGAAGTGAGAGACCACTTAAACTTCGTAATTCAGTATGTTGAACAATCAACAAATGAAAACATATCTGCCTATTATGAACACATATAACTACAGAGAAATCAATTTTTTGTTGGGCATTTAAGATCAGGTGAGTGATTATTATCTATATTTTTGAGTCATCTAGAGTTTTGGTTTGTCCTTCAATTTCATTGGAGAAGGAAAAACTTTTTTTAATAACAAAACAGACAGAATTAAGAATAAAATTCAAAACATTTCACTTTAAATATTGTCTTTATTTTTAACTGGAAAAACTGATTGACAACTAGAATTCAACCAACTGCCCACTATTTTTGAATTTTATGCCCACAAAGTTAATTACACAGTTCATTGCACTTGTATTATCCCATTGACTTTTGGAGGGGGGGAATGTGTTCTTGGGTTGTGTGCGATTTATGTGTATTTCAATTAAACATTGGTACAATGTTTAATTTAAATACACATCATGAAAGTAATCAAATTTGAAACAACCAAGTGAATTTAAATGAGAATGAATTTGAATGGGATAGTCAAATCTGAATGAAGAACTAAATTTTAATGAAGGAGTCAATTTTATGGCTGGTGCAGCAAAAGCCTCAGGCTTCCTTGCATCATATGGCTAATACTAATTTGCATGAAGAATGAATTTGAATGGAACAGTTAAATATAAATAAAAAAACTGAATACGAATGACGTACAGGATGAGAAGACACAAGTGTAAAACGTGTGGACAAATTCATTTGTGCGGGAAAACACTTGTTTTATTAATAATAACTGCTATAATTATGACACTCAATCTTTTCTAAGGCTAAAAATATATTTTTCATTATTATATATTTATCTTTGTTCTGTTTTTTGTAAATCTCGTAAATAAATATGATTTTAATGAAATGCAGAAATGAAAAATAAGATCAGACAAAAAAGAAGATAAAAAAACACTTCAGTCTGAGAGACTGCAGCACTAATAGTGATGGCACCTGTCCAGAGCTGCTTCTGCTTCATATTTTCATTTCTTCAGACATAGCACAGACTGGAAATGAAATGTCAACTGTGGTGTCTTTCAAGTGCCACATATGCTTTGGCATTTCAGTTTGAGGGAAAAGTAAGCTTGTAAATTTGTGCAGGAAAACGCTTGTTTTATTAATAATAACTGCTATAATTATGACACTCAATATTTTTATGGCTAAAAATATATTTTTCATTATTATATATTTATTTTTTGTTCTGTTTTTTGTAAATCTTGTAAATAAATATGATTTTAATGAAATACAGAAATGAAAAATAAGATCAGACAAAAAAAGAAGATAAAAAAACACTTCAGTCTGAGAGACTGCAGCACTAATAGTGATGGCACCCGTTCAGAGCTGCTTCTGCTTCATATTTTCATTTCTTCAGACATAGCTGAAGACTGGAAATGAAATGTCAACAGCTATGGTATCTTTCATGTGCCACATATGCTTTTGCATTTCGGTTTGAGGGAAAAGTAAGTTTGTAAATTTTAAGAGAAACCATGAACACATTATTATTAATTTCTCTCATTATTTTCATTTCATATTTTTTAATTGAGCTTAGCAAAAACCATAATTAACAGATCACTATTTTCAATTCAGTAAAAAAACTAAAAATGAATTTTTCATAATTAAACAAAACAAGGGGGGTTTGTTTCACAGATGCCCGAGAACAATTTTCTTAAATTGAGGTTGCAAGTGAAAAGATTAATTTTTCCATAATAAAAGGACCACAGCTCTTGGATTGGATTTCCATATGGCAGGAGGTCTCCCTTTAAAATAATACTTGCATACTCTTGGGTTTCAGCATGAAATTACTAGCATGATTTGAAAAAAGCATAAAGGTTAGTCTGTCCATTCCTGATTTAAAACCAGGCATCTTCTTTGAAAATCCTAGTTTTATCAACATTGAAGGCTATCCTGGAACAACAGCTTCGGCTTTCCCTTACACCAAGATATTATATGCAAGCTATACCTAGCTTTGAAATGATAAAAAAACTATCACTTACTTGAACTGAAATCTCTCTCTCTCTCTCTCCCTCTCTCTCTCTCTCGCACACACGCGCACACACACACACACACGCACACGCGCACACACACACACACACACACACACACACCATGCCAGTGACAAAAAGAGTAAAAGTCTAAGTGGTAAAGTTAAAAGACATATGGCATTTTGTTCGGTCTTGAATCCAAAAAAAGTGTGCATTTCCATCTGGGCAAAGTTTTCTTCTATTGTAAATTTTCTTATAATTGATTGTAATAGAGCTGCATTTTTAATTTGTACACCCATTCTGGTTTTTTCTTAAAGCATTCTATGTACAGTTGTGGTGTGAGCAAGATCTAACTGTCGTCCAATTTCAGACAAACAGTCCATTTTCACTAAGTGTTATCACTTTTGTCTTCAATTCTAATGTAATGACCTTTCTGCTATATATCCTTATGACAGCACTGCTTGAACACTGAGCTTAACTTTTATCTGAACTTTTTAAGGATGAAATATTAAATGAAAAATTCAAAAATGTTTAGCCTATCAATACACTGCTGACTAAGTGGTATTGAGGTTTATATGGCTTTGACAGAGGATATTGAGGTTTATATGGCTTTGACAGAGGATAGGAAAATGAACAGTGAAATGTTCACAGTTATATATGATTCCTTAATTAAAGACTATAAATTTAAATTAGGGAAGGAAGGTTTAGAAAGGATTGAAGAAGTTATCGTTTACCAGTAAATTGTTAATTACTGGAATAAGTAATTCCTCAACTCCACAAGCAGTTGAGGTGGACCGCATGAAAAAAATTCAAAGGTCAACTGCTTAGGTACCTACGTAAGGAAGGAAACAATGGTAGTTTATTTTATTATTATTATATACATTTTTTAAATATACAGTAAACCCTCATTAATCCGGACTCCAGTAATCTGTATGTCGCTTAATCCGGAAAGCTCTAAAAAAATTTAAAAATTTAAAAGTGTAGAAATCAAACAACGATCAGCTCAAAGGTCATATGTATTGTGTCCGAGGTCATTGGGCCGTAATCACTCGCGCTGCACAAACAACCTGGTTCCCGGCTGCAGTTCAGACAGTTGTTTGTCATTTGCTCCTCAGTTACGTGTTTCTATCTTTTGTCATTTGTGCTGTGCAATTAAACAATATCTTTAAGTAAGCCTATTGTAGGACAAAAGCGTAAGCATAAAACACTTTCTCTTCACGATAAACTATCAGTGATAGAAAAACTTGAAAAAGGAACTTCAGTGTCCAGCATCTGTCTTGAGTACTGTATCGCAAAACAAACCATGTCAGACATTATAATAAAACAGGTCCCTCTGTTTTATTATAATGTTATAAGTTAGAGGGACGTGCGTAAACGCACGTCCCTCTAACTTCTCCATCACGATGTTTGCATCTGCCAAACGGATAGAACTCTTGGATAATGATGGAACCCTTAGCAGCAGAACTAGACTGACGCCTGATGACATTTCCGCCGCCCTCAGACTGTGCTTAACAGGGGGTGCAATCATGTTTAATGACTCAATCTACCAGCAGATACATGGCACAGCCATGGGTTCCCCTGTCAGCTCGGTCACAGCAAACATCGTGATGGAGGAGTTAGAGGGACGTGCGTTTACACATGCACCAGATCACATCGCCTTTTGGTGTCGCTATGTAGACGATGTGTTCGTAGTCATCCCTAGAGACTCAGGTCAGCGACTCCTAACCCACCTCAACTCACTATCGCCCTTCATAAAATTCACGATTGAGCTGGAGTCGAACAACTCTATACCATACCTAGATACACTTGTCCGGCGCGAAGACACATGCTTGAAGACGACAGTTTATCGTAAGCCTATGTGTGCTGGCCAATTTACCAACTTCCAGTCAGCACACGCACGGGGCCACCTCCTCTCAACTGCCCGAACCTTGCTAACTCGCGCCTGGACACACTCCAGCTCCGCAGATGAAAGACGCAAAGAGATCACCAGAGTCAAAGTAGACCTTACGAGGTGTGGCTACCCCATCGACGTCCTTGACAGGTGTGATCTACAAGCACGCGACAACGTGACGACCAACAGCAACGCCAACAGTGACGAGTCATCCACGAGGGCATTCATCCCATACTACCCCAACCTGTCACAGCAGATCGGTAGAATCCTAAGATCGCATGGGATAAAGTGCATCCAACTCCCAGGCAAGAAACTGCGTTCTCTCCTTTCCAACATAAAAACACCTGTCCCCACCCTTCTACAGAGTGGTTTGGTCTATTGCATCTCTTGCCGTGACTGCACGAGCTGCTACTTTGGAGAGACTGGACGTCGACTCGAGAAACGGCTCTCAGAACATAAAAGGGCGATCCGTTTGGCAGATGTAGAACACTCAGCTATCGCCGAGCATGTCTGGACAACCCACCACGACATCGACCCACACCGCGATGTCGTGGTTGTGGACAGGTCCCACCATTACCTGAGGCGTACCTGGTTGGAATCGCTAAATATAAAATGCTCGGACACCGCTTTGAACAGGAACAGTGGTTGTCAAGTTAACCCCATCACAGAGTCAGTAATTCTATCCATAGACAAACGCTGGCCACGTCACCACCATACGTCACAGCCACAAACATCAACAAACAATTAACCACGTGCCTCACGCACCATCCTGGCAGTGCATCTCTATTCCAACTGCCATTCAAGTATTTTAATCCGATGAAGGCTGCCACCCAGCCGAAAGCTAATTTATTTATTGTAGTTTTATTAATGCTCTGTGTAACAAAATAAAAATAAATTTTTGCATGTCAGACATTAAAAAGAAAAAAAGTGAAATTCGTAATTTTGTTCTCAAGTTTAATGTGGGGAAAGAAAAAAGAAAAGTTAAACGAATGTGGATGCCTACTGATAAAGCTCTAGATGATGCTGTGTACAAATGGTTTTCCCAACTTCGTTCGTCTGGTTTTGCTGTGCGAGGAATAGAAATTCAAGCAGCAGTGGAGAGACTGGCTAAACAGTTAGGAATTGAACAATTTAAAGTGAGCTCAGGTTGGCTTTTAGGTTTATAAAATGGCATAATATTTCAAACAATAATGTGGGGAAATTCTTAGTGCTGATTTTGAAGCTGTTGAGCCTTTCAGGAAACAAATGAATGATTTTATTCAAAAGGAGGGTTATCGATTGAACCAAGTGTACAACTTGATGAGACAGGTTTGTTTTGGAGAGCTCTGCCTGAAAACACACAAGCATGAAAGACTGAGAAAATCATGCCTGGAAGAAAAATAACCAAGGAATGTGTTTCAGCATTGCTGTGTGCAAATGCCGACGGAAGCCATATGTTAAAAACTGTCATCGTTGGGAAAAGCAAAAAACCATGTGCCCTAAAAAACATTGTAGTAATGGACGATCTACCAGTACACTACTACAATTCCCATAATGCATGGTTTACCACTGAAATAACAATCGATTGGTTCCACAAGAAAATCCCAGAAGACGAAGTAAAGGCCTTGGTTTTGCTAGATAATGCACCAACCCACCCTGATGTTGACAAATTCGTCAGTCAAGATAAGAAGATTAGGCGCATGTTCCTGCCACAAAACACGACATCTGTTTTCCAGCCTATGGACCAAGGGGTGATCTACACGGCAAAGCAGCTCTACAGAAAGAAGTTTTTGAGTGAAATCCTAGAAGTCGAGGAGCCGCTAGTTGGTGAAGAAGACAGAAGAGGACAACAGACATTGAAAAATTTAAAGTTGTACAATGTAAGATCTATGATTTACAACTTTGCTGATGCTGCAAAAGAAATCAATTCAAAAAATTTGGTGAATTCATGGAAAAAACTTCTCTTAGATGAAGAGGCTAATCCAGAAACAGATGGTTGTGAGACAGAAGACTTTCATGAGACTCTACAATGAGGAGGGGAAAAAGCTTTCCTTAGAGGAGACAGAGTCATGGATGGAAGAATTTGAAGATGATCCTGGCTACCACATCATGACCGAAGAGGAGATCGCAGATAGTGTAATGGGAGCAGCAGAAAGTTCAGACGAGGAAGAAGATGAAGTGAGCAACAACTCTCAGCCAAAAATTAAGCTAACTGAAGTGAAAGACCACTTGAACTTCGTAATTCAGTATGTTGAACAATCAACAAATGAAAACATATCTGCCTATTATGAACACATATATATACATATTTTTACTACATACATATATTTGCTGCATATTTTTGACTATGTACATACATATTTTTAATGTTAAATAAACATGTTTTTACTGTTATCCACGTACATTATGTTGTTTAAATAAGCTTTACCCACAATACAAAGTGTATTTCTATTTCATATAATCCTGACTTTCATTAAAACGGACACAACTCTCAGCCCCCTATTAGTCCGGTTTAATGAGGGTTTACTATATATGAATACCTAGAGAGAGAGAGAGAGAGAGAGAGAGAGAGAGAGAGAGAGAGAGAGAGAGAGAGAGAGAGAGAGAGAGATTTGATTTGATTTGGGGTTTATTGGCGCAAAAACAACTAAGGTTATACTGCGCCAAGAAACGGAGGGAGAGAGAGAGAGAGAGAGAGAGAGAGAGAGAGAGAGAAAGAGAGAGAGAATTAGATAATCAAGATATGCAAAGCACTATGAAAGGTGTAAAGAGGTAAATAAACCTAATGCAAGCCAAGAGCGTACACCAAGCATGTCAATAGGGGTATATAAACTATAATTTATAGCACTACATACATGAGGATTCGGAAAGGTCAGGGAATGACCACCACATATCCCCGGAGCAACATAGCCTTAGTTGCTAATGCTCCTAAAAACCAAAAACAACAACACCTACATACATGATTTAATAACCTAACTTTATCATGGTGTCCATAATGCATGGCATTAATATTCACAGCTTTTAGTACAGATGATTTGGCATCATAAATAGGTTGCTGGAGAGTTTGAATCACATAAGTTGGCAATAGATAGTTATTTTTATTATCTACAATGACTACTTAGAATTTACAAACCTTATAGCATTGTTTTTCGACCTTTTTTTTTTTAATAACAGCACCCCTAAGTAATTTATTTTATTTTGTGGCATCCCTACTCAATTTTCTGCCTGTTAGATCCAATTCTCTCTCTCTCTCTCTCTCTCTCTCTCTCTCTCTCTATATATATATATATATATATATATATATATATATATATATATATAATAATATAATATATAAAAGATTGTATTAAAGAGTAAAAACAGAAAACATCAGAGAGTTAAATAAACTGGATATGTCAAATGCACCAATATTTATTTTGCTGATATCAGATTTCATTATTTATTAATATTTCATATTTTATTCCCCGTTTCGGAGTTCTGTGTTTAGTAAATTTTTCCCGCCTTTATCTGATGTAGGCTATCGTAACTTTCTTTTAACGTTTTCATGTAATTTTTTAAGCTTTCCGGAGTTTCGAACTGCCATCTTTACTTTTATTTATCATATTAATTAAAAAAAATATATATATATATATATATATATATATAATATATAATATACTAATTTTATTCTCTGTACAAAGGTACTAAATAAACATCAATTATAGATCAATTATAGATTACCACAAAATTAAAAAGATACCATATACCTTTCTATAATGAAAGAAATATATAAATTTTTAAAAAAAAGTTAGGAAGTTTTGGGTTTAAGTAACTTAAACTCAAATTACGTGGCACTCCTGGAAATGTTGATGCAGCACCCTGGTTGAAACCCACTGCATTATAGCGTAATACATATAACTTAAACTTGATAAGAGATGCAGATTTCATAAACATAAACTTCATAGGAGATACAAAATACATATACAGTAAGCCCGATATTGAAATATATAAGTATTCAATAACATAAACTCCAGAGTATAATCAGTGCATAGTGTTATTACTGCATTAGGATATAATGCAGTAATAACATTATACAAAATACATATACAGTAAGCTTGATATTGAAATATATAAGTATTCAATAACAAATGACAGTATAACCAGTGCGTAGTGTTATTACTGCATTAGGATATAAATTTTATGTAGTATATTTAATTATATTGAATTTGAACCAAAATCATGCTCAGACCAGAGTAGCAAAGCAAAAGGCAGGTCTCGTTGCTGGTTTCCAAGCACTACAATTTTCAAAACCAATGGATTTCAAAACTAATTGTTTGCTCTTTTCTGCACCCATTCCAAGAGATGCACATCTTTGTTAAAGTGAGTCTTCCAGACCTATATACAGTACTCAAGATGTGCTGTAACCAGTACCTTATACAAAGGAATGATCACCTCTTTATCCCCACCGGCAGAGCTATCATGCAAGGCCGATAAGGTCTCGGGCTATAATAGAAAGAAACAAGATAATCCAAATACATACATAGTTTATTCAACATATTCATCTTTCAACCCTTTCCACAATGATACTCCAGCATTCGCGACTGCTCAAATAGAAATGGAAAGACTGCTCCACCAAACAAGGCTTCTGTTGCTTATACAATGTCATAATTTGATGCCCTTTACATAAACATTTTCTTGAGGTTAGGAAAGAGGTAGCAGTCTGAGGTTGCAAGATCTAGTGAATATGGGTGATGAAGCTGGAAGCTAGTTTAGCCAATTTGACAGGTGTTTGATGTGCTTTGTGTGTGTGTGTGCACTGGAGCATTGTCTTCCAAAAGCAGCACTCTTCAGGTGGGCTCTCCCTTAATCTGGCTTTAAATTTATATTTCAGTTAGTCTAAAAATGATGAATAATGTTTGGCAGCATTTTACCCTTGTCCAGATAGTCAATAAACAAAATTCAGAACTTGCCCCAAAAGATAGATGCCATGACCTTCTCATCAGACTTCTGGGTATGGACCTTCTTTGGATTGGGGGGGGGGGGGGGAACTACTGTGCCTCCACTCCTTCAAATCTTCTTTGGTCTCTGGATCATAATGACACAACCATGCTTCATCCATGGTCCCAATTTGCACAAAAAATCATTAGCATCTTGTTCAAAACAGTGAAGAATGGTAGTTGAAGACACACTGTCGCTTTTAATCAACAATCAGATTTTTTGAAGATCATTTGGCACTAAGCTTCCACATGTTCTAAATGTCACAAATAACATATCCAACAAGTTCCCTGAACATGCCTAGAGCCTCAGCTATCATTTTGCAGAAATTTATCTATCAGACAGTATCATGATGTGAATGGCATCAAATTTTCAAGCAATGTTGCAGAAACTCATCCACCTATCCTCTCTCAGCCCTCAGTGTCAAAAAAAATTTTAAATTTTGCAACAGAATTTGATTTTCGATGGATGGTCGAATGGTATGGGCACTTCTCCTAATGTCACCAACATATCAGCATGAATTTCCTTTGATGCTTTCCTCTACAGAAACAAGTGTTTCAATCCCCCCTGTTTCATTTATGCTGAGTGTTTTGGACTGTAAAAATAAAATTGGACATTATGGTTTTTTTGAGGCAAATTAGCTGTTTAACATAAAAAGATACACTCTTTCATAATTTGACACCCATTTCTTGAAAAAAAAAAAAAAAAAAAACTGGAATGGGTCAGGCTGAGAATTTATCAGGGCCCAATTGTATATCATTGATAGAACCCCATGAGCAGTTCTAGCAGACTTGCACTGTTCAAAGAACTTCATTTCAGCCTGTACAATTACCCCTAGGTCATTTTCAATTTCCAACAACTTGGGTATGGTACCACCTAATTAGTATTCGGTAATTACTGTGTATCACAGAATTACTGTGAGTAATCTAGGTACATTATGACAAATTTATTTTTTGCATCCAGTTTCCTCTGCTACTGCATCACAGTCTAGAATCGAACCGATCAGACAAGATCACCTCTTAAGAAATCTATGTTCTGATGGCTGTATAAGCTGAATTTCCTAATAGATGGTCCTGCATATTTTCTTTAACATTTTCTCTTTTATTTTCCCTGGAGCAGAAGTCAAGCTTACATGTCTCTAATTACTCACTTCATCCTTTGACTCCCTTTGTAAATTCAAAAGACATTTGCACTCCAATAGGGAACTTCTCTAAACACAAGAGTGCACTCATAATTATGGCTAAAAGTTTCCATACCTTGTTTGCTGCCTCTCTTAAAATAACTGGATAGATTTCATTTGCCCAGGTACCCTACTTTACTTTTAACTTTAACAATTTCTCTTCCACTATCCTCCCAATTAACACAAAATCATTTAGCTAGTGGGTCATTTAGAAATCACTACTGATAATCAGATCAAATGTATTGCTTTCTCTTGTTGCCTTTCTACCATGCTGGTACAGAAGACATTCAACTGATAAATCCAGAAAAGTTCTGCTACTATGTGCATGATCAATCCACAAGATCCAGTCAATATCTGGAAAGTTAAAATCCCCCATTATAAAATATTTTGATTTACTGCCCACTCTATTTATCAACACAGCTATTCATAATACTCATCACAGTCATTTTGCCTATAACATACTTCTCTCCTTTTTGTTTTCCTAGTGGGCTGCACTACCTTAGATTCTGTGTGTTTCTTAACTGAAAGGATGGACAGGACAAATCCGATCTTGTCCTGTCCCTTTCTTTTCTTTCCTGTCCTTCTGTCCTTTCTATACATATGGTGCTCACCACATACAAATTCTGCATCTCCTGTGTCAGAGTGGCACCATGTTTCTGATATCTCTATAATGTCCAAATCCACTGACTTAAGTGATACTTCAAATTCAACAAATTTATTTACTAAAGTCCAACACATTAGTATCTAAGCAAGTATTTATGTATTCCTCTTTTTTCTGTTAGTAACCCTAACCAGCTTATATATTCATTGAACAATTTGCTTGCCCCATGGGGGCCCAATAGACTTCACAATCCCCACACCTTTTTTTTCTTAGCTGCAGAATTTTCCAATAGAAGCAGTACAAAAATCAATTTCACTCTGCTTGTCTGCCATTAAACTATTAGTTGGTGTATCCTCCCCCACCCAAACCAATAATTTTTTGACCCATCTAATGCAGCCTCGATGGCATCGACATTCTATTTGAGTGTATTATATCCCTATAAAAGCAGTGTCTCCTGTTACTACGCACAGACCATGATGAGACAAAATTTCTCCACAGTGAAATTGATTGACAAGGCTCTTACCACGTTCTCTTGCCTGTCATGTCTGGTTAAAATTCTAGATACTTTCGAATTTAATCCAACTAGAAGCATGTGATCAACATTGTTCTGTACTTATTACATAAGTCTTCAAATTTTCTCTCCTTAATATTATTTCTTTCCAATGTACATTACAATATCAACAATATCTTTTGTGACCTTAAAAGATGCTGTTCTATATCATTAACTTTTATCCCTGGCAGACATAGTCTGATCCTATTTCAGCTATTCTTTTTGCAAAATATGTTTTTCTGACAATAGAGTCACTGAAAATCATGTATATTTAGTGAAATAATACAATCTACTTACTGCTCAATAATAGTGGCATTTTTTCATCATGATCAATTGAATTGGATATCACTTCATCTTGCAGTAGTCCTTCCTAATAAAATCAACAGTTTTTCAATAAGATTAAAAGCTATTATGGTAAATAGGTAATCAAAAAGTGGCTTCACAACTTCGTAAGCTGTAATTCAGTGTGTTCTAAACTTAGTAAAACACAATAAAAACTGAATGAATGCTATGGCCTTTATGAGTATCATCAACAGTTGGTACACCTGTAATGTAAACACCAAAATTATGACTTTTAGCAGAGTGGTGTCTTTATGAGTTTCACCAAGAGTTGGTACACCTTTAATGTAAACAATAAAATTATGACTTTTAGCAGAGTGGTGTCAATCTAGCATGTTAGGATGAGAGCAATGCATTTTTCTCTTTGAACAATCTGCAATGCGAGTTCAGTAATGTTTTCACACATAAAGTGTAAGTGACAGAACTCTGGAAAATGTAAGAGCAGCTCTGCTCAAAGTTCCAGAAAAAAATCAAACTTATCTGACCAGCTGTCAACATGAAGTACCATATGAAAAATTCTGAGGAAATTGTTAAGACTTAAAAGCAAACACACTGTAATACTATCAGCCATCACAGATAATAACCAAAGCAGATGTCACCATTCCTGTATTAACAGTTTCATGTAGATGGGCTTTTCATGCAGAAAAGAAGATATTATAAAAGGTTTATCTTCAAGTTCACAGTCCATTTCTTCTACCACAAACTCAATGAAGAAGATCTACCTCATCAGTTCATATACCAATAAAATGGTGTGACAACTCATTTTTATTTTCACACCTGTGAAGTTCTGGATACAACTTTTCCAAATTGGTGGATTGGAAAATTCTGTTGCCAAAATTCGGTGATCGAATCTCTGGATTACTGGGCCACATTTATCAGCTACTCCAAGCAGAAAATTAAAACAAATTAAAGAATAAAGTTGCTACTGATTACATAACATCTGACATGTTAGAGAATCTACTGCATAACACAAGCTTTCATTGAAATATAGGCTGTAGGATTGGCAGTAGCCACACTGAAATGATATTAACAACAAAAACATCAATTCTATAACTTTTGTTCTGTGCATGGTGTGCTTAGTTATAGACTTATCAAGTTGCAAAGCTACTTTTGAATTATCCTATATTAAACCAGTGAATTTTATTAAACTTGACTGACACATCTACTACTTGAAAAGACATTAAGGAATTAAAGCTATGATTTTTATAAAAAATATGAATAGCTAGCTAAAAGTTTTGGGAATTCCCTTGCTATGGTAATAATACATACCTTTGTGAACAGTTCGACATTAATCTCATTCAATCAATCTTATTGCTTTAATGTTATTTTGCCAAGTAAGACTGTTTGAGTAGCTTAAAGATTTCTATTTTATTACAATGGCAGAAAAATCTCTGATTTACTAGCCCACTCTATCTGTCTATATAGTTTTTCACAATATTCATCACAGCCATTTGGGCCAGGTTTCAGAGTTTATGAAGACTTGAGCTAGCATTATGGCAATAATAATAATAATAATAATAAAAATATTTAAAAAATTTGGAAAAACAGCTTCTGAAACACATATAGAATGCTAAAGACAGTACTAGGAAAGCAAGCAACAATGGACAGAACATGGACTGACTGACTATTGTTGACAATACAGAATATTCAGAAGTCATGTATGTCAACAAACTAATTTACCAAAGGAGGGATCATACCATTCGTGACTTGGCAGAACAATAAGAATTCTTATATTCAGGTTTAATTTAGGATGTATGGGGAGGGGGTGCAGCCCAGGCTCCTGCTGAGATAGGAGTCCCAAAATATAGTTAAGTACAAAGAATAATCTAAGACTTTGAATTTAAGTAAACTTCCAATTTACTTATATTTAATTCAACCCAAAATATGAGAGGTAGTCAAAAAGTTCTAAGAAAGGGCTGTATAAAATGTATTAATAAATTACAGAATAAGTTATTTTGATAGCTCTTTTTAATATCTTATAAAAGAACATAAAAAAATTGTATGTCAATGTCTTATGCAGTTTCTAAAATAAAATTTTTTATTTTGGTGGTTGGAAGAAAAATCAATATCCAGCAAATCAAGCATCAGTCAGTAATCAAAATTTTCACCAAAGATGGCTGAAATACTAAAGAAATCCACGAAAGAGACTAGAGTATCTGAGAAGTGTCACCCAGTTATGGTATTGTGGCAAGATGATCAGCAGAGCTAGAAAGAAGCAGTCAGCTAAGGATGATCAACTCTGAAACAACTGCCATTTCAAAAGAAAAACTTTCAAAAAAAAAAAAAGAAGTAAAGTGTCTGAACTTGAAAAAGTATTTAACATTTTGGGAATTCCCTTGTTATGGTAATAATATATACCTTTTGTGAGCATTCGGCATCAATCGCGTTGCTTTGATGTTATTTCACCAAGTAAGACTGTTTGAGTAGCTTAAAGATTTCTATTTTATTACAATGGCAGAAAAATCTCTTTTTTCGAAACATCTGATTTACACTTCCTTTCACATGGAAGCATTTTAATAATAATACATGGGCATTTGGAATGTCCACAGTTTGTGCAAGATTGGCTCCCAGAAACCTGTCCATTCATGACAAACAATACACTACTAATATCTTTGCCCAAAAAATTAATTCCTGCTAATCTGCAGTGATTTTGATCCCATTTGGTGACTGGTCATGAAACTCGGGTACATTTTTGTGACATTATATCTCCAACTCTAGAAAGTTTTGAATCTAATGCGAGCTGGAAAAGTGTTGGCCTCGATTTTCCGGGACACAAAAAAAGGATTATTGTTAACACAGAGATGGTGGCAGGGCACCTCACAAACATAATGGTCCTTCATTAACCATTAATCAATAATTAAAAATCTAAAATTTTTTTCTAGTTTCATGGTACCATGAAACTAGCCATATACAGGACAAGTGCCACAATACATGGCTAATCAAGTAACCTGAAACTTTAAACTGTCTGTCTAAAGTTTCAAGTTACTTGATTTTCCTCTCTCCCACTAGGTCAATAAACATCTACCATCTTGTCCTACCTTTTTTGAAAGATTAATTATTGTAATCACTGCATAAAAACAATAACACGAAACCTTTATACAGTGATTACAATAATTAATTGTAATGTGAGCAGAGCAGTGTGCCATTCTCTCAAAACACTGCTCTGATGAAAAGTTAAAATTCCTCATTATAAAACATTCAGATTTACTGGCTTGGGACAATAAACCAGAATGTCTGCATTTCTCTGTATAGCTGGTTGTTATACTCATCACAATCATTAGCCTATAACACTCCTACTGCCATTTTTGTTTTCCAATGCGTATGTCAGCACCAAACTGACTAGGAGCATAACCCTTCCCCCCTTCAGTCCTGTCTGTCCTTTATGCCCGTGGATGCAAAAGAGATTACACATGCAATCAATTGCTCCACTTGATAGTAGACTTGGGTGACCAGATTTATAAAACAACACTGATGGTGTCACACTAGTTAAAACGATCCTCTTGTACTCGTTTCATGCCAACTAGCCATAACTGTTTAGCTTGATTAAAATTAACATAGATTGCTTACATATTTATCGCTGTCTTAATCTCACATTAACATTAGTTCTATTTTAGCCAGCGAGTTATAAATTACTGGAATAAGTTGCCTTCATGGGTGGTAGAGGCCGACAGTTTGGGGAAATTCAAAGGTCATCTGGATAGTACTTTCGGGTAAGGGAAGCACATAGGATGATAGGTTTAATTTCCTTTTTATTTATTTTTTATTTTATTAATTATTATTATTTAGTTATTTATTTTTATTTTTTTGTTTTTATCATTGTTTTGTTCGGATTTATTTTTTTTAATTTTTTTTTTTTTTGGCTGGTGCAGCATAAGCCATAGGCTTTCTTGCACCATGCGGCCGTTACTAATACTAATACTAATAACCAAATTATGCAAATCTTTATTGAGCAGATGGTCCAGGACATTCACTACTAATATCGCTGTCATATTTTTTAGATAACTGAATTCCTTACAAAGGTTTGGCTATTCCTTTATGAAATTGTAAAAGTCCATACAAAAAACATCTTTAAAATGTGTTTTTGTTATTAATATTGCCTATACAGTTTCAATGGATGACTGGTTCCTTTCTTCGGTCCAAAATGTGTTCATTAAAGAAAACACCCTCTCTAAAGATGCATTTGCACCCGGTATTCCTAACACAAAACTCACAATGTGTATTACGTTCCCAAAACTAATGTCTTCATTTTTCATTTTCTGAATTGTCTCAGTCGACCTCTGGCTCGTCGTCACACCACATTTCTTCGATTGATCAATCTTAAATTCACATATACTCTTCACGTGATTCACTTCGTCGAATAGTTCGTCTTCATTTACTTTTAGTATGTTGGTGTCAATTTTGGACACACTGTTGAACAACACACTAAGGAGGGATATTTAACAAAACCCATTGAAAGTCACATAGCTCTTCAAAAGGCTTAGCCCAGTTTTCCCAGATATTCTAGGAAAGTATCATAGAAATTGTTGAGAGTTTCAGTAAATTCAACATCTCTGATGAGACCATCTTCTATCAGTTGGTTTTTGAGGTCCAGGCCAGCAGATGTAAAAAAAAATGTTGCTCGTTTCTACTGAGCATATGTTCTATCAGGGCAATGAGTTCTTGTGCCACTTCACTGCCACAAATGTCCTCTCAGTTAATCTTTTTGATAGTATTATTACACATTTTAAGTTGGCTGTGAATGAACTTGAACCAGAAAAGGAACTATAGATTATTAAAAAAATCCCTCAAGAGTTTGGAGTTTTTATCTTGTGATAGAAAATATGACTTAAGACAATCAAATATTTCGACCATTCTTTACACTGCAGGTAGCAAGGAAAGCCATCTTGTTTTGACACTTACTAAAAGTTGCTTGTATTCCACTTCAACAAAGGATTTCAGTGCCTCAACTCTTGCCTTGTGTAAGTCCCTTATCACCTCATGAAATGCAAAAGGAGCGAGTAAATTCACAACTATACTTTCACATTTTGCACATGTGAATCATTTTGATGGTAGATGTGCAATCCACTGATCTAAATGAATGATTATGCTTGATACTATGGAAAACTAGTATTTCTTCTTGTGCAGCAAGAAGTTTCTGTTCACCATTTACATCCTGTTGTTTTATCATGAAAGAGGTTAGTTTACGGCATGCACTTTTTGCTGCAAGTGTTTCTTTGTCCCTTCCTTTTAGCAGTGTGCTATGTAATATCCGAACGACCACCATGTTCAATAAAAAATTCAGCTCTACAAACAGTGCATAAAACTTTACTGTTAACATTACAACTTTCAGTTAGGAAAGGGAATTCTTGTTTAAACATGTCCTTGAAACTACACTTTCACTTGGGCATCTCGCAACCTATTGTCAACAAATTGAATTCATAATTAATTATTAGACCCTTCAAATAATGTTACAGAGTTTACATCACCATCAACACATTAATACTTTGAAAAACACAACAGAAAATACTAGAATTCATTCACACGTGTCTATAGTGTCGTGTCGGCTTTGCTACACACAAAAGTCGACTCTTGTATTTTTGACTGTCGTGTGCAGAAGAAAGAAAGAAAGAAAGAAAGAAAGAAAGGAAAAATGGGATGTGTTTAAAAAAAAAAAAAATGGAACATTTGGCATCCCATTTACATTTTCTCGGAACAATGGGATCAGTGGCTGAAAAAGGGGACAATCCCATTAAAAACAGGATGCTTGGTCGCCCTATAGTAGACAGAGGGTAGCCAAGTGCCAAGAAAATAAAGGGAATTTGATGTAGACAGAGAACTGTTGTCAGATATTCAGAATTTGTAGCAGTTTTCCAGAGTTTTTCTCTTCTCTGTTCTCTTTTAAATTTCATTTCTCTTTTAAATAGGAGAAATATGCCTTCCAGTAAACCTAAAACTGCATATTAAGTCAAACATTTATCAATTATTGACAACCCTGACCATATCAAATAATGTTTATGACCTAAACCAATGTCTTTTAAATCCTAATCCCTGCCATATGTCTGTTGTCTTCATAAAAAGCAGATGCACATATAGAAAAGCAGATGAAGAATCTAGAAAATGATGCTTTTGCTATTACACTATTTGGTTGCGTGGGAAAAAGTAATCCAACCCAGTGAGACAATCTTCAATATGACATTATAATCATGATGTTTATTTCCTCTGCTGATCAAATTAACTGTTGGCTGAAGATAAAATTTTCTAAATATTTCCCAAGACAAATTTTTACTTGGTATAGTTCTTGAAATATTTTTATGGGTCGCCCACAGTTATTATACACGAGTACCTTGAAACTCACTATGAATGCAAAATTTGTTCCATTAACACCAAAAAGCTTTGTTTGTGTTTGTTCATGATTCAAGTATTACTTGCTTTTAGGCTGTCTGTAGTTATTTTATAAATGTGTGAATAACCTTTTGGAGAAGTCATTTATTTGTTAAGTAGTGCAATACCAGAGAAACGTATCGTGAAGGCAAAGTTTGCCCAAGTTAATACTGTGAAGCTTGGAATTATGTGTTTGTGTTCATAATTCAACTGAAGTTTTGCTTTTAGGCTATCTACAGCACTAAAAAAAGGGAGAATACTCTTTTAGTTTAGTGAGGCCATTCATTTGAAAGTAGTATGTAGTATGCAACTCACCGGGAAGCAAAGTTTTGTTTAGTTGTCAGAATAAAGAATAATAGAACAGACTGTCTGTCATTATTAGAGTTAAAAGGGAGAATTACAAATTATCATAAAATTTTTGAAGTGTGTGTGTGTGTGTGTGTGTGTGTGTGTGTGTGTGTGTGTGTGTGTGTGTGTGTGTGTGTGTGTGTGTGTGTGTGTGTGTGTGTGTGAGAGAGAGAGAGAGAGAGAGAGAGAGAGAGAGAGAGAGAGAGAGAGAGAGAGAGAGAGAGAGAGAGAGAGAGAGAGAATTAGTTAGTTTGATTGATTGAACAAACATTTGGTGATGATGCTACAGAAGGAACATTAACTTGTCAGTGGTATTCATGTTTCCAAGGCAGCCAAACTTCTTCAGTTGAGGATTTTGAGTGCTCAATTTGTTCATCATCAAGTTGGATGGTGAAAATGTTGAAAAAATATATCATTTCATCCAGGACTTTATGTACTTTTCACTTCTTGTAATTGACAGATGGCATATGATTAAGTGAAAATCTTAACACGAGGAGGATCGCTACATTTGTTCCCCATCTGCTGAGTGATGAACTGATGCAAAAACTGCTTTCTGTGTGCGAGGACTGAACGGATAGAAACTTCCTTTCCATGGTCATAATAAGAGATGAAAGCTGGGTTTATGGTGATGACCTAGAAACAAGGCAGCAAACCTTCCACTGGAAAAGTCCATCATCTCCACATCTAAAAAAGGCAAGACAGGTCAGATTGAATGTCAAGAGCATGCTGATTGTTTTCTTCGACAATAAGGGAATTGCTCACCAAGTTCTTTCTGCCAGATCAAACTGTAAATCACCAGTTTTACATTACAGTCCTACAGTATTTGAAGGAGGATGTCAGGAGAAAACATCCAGACAAATGGCACACCCAGGATTGGCTTCTATATCACAACAATCTGCAAGTCCTCGTGGCTTTTGCCAGTTCAGAAGTTTTTAGACAAGAACAAAATGGTGATGATTGATTGGGAGACAAACGTTGCTACACGTCCGTAGGTATAACCTTAAATTGCCCTACACGTGTCTCCCGGGTGATGCTAAGTGAGCAACGGCATTGGCTGCTGGACCTAGAGCTCTGTGTTTGGATATCCCAGCAATTAGAGGATACACTACATCAACACTTAGAACATGGAATATTATCCTAATCCAAATGGCTCCTTTCAGAACCAAACAACAACAAAGAACATAGGACACTCTCTGAATATCCTTCAACTTAATATCGAGGGTATAAGCCGATCAAAAAGTGACTACCTTTTAAAAGTGCTTAATGACCATCATGTAGATGTTGTGCTGCTACAAGAAACACATTGTGAAGATCAAAACCAACTTTATTTTAGATGTAAATTACCAGGATACACCCTTGCTGCGGCTACCTTCCATAAAAGCTATGGTACCACTACGCATATCCGAAACAATATCGACCAAACAGAAATCTTGGACATAAGCTCTAATGACATTTTCATTACCAAGGTTGGGGTGGTGGGTCTGGAAATAGTAAATATTTATAAACCACCATCTTGACCTTGGTGTAAAGAAGCTATTCAGAATGTGCGCCATCCATCAGTCATTATGGGAGATTTCAAGAGTAGGAGTACTACCTGGGGCTATGCTGACACTAATGAAGATGGCCTTGGTGTGATGGACTGGTCTGAAGCAGAGGACATTTTCTTAATGTATGATGCAAAAGAGAAAGGTTCCTTTCATTCAGGCAGATGGAACAAAGACACCAACCCAGACCTCTGTTTTGTTTCAAGAGACGAGCGTGGAAGACCTTTGCAGTGTAGCAGGAAAGTTTTGAATAATTTTCCTCATAGTCAGCACAGACCAATCCTTGTAAAAATTGGTACTGAAGTTCCAATAATAAGATCAAAGTCTGTACCCCGTTGGAATTTTGGAAAAGCTCACTGGGAAGCCTTCACTAATGAAGCGGATTACAATATTCAATGGATTCCATCAAAAATCGACAATTATAAGCGATTTGTTGGTTTAATATGCTCCATAGCAAAGAAGCATATTCCCAGAGGATTTAGGAAAGAATACATTCCTGGTTGGAACAGAAGATGTGATGAGCTATATGAAGAATACCAACTTAGCAATAGAACAGAAATTGATGAACTATTGCATTGCTTAGATTCTGCTAGGAAAGAGAAATGGAACATAATGACAGCAGGTATGAATTTCCAACACTCAAGTAGAAAAGTATGGACACTTTTGAGGAAACTCGAAAGTAGTACTCCCAAACATATTAATAAGAGCTCAGAAGTATCCCCAGGAAAAGTAGCCAATAGAATTGTCAGCATATACAAGAGACCAACTAATACCAACAAAGATGAAGTCAAAAAACTCAAGAAGGAGCTAAGAACCAGATTATCCTTGGCTGAACCAACCTCCCAATTCTCAGGAGAATTTACAGTCGCAGAGATTTCAATAGCCCTGAAGGAAATAAAACCAGGCAAGGCAGCCGGAGTGAACGGAATATATCCAGAGTTCCTGAAACACTGTGGTCCAAGAGCTCTGGACTGGCTAGTTAAATTCTTTAATGACATCTTGCGGAATGGTAGGTTCCCGCTCTTGTTCAAGAGAACCAAAATAGTTGCCATTCTAAAGCCTGGGAAAAGTGGATCTTGCCCTGAAGATTATCATCCAATCGCACTTTTAAATATATGTTACAAATTAATTGAAAGAATGGTTTACAAAAGAATCTCAATTACAATCTTCCAACACATACCAATTGAACAAGCCAGATTCCGACCAAGCCGAAGCTGCTGTGATCAGGTACTAGCACTTACTAGCCACATCGAGAATGGATTTCAAGATAAGAAGACCACCATTGCAGTCTGGGGGACTTGACATCAGCTTATGACACAGTATGGCGACAAGGAATGATTCTGAAATTTATGAAGATTATTCCTTGTAAGACCCTTGCGATCCTACTTAACAATATGCTATGCAATAGAGTGTTTGAAGTACATTTAAACGGCAGAGTGAGCAAGCCTTATATATTAAATGATGGTTTACCACAGGGATCAGTTCTTGCTCCATTATTATTTAATATCTATACTGCAGATCTTCCAGCAACTGCTTCTAGGAAATTCATGTATGCAGATGACACAGCTCTGACTGCCCAGTCTACTAACTTCAAAACAGCCGAAATTGTACTTACAAAGGATCTTCATAAACTGAATAAATATTTTCATACATGGCAACTTAAACCTAACTTAAATAAAACTGAAGTTAGCTGCTTTCATCTGGATAATCAAAGAGCTAATTATATGCCCCAAGTGGAATATAAAGACCAACAACTGAAATACAACCCCTGCCCAAAATATCTAGGAATTACAATGGACCGAACACTGACGTATAAACAACACGTTTGTAATATTGCAGCAAAGATAAAAACTAGGAATAACATCTTGCACAAACTCAGTGGAACAGGCTGGGGAGCAAACGCAATGGTGCTGCGAACATCAGCCCTTGCCTTAGTCTACCCAGTTGCAGATACTGCTGTCCCGTATGGCTTAATAGTGCACACACTGTAGAAGGTGATACCCAACTGAATGACACAATGAGGACAATATCAGGCACCATTAAATCGACACTTTTAAAATGGTTACCAGTGTTATCTAACATCCATCCCCCTCATATAAGAAGAGAAACAGCTTTGCTGAAAGAATGGCAAAAATGTCACAGAAATCCTCAATTGCCCATACATCAGACTGCAAACCCCAGAAGCCAGAGAGATTGAAATCCAGGAACCCCCTGGAAGCTAGGTGAGAAACTTATTAAGTCACATTTTAATGCTGATCAGACCTGGCGTGAAGGATGGACACTTCAAACCCGACCACCTGGGATTAGTCAATGATCCATGCAGAGCTGTATCTGGTTTCAACTTACCAAGAAAGGAATGGACATCCCTGAATAGAATCCAAACAAGCCACAGAAGATGCAAGTTCTGGCTGCACAAGTGGGGAAAAACTGAAAACCCATTTTGTGACTGTGACAATGTGCCCCCAGACTATCCAGTATGTCGTCTCAGAGTGCCCAAAGAGGAGATTTGAAGGACCCATTCAAGATCTACATAGTGTTACTGATGATGCTATCAACTGGCTGAATAAACTGGACATTACATTTTAATTCATCAAAATGTTATCTATAATTTTCTTTGTAAATATTGTTTTTAGGCTTATTGTAATTTATTTATATTTTTCGATATTGTCTGTTATAAATGTATTCTCATTTTGCCATAAGAAATAATAATAATAATAATTGATTGATTGATTCCACATCCTCCTATTCTTCTAAACTGGCTCCTTGGGATTTCTTCCTGTTCCCCAAATGTAAATCCATTGAACAGGGTGAAGCTTTCAAAGACATCATGAAGATTCAAGTTGAATCGCAGAAAGCATTGGACAGCATCAAGATACAGGACTTCTAATAGATGTTTCAAAAAGTAAGAAGCACTGGGATCGATGTATAAACTCTGGAGGGGACTATATATATATATATATATATATATATATATATATATATATATATACACACACACACACACACACACACTGGATGATAAAAAAAAAAAAAAAAAAAAAAGGTTAAGATAAACAGCTCTTTATATTTCATCAAAAAAAAAAAAAAAAAACTGCATTTAATGTTATCAGCCACTAAATGTTATAAATTTTTCCAAACCCAATGTGATCACAATAAGCTGCACCCACTGCATTAATTTTTTCTATTTTGACTTATTTTCAAAATTAAAATCAAGATTTCAGAAAAAAAGATAAACCAAAAAAATTTTTTTTAAATCATAAAATAAATATAAGAAAATCTTAAAAATCTCATCAGTACTAATTTTTTTTCTTTCCATAATATCCTCTATGTGTACACACAAACAGCAATCACCGAATTATGACCATCTACCTAATACAGTGTTGGGCCACTGTTCGCACAGATAACAGCCACTATTTGCCTATACTTTGACTTCACTAGATGTCTGAAGATGACCAGACATCTAGTGAACTGCAGCCATGCTGCTTGCAAGGCTTTCCAGTGTCACAATAGATGACAGTTGTATACATCTTATTTCCTATTCCAAAATCTAACAGGTGTTTGAATGGATTAAGGTCATGCAAATTTGGAGGCTAATCAATATGGATGATGTCATCACTGTGTTCCTCGAATCACTTGTACACAGTGTGGCCTGATAACATTGTGCATTATCATCTTGGAAGATCCTGTTTCAGTCCACAAAAAAAATGCAAAATGGCAGGGTGCACATGGTCTCCTAAGAGCAGCCAGTAGACCTCACCAGTCAAAGGTTGTCCCATACTCACCAGGAGTCCTAATTATTGCCAAGAAAACATGTCCATTTTAAGCAACCACCATCACCTGCCTGGATAGTGGACACCATGCATGATGAGTCCATGGACTTGTGTTGCTTGCGACATGAAGGCATCTGTCAGCATGGTGTACCAGGTATTTGTACTAATCCAACCAGCACACTCACTTCCAGTCATCCAGTATCCAACCAGTGTGCTGTTGACACCACAGCACAGCACAGCATTAGTCACCACCATTCATCAGTGGCGAGGAGGTGTCTCTTGGGTCAGCTGCTATGGAACCCCATATGTCTGAAAGTGCAGAATGATATCATTTGATATCATTCTTGCATTCCCCATACTGTATTATGATGTCAACCGTCCCACGGTGACCTGCCACCAAGCCCATAAAATGCGCTGCACCCTTAGCTCCCCATGAATATCCACCCTGCATAATCCTTCACGGTTCTGTTGGTCGGAGGTGGTTTGAGCGATTCTTTGTATACCTTAACTACAGTGGCCATGATTAACTGAGAATATGTGCAATTTACAATATGGAAGCATTAGATGCACAATCTCCCACTATCATGCCCTTTTGAAAGGGCATGATTGTAAAAGATCTACATCCCATAACTGCTACTTTATCACTCTGACTTGCACAACTGGATGCAAATTACCACTGCTCTAGCATACAAAGCTGTGCAGCTTTTTATACTGAAAGCTATGTGGCATAGTCCATTGCAGATTGGGTAGTCATAATTCAGTTATCACAGAGTATATATATATATATATATATATATATATATCTGATAATTCAAAATAAAACAAAATAAAACATAAGCTAGTAGTATGGCAAAAAATGTAGAGCAAAAAATTAACATAAAAATAACGTAAAATAAAATAAACCGAACAGGGAAGGGGAAGTAAAGGTAATAAGACATAAACAGTAGCCAATAGGAGACTATCAGCTACTGTTTATGTCTTATTACCTTTACTTCCCCTTCCCTGTTTGGTTTATTTTATTTTACGTTATTTTTATGTTAATTTTTTGCTCTACATTTTTTGCCATACTACTGGCTTTTGTTTTATTTCGAATTATCGGATATATAAACTTTTAAGCCATTATTTAAATATATATATATATATATATAGTATTTGATGAAACCAAATTCTTCTTCAATTTTGGCTTGTGTCCAGACCATCTCAAATCTTGTTGAATGGGCATACTCTCCTATGGTGATTTTCAAAACTACTGTAAAATAAGTCGCTACCACTAATTGTAAACACAGTTGACAGATGTCAGCATATTCTGTGGAGGTTCAAGAGAATCTAATATACATACATAATTTGTTGATAATATTATGTTGAAAGAACCTTCAGTGTGTGTGTGTGTGTGTAAAAAGCGAGGTAACTGCTTCTAACTTACCATCAGTTGTAATCTATTGCTTTCACTCTCTTCTTCTTTCATTACTTTCTTTAGATGCTTTAGTGTATGCCAATGTACCATGGCATTTGCTGCTGCCATGGTTTCTATAACAAAGGTAACTGTCATAAAGCTAAAAGGGAAAAAAAATCTAAATTATGCAAATGCATGCACGTATACACAAAAGCATGGACAGGCATGCATGCACACAAGGTTAAAGAAAGTACTGTGGATAAGACAACAATATATGGTTTTCTTAAATAAAATTTTATCAATGATAAAAACATTTAAAACAACACCAAGAAGAAAACTCACCAAATTTTTATACCAAGTAAATCAATGGATAAAACATTTCTAATAAACATAATCTAAAATAGGTCACTAATAAAAAATTTGGTTCAAATCGCAACAGGAAATACTATAATCTTCTTCATTTCTATTTCTTGACTGAATGTCTTTCATTTACCTGTTCAAACCAAACCACATGTAATTTTTAACTGCAAAGTTTATTTTCACTTTTGATATTCTATTGCAATTGGACAAGGTAAAGAAATACATGACATGCATTTATTTGAAACATCCAAACCAACACTGATATCCATTTCATTAATTCCTAATGATATAGATTTTGGCTCTTCTCTTATTCATTGGTTGATGCTGTAGCTGAAAACTTACGTAACATTAAATAAATACATATAACGACTTAGATTACAAACGTAATATAATTAATAACATAACATAATTAATTAATAAATTAATAGAATCATGACTCAGACCAGAGCAGCAAAGCAAAAGGCTCAAGCTAATGGAAGTGCTGTGGCTCAGAGCAGAACTGAGGGGGGCAGTTGTCCTCTGACTCACAGCCTTATAAAATGCACTGTTTGCTTGATGTTTGCAGAGCAATCGGGTACGGGACATGATACTGCCATGGGGGATGTCTTTGTGTGTGCGCGATGCAAGGAGTGTATCAATATCAGGCAACAACTCGGCGTTCTTGTGGGCCTATATGAGAGCTTGAAGGACAGGGTGGATGCCCTCGAAGAAACTAAATTGAGGGGCCCATCAAGCTCTCAGCTGCCCACATCAACGCCAGAGCTTGCACTTGGGCATCGCGGGACACAGAGACAACCCCTAAGGCAGAATGCGCTGGTCCCAAAGGAACTAGTAGTTGTTGGTGACTCTATTGTCAGGGAAACGGGGAACATGCTTTGTAAAAAAGATAGGTGGAACAGGACCAGGGTATGTCTGCCAGGGGCAAAGGTTGATGACGTTGTAGAGCGAATATCATCTTTTAAGGGCACAAAAAGTGATATAGTTGTACACGTTGGCACTAATAATATTAAGAGTAGGAGACCGGCAGAATTACTTAACAAGTACAGGTCACTGTTGAACAAAAGCCGAGAATTAGGGTTGAATTTGAAAGTGTCTGCAATTCTGCCCAGACACGATAGGAGGGAGTATATGATGAGAGCCTTGTCGATAAATTCGGCCCTGGAAAGATTGTGCAAGGCTCAAGGGGTAGAATTTTTTTCAGCCTGGACTGTACTTGTTAACAGGAGAGATTGCTTCTACAGGGATGGGATACACTTAAATAGAAAGGGTGCAAGAATATTTGCTGATGCTATCGAGGCAGTGTTAGGTGGGTCGGAAAACTGCTAGCTTGGGGGGAGACAAAGACCAATAGATTGACAGTAGCCACTGGCAGAGGTGAAAGAGATTCTTGCACTGCTTCTATTAGAATGAGCAGAAGCCTGAAAAACAAGATGCATGGTATTTCAGAGACTGCTGGGAGCCATTGCGGTACAACTAAACACATGGGTTGTGTTAGGGTAGCTAAGAATAGAAACAGGTGCAGGTATACTTGCGTGTACACCAATGCTAGGAGTTTAGTAAATAAATTTGATGAATAACATCGAAGGCAGATATTGTTGGGATATCAGAGACGTGGAGTCACACAGATATAAGGGATGCAGAACTGCAATTTGGGGAGTACAACGGCTACAGAAAGGATAGACAGCATAGGAAGGGGGGAGGGGTTATGCTATTAGTTAAGAAACACATAAAAACCAAGGAAGTGAAGCCAGTCGACATTGCTGGACAGTGCAGTGTGGAGTCAGTTTGGTGTGACATAAACATTGGGAGATCAAAATTGAGAGTGGGAGTGTGCTATAGGCCTAATGACTCTGATGAGTATAATAGAGTGGGAAATAGAGTGGGCCAGTAAATCAGAGTGTCTTATAATGGGAGATTTTAATTTCCCAGATATTGACTGGAATTTGGGGGCTGGTTACTCACACACTAGCAGGGCTTTTGTGGATTTATTGGATGATTGTTTTCTACATCAGCATGTTCGGGAGGCAACTAGAGGGAGTAATGGGCATTAACTACCCTGAATATTTTCTGCTGTTCTTGATAGTCTCCCTACTCCTGTGAGGTGTAGGTGACTTCTTCAGGGATGCTCCTTCCATCCCCTGTTCCATTTCTTAGTGGAAGCTTTACTATTATTCCACTCCATTACCTTCCTCTTTCCCCAAAACTCAACCATCACCCCTACACCCATTTCCAACAAAACTTCTGATATTTTTTTTTTTTTTTGCCTCTCCCTATCAAGCTCAGGCAATGCCAGAGACCTTGCATGATCCTACTTCTTGACCCACCTCCTCTCAGTATTGGACATAAACTAGGGAACTAAGCATAGGAACCTAGGCTAAGAGGCCAGATGAACAAGACCAACTAACCCAACACTACCAATGCAAACCATACAATATTTCTGACCTTCACAGCATGAATTGTATTACAAAAGTTACATCACAGAGTTGAGGGAAACCTCAGGTGCCACAAGACCTGTAAACTGTACACTATGTCCTTTCTGTGCATGTTGTACCCACCATGTTCAAATTCTGCATCCCTTATGTCTGAGTGACACTACATCTCATATATCCCTACAATATCTGCATTTAATGACTTAACCATTACTTCAATTTCATTTACTATGCTCCTTTGCACCTGTAGGTCAGCCTCACAGCTGAGAATAAGAACAAGTGAGGACCCTCAGCATCGCAAATCTTGAAATCCAAAACACCTTACTTTCCAGGCTGCTCCATGTTCCAATAGAAGCAGTTCAAGAACTACTTACACCCTTGCCTGCGGCTGTTGTTAATCTATTAGTCTGTGTATCCCCCAAGCTAACAGTTTTCCAACCCACCTAACACTGCCTCGATTAGCATCAGAAAATATTCTTGTACCCCTTGTATTAAGTGTATCCCATCACTGTAAAAAGTCTCTCCTGTTAACAAGAACAGACCATACTTGAAAAAATTCTACCCCATGAGCCTCTCAATCTTTCCAAGATTGGACTGATGGACAGGCTCTCATCATGTACTCCTTATCGTGTCTGGGCAGAATTGCAGATACTTTCAAATTTAATCCTAACTTGCAACCTTTTCTCAACATTGCCCTATACTTGTTAACAAAATAAGTCTCAGATCTCCTCTTCTTAATATTATTAGTGCCAACATGTACAACAATATTACATTTCGTGTCCTTAAAAGATGATATCTGCTCTACATGATTAACTTTTGCTCCTGGCCGACAATATCCTAGTCCTGTTCCACCTACCCTTTTTACAAAATGTATTTCCCATTTCTTTGGAAATAAAGTCACTGACAATAACTACCTCCGTGGGAACAGAACATTCTCCTGCTAATAATAAAACATTACTTTCATTTTTATAAATTAAAGAATTATATTTTAAATAAATTAAATTAATTTTTTTTTTTTTTTTTTTTTTTTTATGTGAACCCCAAACATGAGAGGTATTAGAACCTACAGTACTTAGCACCGTGCTTGGGTTGGAGGTTGAGAAGAGGAAAGAAGATATTTGTTGACATTGGACTTGAACTTCTGTAGATTGTAATTTTCAGGAAATATGTATGAAGGAAGGTTGTTCCAGAAAACGGCAGTTGAATGAATAAATGAGGAAGATGAAAATTTGGTTCTGTGGGTTTGAAGTTGGACAGTAAATGGATGTTGGCTGGTGACGGCACGTGTTCGGACTGTTTTGAAAGAGAGAGCGGGAATTATAGAAGCCAATTCAGAAGAACAGTGCCCATGGAAGTATCTGTAGAAGACGCTTGCAGCAGAAACAGTACATCTATGAGAAAGCGAGTGGAGAGACTGTTAGAGATGAATCATTAATTAACCTAACTGCCCTCTTCTGAATGGAATCAAGAAGCCTGAGAGAGGTTTTGGAGGCACCACCCCAGATGTGGGAACAATATTCCATGGCAGGGCGGATTTGCGATTTATACAGAGTGAGCAGCTGTTTGGAAGAAAAGTAACGCCGAGAGCGAAAGAGAAAACCAAGTTTTTTAGATGCAGAGGAAGCAATATTTGTAATGTGCTTGTGCAAAGAGAGATTAGAAGCCAGGGTAATCCCCAAAAGAGATATATCATTTTGCCTAGAAATCGGAGTGTCACTAAAGATAAGCATAGGAGCAGAAGAATCCTTTTTGCGAGATATAAGACAAGACTGAGTTTTAGAAGGGTTGAAATCAACTAAGTTGTCTTTGCCCTACTGGAGAATTACCTGAAGATCGGCATTTAAGGAATTGGTAGCAGATTTTCGAGAAGTTGAAGCTGATTGAGCAGGACAAGGTTTCTCAAAATAGAAAGTTGAATGCAATGTGCTATCATCGGCAAAACTATGGATAGGATTTCCAGTCAATGGAAGAAGGTCCTTGATATAAAAGAGAAAAAGAGTGGGGGAAAGAACTGAACCTTGGGGGACACCGGAATTAGTGGAGAAGTTAGAAGACAGAGAGCCATCGGAGGGAGAGAAGTTAGAAGATAGTGGGCGATCAGAGAGAAAACTGGATAACCATTTACTAAAAACAGTTGGCAAACCATAAGATGGAAGTTTGTTTAGAAGACCTTTATGCCAAACACGATCAAAAGCCTTTGAGATGTCAAGAGCAACTATTTGTGTTTCACTGAACCTTTCCATTGAATTAGTCCATAAATGGGTAACATAAGCCAGAATATCACCAGTGGAACGACACTGACGGAATCCATACTGGCGATCGTTGATCAGACGGAGGGTTTCTAGGTAGTTTAAGAGTTGGCGGTTAATTGATTTCTCCATTACTTTAGAAAGAGTAGAAGTAATTGCAATGGGACGATAATTGAATGGGAGGGATTTGTCACCCTTTTTAGGAACTGGCTGGATATGAGCAAATTTCCAAGCACAAGGAAAAACACCTTTGGAATAAGAAAGTGTAAAAAGGCAGCAAAGAATAGAAGTAAGTTCAGGAGCACAGGTTTTGAGAACAAGTGGAGAAATACCATCAGGACCTGGAGTTTTCTTAGCATCAAGATTCATCAAAATCCTTCTGATATCATTTTGACGGAAGATCACAGGAGGCATTGAATGGAGCGTGTTGGGAATGGTGGGAGGTGTTTTACCAAGATCATTAATAAATGAGCTGGAAGAAGAATGAGATGCTAGCAGATCAGCTTTATCCTTGGCTGAAGTACAACAGAACCATCTGGTTTGGACAGAGGTGGGAGCAGAGATGGGCAAAAGTTGCAGCCAATAGCTTTGGCAAGAGACCAGAATGCTCGGCTACCATTAGGGCAAGAAGCAAGTTTTCTACTCTTAGCCTGTTCAAACTCTAGTTTGGACTGATTAATAACTACTTTACAATTGTTGCGAGCTTTGGTGTAGGCAGAAAATGAAACTGAAGAATTAGAAACAAGCAAACTACGATATGCAACATTCTTCTCTTGAACAGCCTTAGCACATTTATTGGAAAACCAAGGTTTAGATAAAGGACAAGATTTTAAAGTGGAGTGTGGGATAAAGGATTCCATTCCTGCAAGAATAATTTCACTGACACGATCTGAGCAAACGTTGACATCAGATGTTTTGAAACAGTAATCCGACCAAGGAAAAGAAGTCTCACAGGTCATTCCATTTTGCATTCTTGTAATGCCAAACAACACGAGGTTGGGAATAGCCATGAGATAAAGGTTCCACTGGAGAAGAGACAATCACCAAGTTGTGATCTGATGTGCCTAAAGGACCTCTCACTTCGACCGCGTACGTAGAAGAGTTGTTTGTGAGAAAAAGATCAAGCGTATTGGCTGTATGATTAGGATTGTCCGGTATTCTTGTAGGTAAATGAACAATCTGTGTTAGGTCATTAGTAATTGCAAAAGCCTCAGCATCTCGACCTGCTGGGTCGGTGTGACTAGAAAACGGAAGCCAGCTGGAGTTGTGAACATTAAAATCACCAAGGAAAATTACCTCACTGTTAGGAAAGTTGGACTGGAGAAAGTCAAGTTGCAAAGAGAGGAAGTCAAAGAGCTCCAAGTGATTAGTGGAGTTGGGAGAACGGTAGAGACAACAGATGAATTTGATGCAATGAGGTAGAGAGATTTTAAGCCAGAGAAGATCAAAGAGAGGAGATTCCAAATTGCCAAGTCTCTGACAGGGAATATCAGAACGGACATATGCACAAGTACCACCTTTCAGGCGAAAGGAATCATACAGCGAATAATTTGGGCATCTGAGATGAGCAGTAGTTGAATCAACTGATAACTGAGACCACTGCAAGTGGAAATGGACATCGTTGAGATTAGAATTGAGACCACGTATATTTGTGAAATGAATTAGGAAGTCCTTGGGAGGTTTAGATCTTTTCGCAGATAAGCTTGCTCTATTAGTTTGACAATTCATGGTGTATTCAATAGTAAGAAAAAGTTGGTGGGACATGCTGTATGAAGTAATGAAATTTTTGGATATGGCGCACATGTGGTAAGAATATACCCAGATCCTTGACATAACGTGGCCTAAACAATGCTCCTCGCATACACACTACTCAGACTCCCTGCAGTCACTATCTGGCAGAGTAGAGGTAGCAAGATTATACACTAGCTGATCCGAAAGCCTCCTAGAGAGTTACCAATAGGTTCGGTCCGGTGTACTAACTAGCGGCCGGCCTGCGTACACCGTTTTAGAGCTGTACCCTCGAAATGTAAGGAATATTGGATCTCGCCACAATGTTCATCATAGCCTCAAAAGTCATCAATCATACTGCATGATGGAAAAGATATGGAAAGATTGACCGGAACTTAGCTTTAGAGACTAAACATGGGTTCCACCACTTCAAGGCGCCTCCGTAGCCAGGTGGGAAGGAGCAGCAGTGTGTAGCACACGCTTCTTGATTAGCCCGGGGTTAAAGACTGTTACCACCAAATACGGAGGATGTGGAAAGGTAAGGGAATGACCACCGCATATCCCGGAGCAATATGGCCTTAGTTGCTAATGCTCCTAAAAACTAAATAACAAACAAACCACCACTTCAAGGCTACAATAAGCAAAGTGGTGGTATTTCACCAGTTGATGAGAGTCATCTACCACCTAGTACTGCCTTATTATAGTAATTAAATATATAATTAAATTTTAAACATTAACTATGACTATAAATTATAAATGCACCAAAAATACTTACCTCATGAATGCAAGGACTACTAAAATTAGCAAACTTAGTAGCCAACCAGTATTCTGAAAGGCAGCTGGCATTGTTAAAGCTCCAGTACCCACAATTAAATTAAAAACATATACAAGACCCATCTGGAAAAAAATAAACAGTATCAATAAAACTTTCAATTCTTTTAAGTTTATGTAAACACATACTGAGAGTCTTTAAAATACCGTGGCTGTTCAGACAGTAGTGTTTCGGCAAACATTAGGCTCAAAACCTGTCAATCTTTCAATTTAATTTCAATTTTTAAAACCAAACTGGGAAATTTTTAAAGTCTTGAATAAATTCTAAAATTATTCTGGAGTTTTTTTTCTCTTCCAGTTAGCATTAAATAAACAACAATAATTAATAAATGAAAAATCAATTATGATAGCTTTTTAGCATTCGTAGAAGCATATGATCAAAGAAAGCAAGGTTATACAGCATTAACAAGAAAAAAAAAAAAAAAAAAATTCCCATTTCACCTATTCATTTGCTCCAAAAGTTTGTCCACTTCTTCCTTCAATTTATTTAAGCTATCAACTTCCACAACAACAGATGTGGAAGTTTGATCCAGCAATCAACCGCCTACTGGCTAAAGGCAAATTTCCACACATCTATTCCACTACTGCCTTTCTTCAATTGGCGCCTCTGTAGCCAGGTGGGCAGGAGCAGCAGTGCGTAGCACACACTTCTTGATTAGACCAGGGTTCGAGACCATGACCACCAAATATGGAGGATGCGGAAATGTCAGGGAATGACCACCACATATCCCCGGAGCAATATTACCTTAGTTACTAATGCTCCTAAAAACCAAATAACAAACATAACTTTCCTCAATTTGAATTTATGCCCCCTCAGGTGCGTAACCTAAGCAAGAGGAAGAATCCCATCAGCATTGAGCTTGCTCAAACCATCCAAAGCCTTATACACCTCAATCAACCAGAGGTGCTAACCTCCAGATGCTGCAATTTGCATAACTTAAGCATTTCCTTATAAGAGCAACCCTTTGTTCCCCTCGCCAACATCATTGCCTGGTGAAGGTAAAGAAAGCCTGCAAGAGAACGACGAGAAACATCGGATAACTTACGCGGAAAATTAGTTTCCCGATACGGCACTCTAGCGCTGCTCACTCGGTAAACAGACAGTAGGTGTTATCAATCTGGAGCAAAGTCGAAAACGATATATTGATTGACAGGTAGACGTGGCAAACGATGTGCTGATTGGTGGGCGAACACAACACATGGGTTTAGTATCACTTTAGCAGCACTAATGGTAACTTGTCCTAATTGCACATGCCCTAACCTTTTTTCACCATTACAGTATTTTGTTTGTTTGTTATTTGGTTTTTAGGAGCATTAGCAACTAAGGCCATATTGCTCCGGGATATGCGGTGGTCATTCCTTACAGTATTTCGTAATGGTAAAAAAAAAGGTCAGGTTACCTCCACTTGAATCCCATGGGAGCTTGAACCCCTCCCGAAGTGGAGGGGGTAACATAACCTTTTTTCTTTAGAATCAATCATATTTAGAAATACATTCATGAAAAAATAAATTTCTTTATGATTGTATTTTTATTTTCTTGTTCAATAATATGCCCTAATGGTGAAAAATGGTCAGGTTACCTCCACTTGAATCCCATGGGAGCTTGAACCTCTCCCGAAATGGAGGGGTAACCTAACCTTTTTTCTTTAGAATCATGGGTGGACTAGCACATAAATTGTTTATTAACAAAATATAAATTTTTTATTACTGCAATTTTATTTTTAAAGACACTCGTGCGGATACGCATGTATCATAACATCATATATACGGATACACACGTATCATAACACATATCATATATATATATATATATATATATATAAAGAATCTTTCTATTTTTTTCTATTATTTCCCAACCTAATGTTTAAGTTTAGGTCGCAAAATACAAGGAAACCTTTTCTTTTATTTCCTAACCTACCATCTAAGCTCAATTTATGAAATACAACGAAAAACAAAGAAACCTTTTCCTTTTTTCGTAACCGAACCTAAATCAATAATACAGTAAAAACACTCATCAACTCCGAAAATCTGCTTTTAATAATGAGAAAAAAAAAAACACAATGAAGAACATAAAAATGAATGGGAACGAAACTTTCTCAGAAAATAAATTCATGAGTACAAATCATACAGTGGGACCTGATAGCTATTCATAATTTGAGTAACAATATTGTGAAAAGTATCTTCATGATTTTTCCCATAAATTTGACACTACATATATTCATTGATGTGACCCATCAACATATGTTTACAGCTGCCATTTACTCTTTTAGTTACACTTTTTAGTTTCTTCCACTGGGCTTCGATATTATTCGTATGTACGTGCTCTTGTATGTGGATCTACAAAATGTTCGTTGTGTTTCACCATTAAATGTTTGTAATTCTTTTTTTCTAAGGCTGTAATACAGCTATGTGCACACCATTCATCTGTTATGATGGTAGTAATTTTCTTCACTTTTCTAATAATGCGCAAGAGTTTTTGCTTTCCAATTTTTTATCAATTTCATGAAGACAAATTTAGATTCTCTTTCGAACACACCAAACACCCATTTCTTCTTAGCAGTTAAATTTTTTCCTCTGTGATGTTTTGGTTTTACCAATACAGTTTCATCTGCTTCTACAATTTTCCCCGATCCACCCAACTTAATGGGTTTTTTATCAACTGCAATTCGCAAATATATCTTCGTTTCTTATAAAACTTAATTGCTGTCACTTTCGAAATCTCCAGATGGAATGCTGTCGTAGTAACTGGCGTGCACGTTGACCAAAAGTATATAATGTACATTATCTTTTTCAATGAAAGTTTTGTATTTTCCATAAAACTATGTTTGAATAAAGAAACTCGCGAAGAACATTTTTTACAACACCACAACTTTCCACATGACTCTGTTCGTGATTCAATTAGATGAAAATAATCATTGCACTTAAAACAATACAATTTCAGTCTTATCAATTTAGTTTTCATCAAAAAATCAAGCAACATTTTATTTTCCTTACAAATTTCTTTCATCTTTAAAAGATTCATCGCTACTATTACCTATTCACCATTCATTACAAACTATTATACACCGTTCTTTACTGGTAAATACACATCATAATGCCACCAATGACTACACAGTAGCTTGTCATCTGTCGTGCCCACCACCAATCATTTCATTTCATTGTTTGCCATGCCTACCTGTCAATTAATATATCCTTCTCAATTTCTGCTCTAGACCGATAACACCTACTGTCTGTTTACCGAACAAGCAGCGCTAGACTCCGGTGTCGGGAAATTTTCCACGTAAGTTATCCGACATTTCTCGGGGTTCTTGTGCAAGCTTTCTTTACCTTAGCCCATTGCTTTCTCTGTACTTGTTCCAGCAGCTCTATACCCTTCCTAAAATGGGCCTTCCAGACCTGTATGCAATACTCAAGGTGTGACCTAACCATTACCTTATACAAAAGGATAATCAACTCCTTATCCCTGCTAGCAAGATACTGCATATCATTAATAAGACCCCATGACCTACTCTAACAGCATGTCTGCACTGTCAGAAAACTTCATATCTGACTGAACAATTACCCCCAGGCCTTTTTCATTCTCTATTGCCCTGGGTGTTGTACCACATGGTATGCAACTCTGGGGTTACTGCTACCCATATGCAGTTACTGCTACCCGTTGCATTTGTCAATGTTAAACTTCGGTTACCACTTCTCAGCTCATCTGCCCAACTTTTCTACATCCTGTTACAGTAGTGTACTGTCATTAACAACCCTGCCAACCTTTGTATTGTCTCAGGTTTTACACGTCATTTCAAGACGGTTTCAGTACCAGTTATGCGATCTGCTTCCATTTGCAGCTCACATTACCAAACTGACCTAGGGATCTTCAATGCCTTCAATCTTCAATGAAATGTCATGTACAGACCAACTACTTAGATGGCACTATTATTCTCAACTGAAAGTCTGCAAGAATGATGCTGAATGCTGCATCTTGCATTCACAATCATAGTATTTCTGCTCGAAGAAATGTGAGCATATTTATAGTGACAAGCATTAGCAAAGACACAAGATGCAAGAAAGCAAGCTTATATAGCATCAGCCAAAAAAAAAAAAAAACAAACCCTTTATTTCACCCATCCACTTGTTCCAAATATTTGTCAAGTTCTGCCTTGAATCTATTTATGCTATCAACTTCTACAATGACAGATGGAAGTTTGTTCCAGCAATCAACCACCTGCTGGTTAAAGGAAAACTTCCACACATCTATCCTACAACTGTCTTTACTCAATTTGAACTTATGCCCTCTCAGGTGATTATTCTGAGCAAGAGGAAGAATCCCATCAGCATTGAACATGCTCAAACCATTCAAGGATTTATACACCTCAATCAGATCACCTCACAGATGCCTAGTCTCCAGACACTGTAATTTGCAAAACTTAAGCCTATCATTATCATGTCTGCCAGGGGCAAAGGTTGATGACGTTGTAGAGCGAATATCATCTTTTAAGGGCACAAAAGGTGATATAGTTGTACACGTTGGCACTAATAATATTAAGAGTAGGAGACCGGCAGAATTACTTAACAAGTACAGGTCACTGTTGAACAAAAGCCGAGAATTAGGGTTGAATTTGAAAGTGTCTGCAATTCTGCCCAGACACGATAGGAGGGAGTATATGATGAGAGCCTTGTCGATCAATTCGGCCCTGGAAAGATTGTGCAAGGCTCAAGGGGTAGAATTTTTTTCAGCCTGGACTGTACTTGTTAACAGGAGAGATTGCTTCTACAGGGATGGGATACACTTAAATAGAAAGGGTGCAAGAATATTTGCTGATGCTATCGAGGCAGTGTTAGGTGGGTCGGAAAACTGCTAGCTTGAGGGGAGACAAAGACCAATAGATTGACAGTAGCCACTGGCAGAGGTGAAAGAGATTCTTGCACTGCTTCTATTAGAATGAGCAGAAGCCTGAAAAACAAGATGCATGGTATTTCAGAGACTGCTGGGAGCCATTGTGGTACAAGTAAACATATGGGTTGTGTTAGGGTAGCTAAGAATAGAAACAGGTGCAGGTATACTTGCGTGTACACCAATGCTAGGAGTTTAGTAAATAAATTTGATGAATTTGAGGTATTGCTCAAAACATCGAAGGCAGATATTGTTGGGATATCAGAGACGTGGTGTCACACAGATATAAGGGATGCGGAACTGCAATTTGGGGAGTACAACGTCTACAGAAAGGATAGACAGGATAGGAAGGGGGGAGGTGTTATGCTATTAGTTAAGAAACACATAAAAACCAAGGAAGTGAAGCCAGTCGACATCGCTGGACAGTGCAGTGTGGAGTCAGTTTGGTGTGACATAAGCATTGGGAGATCAAAATTGAGAGTAGGAGTGTGCTATAGGCCTAATGACTCTGATGAGTATAATAGAGTGGGAAATAGAGTGGGCCAGTAAATCAGAGTGTCTTATAATGGGAGATTTTAATTTCCCAGATATTGACTGGAATTTGGGGGCTGGATACTCACACACTAGCAGGGCTTTTGTGGATTTATTGGATGATTGTTTTCTACATCAGCATGTTCGGGAGGCAACTAGAGGGAGTAATACTCTTGATTTGATTATCAGCAGTGATTCTTCATGCATCAAGAATCTGCAGATAAATGAACCACTAGGTGGCAGTGATCACAGTGTGCTGAAGTGGGATTTACTCAAAGAGGTAACTACCATTAGGGGTAAAGGGAAGGGTTATTGCTTCCGTAAAGGCGACTACGATGGACTGAGACAGTATTTAAATTCTATACAGTGGGACCAACTGATGATGTTACCAACAGCAAATTCAAAATGGGAAGCATTCAAAGAACCATGCTGTGTCTGAGCTATAACTGAAGTCTTGTCTAAATGATCCTGCAGTGCATCTTTAACCAGTGCCTCCATTAATTTAACTGGAACAGAAGTTAAACTAACAGGTCTGCAATTACCTGTCTCCCTTTCATCTTCATTTGTGGATTGGGGGTCACATTTGCACATCTCCAGTCCATGGGTACCTCCCCTGAATCCAGGGAAGCTCTCATAATTATGGCTAAGGGTTTGCTTACTTCCTTTGCCACCTTCTTTAATAATAACTGATAGATTCCATCCACCCCAGGTGCCTTTCTTGTGTTTATCTTCAATAATTTCTCCTCCGCTTTACTCTCAGTTATTATAAGATTATCTAGCTTACTGCCAGAGTTGAATAGACCTCTGGCATTCCCCTCCCTGAATAACTCCTCATGTGTGAATGTCGATGCAAAATATTCATTCAGTTTGTTAGCTACCTGAGCAGGATCATCAACAGTTGAACCATCGATATCAAGTGGACCAATCTGATTCATCCCCTTCCTTCTAGAGTTTACATAAGTAAAGAACTCTTTGCAGTTTTTCTTTGCATCCTTTGCCAAAGATTTCTCATAATCTCCCTTCGCTTGCCTAACCTTCTTTGTAACTTGGTTACAGACCAGCTGATATCTATCACAGGCTTCTGTGTCACATGTTAATTTATATGTATCCCATGCATTTTTCTTCTCTGTCACATATCTAATTAGTTCATCTGACATCCATTTAGGCCTGAATCTTGAACAATATTTCTTTGTTAGTGTGGAAAGCCAAGTGGCTTCCAAGATTAATTCTTTGAATGCTTCCCATTTTGAATTTTCTGTTGGTAACATCATCAGTTGGTTCCACCGTATAGAATTTAAATATTGTCTCAGACCACCGCAGTCACCTTTACAAAAGCAAAAACCCTTCCCTTTACCCTTGATGGTAGTTATCTCTTTGAGTAAATCCCACTTCAACACACTGTGATCACTGCCACCTAGTGGTTCCTTTATCTGCAGATTCTTGATGCATGAAGAATCACTACTGATAATCAGATCATGAGAATTACTCCCTCTAGTTGCCTCCCGAACATGCTGCTGTAGAAAATAATCATCCAATAAATCCACAAAAGCCTTGCTAGTGTGTGTGTGTGTGTGTGTGTGACCAACCCACAAATTCCAGTCAATATCCGGGAAATTAAAATCCCCCATTAAAAGACACTCTAATTTACTGGCCCACTCTATTTCTCTGCACAATTGCTCATTATACTCGTCAGATTCATTAGGCCTATAACACACACCTACTCTCATTTTTCCTTTCCCAGTGCTTATGTCACACCAAACAGACTCAACAGTGAGGTTCAACACATACTACTTGGGTAGAAAGTGAGCTACTTTCAATAGAGGGGCATCTATATATTAACAGTATCATAAAGTGTAAATATTATTAAAAAAATTTAAACAAACATATTACATATATATTCAGTACTATTAGTTACTTCTATTTCTGGGTTTATTTCAAAATTTCAAAAGAAAAAAATTCAAATCCAAATTTGACTAAACCGAATTGACTAGACCTCCCCCCTGGGGGGGGGGGGGCTAGTCAATTCGGTTTAGTCAAATTTGGGTATTTGTCAGGGAACTGGATACAGCTACCCTGTCAGATTAAAATGTCATCATCTGGACATGGTGAGAGAAATGGGTTTGGCTATGGATTATTGTTTTGCTGTTGGGGCTGTAAGGTCTGTCTCTGGATATTTATACACATCTCAAATACTTTTTGTGGGAAGCTTGTGAAATCTTTATAATTATTTTCTTCTATTATAAATAAATGTTCTTGTTCCCTGGGTAGGGGGCCAATTTCTGCTATTAATTGGATTCTTTGTATATCACAAATTATACATTCACTGAGAATGTATGTCCCATCTTCACTTTTACCACAGGTACAGTTTGGATCATGAGTCAGCCCCTAAGGAAGTTAATTTAGCCTTTAGGGATCATTTTAGAGCTGTACTTGAAATGTAAGGAAGACTGGATCTAGGCATGATGTCCATCATAATCTCAAAAGACATCAGTCATATTGCATGATGGAAGAGATGGGGGAAGGGGTTTGCCAGAGCTTTGCTCTTGAGACTGAAAACATGGGTTCCACCACTTTAAGCCTCTAATAAGCAAAGTGGTGGTATTGCACCAGTTAATGAGAGTCATCTACCACCTAGTACTGCCTTGTAAAACAGAAGAGCAGCAATTTTCTGTATGGTGTAGGTGCCACACCTTTACCACTGCTACATTGGTTTGCATCTATGTGGGCACCTCCACTTTATACTAGATTCTGTATTTTGGGACTTATACATGGGGTTACACTCAAGGTTACTAACAGTCCCACCATTGTGGAGGTGCAAACAGAGGATTCGGCTGTCACAGACTGAATGGACTTCATTGAAATTTGGTCCACCTGACTTGAGTGTCACCTGAATATCAGTTCATTGGCAGTTCCCAGGTAGCAAGCCCAGCTTGACAAACTGATAGAATGTCTAGGACAGCCTCAAGAACCAATATAAGGAATAATATATAAAATTAAAAATAATAGAAGGATCAATATAATACAGGGTGTTTCAAAAGTGATGGGTCAATAATTTAAAGGTGAACTGTACAGACTACAATATGCAAAAAAAGCCTAGTAAATGGGTCCTTAAGTGAATCATTTTCGAGATATTGCACATTTCTAGTTGGGATCTACTACTGATAAGGTGAACTCAGAGTTGGGATCCACCACTGACTTGTTTGTTTAGATTAGGTTATGCTCATTCTCACCCTTTCCCCTCTCTCAATGCTCTGAGACATAGCAGACATACTAGTACTTGTCAAAGGATAGTCAATACGGAAAGAGGTTACAGCAATGAAGAGTATGCAGACATGCACTTCATGTATGGTAAAGCCAATGGCAGCGCACTCGAGGCTGCATGTACTAAGAAGCATTTCCCTGGCGAAGGCAGCCCAACAAGTGCACATTCATTAGGGTACATCAATGCCTTAAAAAACATGGGCGCTTTGCATATGGAATACGAGCAGGTTGTCCCAGAAGCATAACACCTGATGTTGAGGAATGGGTGTTAGAAAGAATAGAACAAAATCCAGGAATTTCGACAATGGACAGGAACACTCTGCAAGAGCTTATACTGAGTCATAGTAGTGTGTGGCGATGCAAAATTTGCCAATTGCCATACGCCTACCGTATGCAGCGTGTACAAGGTCTTGGCAATACAGACTACCCTCCCAGAGTGAACTTTTGCCAGTGGATGCAACAACAGTGTGTCCTGAACCCCCAATTTTTAAACAACGTTTTGTTCACTGATGAATCTGGGTTTACTCGTGATAGTATTTTTAATTTTCATAACTATCATGTTTGGTCCGACAAAAATCCTAATGCAATTCACAAGTCACGACATCAGCAACGTTTCTCGTTGAATGTCTGAGCAGGACTACTAGGAGACTCTAATTGGACCACACTTTCTGCTAAACAGGCTAATAGGAGAACTGTACCTTCAGTTCCTGCAGAATGTTCTTTCAGACTTGCATGATGATGATAATGTTCCACTTCAGCAATGCCAGAACATGTGGTTTATGCATGATAGTTCCCCGGCACATTTTGCTTGAGTTGTGACTCGGTATCTAACTAGAAGGTATAGTCAACAGTGGATAGGTAGAGGTGGGTCTGTAATGTGTCCTCCCAGATCACCAGGCTTAAATCCTATGGATTTTTGTATCTGGGGTCATGCAAAAAGCTTGGTATACACTTCTGACATTAACACAGTTGAGGAATTTCAGCGTCAAGTTGAAGGAGCCTTTCAGCAAATCAAAAATGACCCAGGAATGCCTGAAAGGATTCACAACTCAATGCAGAGAAGACTACAAAGCTGCGTACGGATGCAATGACAGCATTTTGAACACCTTTCGTCAGTAGCGGATTAAGATCGGTTGAGGCCCCGGGCGCAGAAGAAAATATTGGGCCCCTTAAAAAAAAGAGAGACAGGGAAAATAAAAATACATGTTAACCATTTTTTTAAATAAATAAAAAATATTATGTACTATTAATGTTTTATTTCCAATAAAATTTGAATATAATATATGTATAATATAATTAATAATAGCATAATAATAATCACAAAGTTTTGAACTAATAGTTGAACATATTAGTTCAACTAATTTGTTGGGGTTTTGCGTGGGCCCTTCAGAAGTCGGGGCCCAGGCCGCGCGCCCGGTGCGCCCGCCGTTAAATCCGCCTCTGCCTTTCATAATATCCTGTAACATGTAACATCTGTAAAATCCTGTGATGTTGAAACCAAAAATTAAAAATGTATTATCTTATGTTTAATAAAACCAACCTTGGCAAAGGATTCACAACTTTTTGCTAAACTAGTGCTCCAATTGGTTTGGTGGCAGATCTTAAAGAAAATGTGCATTATGTCGAACACGGTTCATTTGTGGCCAGATGTTCAATGGGACTTTTTTGCTTATTTTAGTTTATACTTTTCCCCTTCAAATTATTGACCATCATTTTTGAAACACCCTGTATAGTCTCAAGGACCAATATATTAATACAGTATTAACAAATAAAAGGTACGTCATGTAGGGAGCAGTAATCCCAGATTAACATTCCAATTTTGTGATACCACACTCAGGACAGTGAAGAATGAAAAAGATCTTGGAGTAATAGTACAGTCAGATATGAAGTTCTCTGAGCAGTACAGACAGGTACTAGGATAGCTCATGGGATTTTGTCTATGTTATACAGGAATTTTGCCAGCAGGGATAAGTAGGATTATCCCATTATATAAAATAATGGTTAGGCCAATTTTGAATACTGCATACATGTCTGGAAGCTTCATTTTAGTAAGTATATGGATCTGTTGGAACAGGTGCAGAGAAGAGCAACAAAATTGGTTTGGAGCACAATAGGGGACACAAACTATAACACTCTTTGGGACACAAACTATAAGCATCATGTTTGGAGACTAAGCACCTGCAAGGAGATCTGATTGAGATGTTTAAGGCCTTGAATGGATTGAATAAGCTCAATGCTGATGGAATCCTTCCTCCTGCTCACACACAAAAAAATATATATTCAAATTGAATATATATTCACAGGTTGGAAATTCTAAAATTTGTCTTCAGCCAGAGGGTGGTTAATTGTTGGAACAAACTCCCATGAGATTGGCAGTTTGAATAAATTCAAGAACTAGATAAACTGTTAGATGGCATGGACAGGTGAAACGGGAAGTGCCGTGTTTTTTTTTTTTTTTTTCTTTCCTGGCTGATGTATCAGCCTGCTTTCTTGCATCATTTTTACGATAATAATAAATTATATGCTTCATCAATTTTGTTTGAAATTTGAAAATATGGCCACTTTGGCATTAGGCAGGGTTCAAAAGTTATTCAGTATTTTGCCAGAGGAATTCTTAAAGGTAGTCTGTGCAAATCTCAGAAAAAAAAATAAGTTTTTCTCCATGAATTATAATGGGTTTTATAGCCTGCACATGAAAGTTGGCTTTCGAACAATTATATATATTTTTCTATAATCTTATATAACCTTGTAAGACCTATTATAAAATATTTAAAATAAAAAAAAAAAAAAAAGACATCATGTGAACTTGCATACCAAAATGGTCTAAGCAGCAGAACTCTTGGAAACCAAACCACTGATTCTTGGCTAGCCCTTGGACTCACAAGAACAGCAGAGTACCTAATAAGAAAAAGTACCTGATAGGAGTAAATCTTATAGGAGAATGTTATATCCATTGAACGGGACATCAAGAACCAGCCATGGCCCTAGAACAAATGCCACACTGGACACATGCCTTTCTCCTCCAATTCTCCATTCTCCTTGAGATCTAGGGAGCCCTATGTTATATTCAGATCTATGAAAAATGACCCACCTATTCTCCACCCCTTTCTTGACACATCAATGAACAGAGCTTAAAACTATAAATTCTGCCACTCCCCCTGCACTGCTAAGCCTCTTACTCCTTAACTCTCCCCCCATCAACAATGAAAAACCTGGCATTATGGTAATTTCATTACTGTTTATGAAACATTTCTGTGCTGGTTATAACTGTGCTGATATCTCTTCTGTCTATTTTACACACTTACCTACAAAAATAAGAATTATTTTATTTTATATTTGAAAAATCTAATGCTTAACTTTATAAATGGATCTAATGCTGATGCTCCTGTAATATACTAAAAAAATTCTATTATTCCTATTTTACTTTTTTTTTTTAATAAAAAAAACAGTGTATGTAACCTGCATGCACGAAAAATGTTTTATTTTATGTGAAAACATCCTTGGCTTGGATGAGGTTAAAGGGTTTTAGGAATGAAAAGAATCCAAACACGTTTAACATTTTAAAGCATTTATTTTTTTTGGACAGTTTCATCAATTTGAGGTTGCAATGGGTAGTTTACTTACAATGGGTTTTTAATAACTAAAATATGATACATACCCTTGAGATTATAAAGAGTAGAGAATGGAGTTTGATATTATCAGAGGCTTTTCCAGTAGAAATGGACACTAGCTGATTTATCATATTGTTGTGTTCATACAATTTCCCATACATTCTTTAGGAGCATTATTAATCCACTAAAGAAAGTGAGCGTGTGGACTGCCACAATTTTGAAATTCGATCTGTTTAAAATTGTTGATGACGTAATATTGTCGAAATAGACTGAAATGCTCAGACTGAAGTAAAGTTAAAATACAATCCACAAGTTTATTGAAATGAATTGCACGGGTTACGACCTCTTCATTAACTAAAGTCGCCTTTTCTATGAAATGCTTGATTGTCAGGAATATACAAACCATCATGTTCTAATTTGTATAAAATTTTTAGCAATTTAGGCCAACCGATTTCACTTGCACTCAAAGTTAAGAAGAACATAGGTTTACTCAATTGTCTGATCATCACACACAGATCTCTTTTATGTTGTGTCCAGTAATAAGTTGAATTAGGAATCGATTTCAAAAGCACTAAATTGTTTTCAGTGCAGTTATTGATGTACTCTCGAAATTGGATTTGTTCTTTGGTGAGCTTAGTATCTTTTCCGACGTATTTAAAAGCAACTGTTAATGAATCTTGGGTTTTTAAGACTCATTTTAAGACTCCATGCTGATCTGAATGTAATGCCTCTATAGTTAGAGCACAGCAGCTTTCACCCTTCTTGTGAATTGGTGGTATGATGTAAGTGTCCATTCATCAGGGATTTTTTCCTCAGACCATATTAAAGTATCAGATTATGTATTATTATTATTATTAGCCATATGATGCAAGGAAGCCTGAAGCTCATGCTGCACTAGCCAAAAAAAAAAAAAAAAATTCTGAATTAATTTCTGAACCTGAGAGAGAGAGAGAGAGAGAGAGAGAGAGAGAGAAAAGAAGAGCCAGAAGTAGAAGGGAATCACCAAAAAAGAGAAGAATGATGATATCCGGCTCAGGACCCTGGTTCTTCTCCATAGTGTCACTCCAGCATCCTTAAGCAACTCTGCAGTTATTCCATCAGCTCCTGGTGCTTTAAGCACTTTTTTTCATCAAAGTACAATAAAGGTTAGGGGGAGATCAACAAGTTAAAGCAATATATAGTTAGCATAAAATGAAAAAAAATAAACTATATGGAGATGAGTATGGTACATCCAGGGTCCTGAGCTGGATATCGTAATTCTTATCTTTTTTGGTGATTCCATTCTACTTCTGACTCTCTCAGGGTAACTCAGAAATTTTTTTTGGTTGGTGCAGTATAAGCCTTAGGCCTCCTTGGCCTAAGATAACTTTCACAGCTAATTAAGCTGTGAAAGTTATCTTTAATAATAATGTCTTTTTCTTGTTTTTTGCATTAAAGAACTAATACCATGACTAAGGCTATGTCTGAAGTTAAGTGCATTCTGTGGTCAGTTCTGCAGGATAAAAAAACACGTTTCTTAGGACGGGGAGAGAAGACTGTTTAATCTCACTGAAAACTTGATGGCTCTTTTTCGTGATATATATATGTGTATATTTATTTTCATTTATTTATTTTTTTTTTTTTACATATATATACATAAAATATACATGCCAAAATACACGCTGAAAACGTTTGGACATGAACGCATTTCACTAATCACAGATGTAAAAACTTAAATGAAGGGTATCTCCAACAGATTTCAAATTTCATAACTTACGGCGGCTGAATAACTTTCCCCAGCATCTGTCTGCCCTTCTGCCATTTCTTTCAGAAACAGAAAACTCACTAAATATGAACATATACACTGTGGGTGGTGGTGCAGCTCTCCTAATTAACCCTTGGTTACAGTGATAGATTTATCTAATCGATATCTGTTATACAAGTTTCACGAAGTCATCATATGACATAAATGGGACAATATCACATACTAGGCTATATATACATTTTTTTTTTTTTTCTCTCTGTTCAACAGCTGAGGCGATTAACCCAACTTTTTACTATGGATATCACTACAAATCTGGAGTACGGCGTTTCATTTCGGCCAAACGGAGAAAAAAAACAAATAAATAAATAAATGACATACACAACAATCCCATTGTAAACACTGATAAAAACTGATTTACAAATAACAACTTCTGCTTTATTTCTCTCGTCAGCCAAATTAAACCCACTGTTCTGACCCGTCGCTGCCGAAAGCGACTCTTACAATCGATTTCTTGTAACGACAAGAACCCATTCATTACGTACCGTTACGTACACGATTCGCAGAAACAGCACCCTAACAACACAGTTTACTGTTCTCGAAAACCAACTCGTCCAAATTTTTGCCACTTAGGTTGGGAAAATACCAATTTTCCAAATACCAAATATGTCGGGAAAATACCAATTTTCCCGACATATTTTCTCTTTTAAATTCGATTTTACCTTTTGATCGCACACTGACTTTCTCGCTGAGTAATGAGATGCTAACTATAAAGGTTTCTATAAGAATTCCTAAGCGGATGGGGAGTGATAGAAAGGTTTCTATAGGAATTAAGGGGGATGGAAGCATTTCCCTGCTTTCATCACCCCCAGTGTGCAAGATCTTAGTTGTTGAGGTCGAAACGAAAATTTTTGATCAGGCAATAACCCAAGATATTTTGTGTGATAAGATGAAAGCAGGGAACTGCTTTCATCACCCTTCTTATGGCACTTTTTTGTCTTATTTCTTAAAATTATAAAAAAATATTGGTAAAACTCTATAGGTAAGATCTTAGGTGCTAGTACAGTGGTTTTCAACTGGGATGCCACGGCACACCAGGGTGCCGCAACAACATTCTTGGGGTACCGCGTAATTTGGGTTTAAGTTACTTAAAGTTATTATTATTTTTTTTTCTTTTTGAAATTTATATATTTATTTCATTATAAAAAGGGTACAATATAAAGGGTACGGTACAATATCCATTGTACCATTTCTTTTAAATTTTGTTGTGATCTATAATTGATCTTTATTTAGTACCTCTATATAAAGAATACAATTATTATATAGGTACATATTAAAGGTCGAAAACCCACTGTGTTAGGTGTTTCTTTTGGCCTAGGGGTGCCGTGAAAAATTAATGGGACAGTAAGGACGCCGTGAATCGAGAAAGTTTGGGAACCTCTGTACCACAGAGTAGTAGAACCATTATTAAATCATGTGGACAGTAGTAATATTAGAGGTATGAGGTATGAGGTATGAGGTATTGAGGGTCTAGCGGCTCCTGGGATTTTTCCCATCTCCGCGAATGTTCTATGTATCGGTGACAGTACCCTGTCAAAGCCAGAGATTTAGAAGTGTGTGGGTCATGAGTAGTGTTATATGTTGTGCCCATTGTTTCTCCGGCTTATTGGCCGCCAGGCCCCTAATGGGACCAGACGTTGCCCATACCTCGCCACGTGGAGGCTAGCTGGGTGTTACCATTGAGTCAATTGTACTCTGGCAGGTCCTGCCACTTACTTTCCTGGGATTTTAGTGGCTAGGACCTAAAATAAAATTGGAACGACCGCGGTTGATTTTAAATCACTTACATTAAAGCACTAATATGGGGTTTGACGCTGAAAGCCTGTTTCTAAAGTGCCTAAAAGGTTGGGCGAAAATTTTTGGTGTATTTTAAATTTGGACGTGTAGGGCTATACGCTGTGCAAGAAAAAGTGCTGGGAGGGGAGAGTGAAGGCTGGGGGGTGAAATAGGAAGAAGAGGGTCGATAGGGTAGGTGACCCCCAATTTTTCAGTGAGGCATGCCCATGCCCCACCAGAGGGAAGAAATGGTGTGGCAGGGAAGAGAGGCGACAGCAAGCCGTCACCTCCCTCCCCTGCCGGGAGTGGGAGTAAAAGAATTGCACTGCACAAGAGAGTGCAGAGCATAGAGCCAATATGGCTCCGTTGAGGCAGCAACTTGGAGTTTCTCTATCTTCGTTGGTCTTCTCTGTCATTGATAGCCATATTTTTCCTCAGCTAGGAACACTGGTCAGGTCCATTGTTGGTCTGTTAGCTATGGCTGTGGTTCCCTTCATCATGGAAAGCTCCGCAGCTCCATGGGGTTATTCTTGCGATCGCTGGTTTTAGATGATTAGTAGTAAGCAGGTTCCTGGGCGAGGTTCTCCTTGAGTCATCTCCACGCGTGTTCTGTGTCTCCTTTTTTTTTTTTTTTTTTTTTATCTTCTTCTGTAGATGGCTATCAGTGTTTTACGCCTACCAAATAGATTTTGGGCATATTCCTTTAACTCCCTGTATTCCTCAAGCGAGTCCAATAAATGTGATTCCAAGTTCTTGGGGAGGTAGTGTATTGCAGTGATCAGTCTGCACCTGAGGTCCTCATAATGGGTGCAATCATACATAATGTGCTCCCAGCACTCAAGCTCCCCACAGGCACATCTCGGATCCACCTCAATCCCCAGCGCTGCCAGCTTGGCTTTAAAGGCCCCGTGACCAGTCAATAAATAGGTGGTATATAAGCCAGGTTGAAACCAAGTTGGGGGACTGGGGTACATCCTGTCGATGTTCGGAATGAATTTCCTGGTGATATTTCCCTTATTTGAGTTGGCCCAACGCTCCTGCCAAACTTGCATCAGGTGTTTTTGCAGCCTTGTCTTTTCATTTTTTTGTGGTGCATTAACGTCCACAGTATAGCCATGGTATGTACAAGGTATTCCTTTCTCTATGTGGTAGTTCATTCCCCTACGCATGATCTCTAAGTCAAGGGGAAGAGCTCCGGCCAAGACCTGCAGCGCGTGGGTACTGGTTGTCCTACAAGCACGTGTAACTGTCAGTAGGATTGTTCTTTGCGTTGCATCAAGGATGCGTCGGTTTACTACAGTTCCTGTTTTGGAAAACCATATTGCTGAGGCGTAAGTGATGATCGGTAGGAAGGTTGTTTTATAAAACAATGACAGGGTGCGTTGGTTTAACCCCCAGTCCCGCCTGACGATCCTAGCCACCAATCCAGAGTATCTTTTGATTTTGGCTCTGATATAAGTTAGATGGTGTTTAAAGGTAAGATTACCATCCAGTATAACTCCTAAATATTTTAACTGGGTCACTAATTTTATTGTGGTAGGTCCCACCTTTATTTGTGGCGGTCTACGTATATCAAGCTTGCCTTTTAGCAGGACGGAGGACGTCTTTGTTGTTGATATCGTCAGGCAGTGGGTTCTGGTCCAGTTTTGCAATATCAGCATTGCCTGATTGGCCTTTTCCTCTAGCTGGGCCCGGCTATCTGCAGCAATGGTGAGGACCAAATCATCAGCAAAGGCCTGGGAGCGCACATCACCGAGGTGCAAAGCCAAGAACCCATCCAAAACCATATTCCACAGGAGCGGTCCCAGAACAGAACCCTGGGGACAGCCCCTGTGGACATCACGATTCACTCTACCATAAGGTGCTTCCACGATGATGCGTCTCTCGGAGAGATATGACCTAATTATGGAGTATAAGTTGATCGGCACTTGTGCCAGCCTTAGTCTTGCCAGTACGCTCGGCCACCAAATGGTGTCGAACGCCCCAGCGAAGTCAACGGAGATGGCTAGAAGATATTTATTATTGCAGTTTGCTGCTAATTCCGATAGGCTACGCAAGGCTTCCACAGTAGACGAACCCTTCTTGAATCCGTATTGCGATGTCTCTGTGAGTTTCGCTGCCTGGTAATGCTGATGTATCCTTGTGCAGAGTAGTCTTTCAAGCAGTTTGCTTGCAATCGGCAGTAGGGCTATTGGCCGATAAGAGTTTGGCAGGTGGGGTGGTTTGTTCGAATTTTTGGCGATTAATTTTACCTTTGCTGTCTTCCAATTTTTGGGGAAGATGCCCTTAGCCAAGCAGCTGTTATATAGGTGTAAGAGGAGGTCTGGAACGATCTCCACGGTCTTCTTAATAATTTCGGGTTCTAAGTAGTCCAGGCCTGGACATTTATTATTTCTTATCAGGGTTGCCATTTGTTGTAGTTCATCCCGTGTGAAGGGTGGCTCCTGAGTGTCTGTTGAATAAACTTCATTATCTTGACAGATGATAAGTTGCTCTGGCAGTGTTGGCTCTATTGGTTTCGGGAAGATGGCATCCAATATATTGCTTATAGATTGTTGCCACGTGGTGGTATAATCACCTTGTGGTGTCTGGGTGGTTGAAATGACTTCCCCCCTGGGAAGTTTATTCGTCACTATCTTGTATACCACACCCCAGGGTTCAGTGTTCCCTGTTGTGCTAACAAAGGTCTCCCAGGCCTTGCGTTTGCTCTTGACGATCGCATTTGTGTAGCTGTTTCTGGCTTCTCTATATCTTTCCCTTAAAGCTTCAACCTCATGGGCCGGCCATGCGCGCCTTGCCCGTTGGAATTGTTTTCTTCTTTTAATTGTTTCTCGTCTGAGCTGTTGAATTTCCAGGGTCCACCACGGGACAGCCCCCCGGATCAGGCTTCTTCTTTTTATTGCTGCATTGCTGGCTTCTGTTATTATCTTGGTTACTTTAGTTTGGGTTTTATTGGGTTCCTCGAGCTGATTTGTCTCAGTTAGATGTTGGGCCGTTGCTGGTATTAGGATTTCCTTAAAACGTTCCCAATTTGCTTTGCGAATGGCATAGCGGCTTTGTATTTGCTTGGATATTGGGGCTCTGTCAAGTGACCTTGCTATCTGATAGGTAATCACTCTGTGATCGGACGTTGTCCACGAATCCCGAACAAGCCAATCCTTTATATAGCCTGCGACGTTCCTAGTGGACAGCGTGACGTCGATCGTGGCCTCCCACAGTGTGTACAGAACGTGGGCAGTTGGTGCGGCCGATTTAGTACCATGATCGGGGAGTTAGTAAGATATTCGTCTAGTATTTGCCCGTTCCGAGTTCCGCTTCTGTCCGGAGTCAGGCTGTGCCAGGTGGGGGATCGGCAATTGACATCCCCCCCCCCCTATGATTATTTTCTCGTCTGGGAGCAAGTCTACCAAAACTTGAAGGTATTGTGTAGCTGGGGTAATGTCCTCCCCCGGTCTACAGTACAGTGCCACTATGTAGAACTGGCCTAGCGGCGTCAATACGTGGGCACAAGCTGCCCATGACGAGCATAGTTGTTTAACTTTCGTGACTGTGTAGTCTGGGTTGCGTACCACTACCGCCGCCCAAGGGGTATCTTCCTCTTCGTGTACTATCTTATATGTGATTGGGTATCCACACACCCGTTTAGAATGGGTGTACGGCTCCTGGAGTATGAGAATGTCTGCATTGATTTCGTCAGCTTTTATCCTTAGCTGTTCTGCCACTGCTCTGGCTCTTTGCGCATTTTGTTGGATGATCTCTATTTTGGATGTTTTATATTTCTTATTGTTTGTCTCCATAGTCGATTCTCTTTTGGTATTGACCCTTTGCTTTGATATAGACCGGGCAGTTTGGATCTCTGATCGAATGTGTGTATTCCATTTTGGCTGCTTTACAATTGGCACAGGTTGGATCCTGTTCCCTGTTGGGGCAAGTTTTGTATTCATGGCCCTTGCCAGAGCAATGGCCGCAAGTAGGCGTTGTCTGAGTACAGGTGTGGGTTGTGTGTCCGAACTTGCAGCACCGAAAGCATTTCGGCACCGCTGCATGCTCCCGGAACCGGTGGGATCCCCATTCTATATATATTCTGTTGCATTTTTTCAGCTGTTGCCATGCAGATGGGTCTAGTTCAACTACCCAGTTCCTATTGGTTCCCGATCTGGTACCGGTTGAATACCTTGGTGTTACCATGCATTTTTTTTGTGCGTCCTGGGCTAAATTCCTTAGATTTCTGGTGACAATTTCAGTTGCTAGTTGTTCAGGCGTTACGTCTTGGTCTACATTAAATATTATAATTGAAGGCCCACGCTTTTTTGGCGGCTCCGCTGTTAGCCCTAACTTGACAAGTTTTGGGTTTTCCATTATTGCCTGTATATCTTCCTTATTTTCTGTTTCTATTATTATTCCTGTGCTTCTTGTTTTTCTTATTGTTTTAATTCTAGTAGTCCTCAAGTCATCTTTCATCTCTTTCATAAATTTAACCTTCAGTTCTTCGCTGGATTGGACATTTTCAGTGTTTTCCAGGGTTGTCGGTCTGAGAACCACCAAGTTTGGTGTTTTCAAGAGTGGTTGCCTTTTTTCTTGTTGCCCTTCTTCGTTTGGTTGTAACTGATTTGAGCCATTCCTCAGCGCCTGGACATATGTGGGGGCACGCTGTTGCATTTGATTTGCCCCACATTGTTCGTAGATTTGTATCTTCACGTTTGCCTTTTCATTTTCTAGGAAGGTCTCTATCAGCATGGCTTCCATCTTACTGAAAATGTTTACAATCTGCGATCTAATACCTGTTGTAATTCTGTTTGATGGTTCTTTGAAAACATTCTCTAATGCCGTCTTCAAGGCTAGAGATTTTTCATACACTGTGCCTTCAGGCAATGTAGGATACAAGGGAACTTCTGTTGACTTCTCTTCTCCAGTGTCCTTTGTAGATGGCATACTCTCTGGTTGGTCCCTTGCTACAGTTTGGGAACATGTTCCCCCACTCAGACTAGAGTCAATCTCAGATCGTTCTGATGGACGAAAAATAACTATGTTATTAGTGTCAGACTGGAATTCAGGAGCCCCGCGAACAGAACCGCGAGCACTCTCACGATTTCCAACTGACTTCGATAAAACTGGTTCATCCTCTCCAATCAAACCACTTCCAACAACCTTTGCAAGTGTTTTATATCTAGGATTCAAACTTCCAGACTCAGTCTGCGTCGTCAACAAATTACTAAAAAGTTCCGCACGAGTCTCATGCTCGGCTGAGCGTACCTTTAAGCGCTCATTGTCCACTAGTGGAGTCGTATTCACTGCTTCCACATCTGCCCAAAAGCCCAAGATGCGACTAGCAGCAACAGCAGTAACCCCGCTTGATTCTGAAAACAAAAAATCTGTGAGGGCTTTTTTAGTCCTTGAAACCGCAGAACATATTCCAGAGACCTCCTGGACCTGTCCAGAAACGGGATCATCATCAAGTGGAGAGCTCAATATCGATTCCCATCTCTGTGTCACTTCTCTCCGATTCTTATCTGATACAAATGAACTGGAAGGATCAGACACGTCTAATTCCTCTAGCTCCGTTAACGTGGATGAGTCCACAATTAGCTTAGGGGGGCAAACTACATTATCTTTATCTATATTACTGATTATGTCCCTGTCTCCATGAGGCACCACCCTAGGGGTCAAAGGAACCTTACGACCTTTTAATGTTTTAAAAACCTCGGGAGATCTTAACGCTGATGACTCCGAGTCAGTAGAGGTACCTCCCTCAGAATCGCGTTTACCTTTTTCCACGTCAATAAAAACAGATTTTTTCCGTTTAGTTTTACTTTTATCACCCTTAGAACTTCCCTTGATTGATGTAACAACATTTTTACCCTATTGTTTCTTACGGGGTTCTGGTTTATCCCCAGACTCGCCAGAGAACACCCCCTCTATATCTAAATCCCCAGCTATCTCCCTACTAGATTCTATATCCATAATGTATGTTTTGTTTAAAGAAAACTACCACGATTCTCCTTATCTCTAATAAGTCCTCTTCTTCCTGTAATAAAAGTTCTTTATTTATTTATTAAAGGGATCCTCTTCTGCTTGACTGTCCTGTATTCCTTACACTTACCTCTCACCTACAATAAAAATCTGGTTCAAAATATATATATTTTCCAATGTTAACCAATGGGCAAAAATCAGCATAAAAGTTCTGATTTTGCCTAAACCTAGTTCCTGTATCTCAGCTCCTAATCACCAGATGGAGCTAGAAAAAATCTTTTAAATAAGTAATTTCTTTAAGAACTCACCTACCAAAGATGAGAACCTCAATCCCAATAGTTAAGCAGATATTGATTTTTAAAAGTTTGCTAATTTTAGCCCAAAACCAGCCCACCATAAATCCTATGTTAACCTATGGGAAAAAGTCCATCCATAGGAAAACATTGAATTTTCAAATTTTAATAACAAAATTCCACCTGAAATTATATAACCACCACAGATAGGTGTCACTATCCCTGTTATAGTGTATCCCTGGACACTAAAAAAGAATTAAAGCCAGGCAGCCATCTTGTCCCATATAAAGTCTATGGACCAATGCAACTTCTATGGGAAAATTCACTATAGGATTTCCACAATGCTTTTCCTATGGAGCAATGTTTCTCTATATGAAATGAGAGCACAAATTGTTGTAAAATTTAAATCAGTTATTTCTGTGTAAATATTCAACCCCAACTCCCAAAACTTAACCTCTAGACTCACCACCTCATATATTTTCACTGACACATATTTTTCGAGCTCAGGGGTTGCTAAAGACGCACAAACACATCCAAAAAGTAGGAGCACATTTTACTTGACTTCACACTAGTGGCGCTAGTCACACCATTTCCAGTAATATTAGAGGTGTGTTAACTACTCTGTGCTAGTACATATTTCGACAAACGGACAGGAACAAAGCAGTGATTAACAGGTGCCACTCACTGCTTTCGCCGCCCACAGTCCTCCTAGGTTGATATGACTAGGTGTTTCCCCCCCCCCACACACACACTTTCCGCTGTTTTTAAATCGGAAACTCGTTTTCCGATTTTAAAATAGCGGGATGGGGGGATAAATACCCTGCATAGCTCAGCCCAAATCACAAAACTCGACTGTACAAACACTCCGATGTGAACATTCTACGATCACACACACTGCGCGAAGACAAGTGGTACTCGAATAATGGAGTTAAGCAAAAAAATAATCTTATTCTAATGATCTTATACATTTGTAGTAATTATTATTATTATTATTATTAGCCATATAATGCAAGGAAGCCTGAGTCTTATGCAGCACCTGCTAAAAAAAAAAAAAAAAATTCCGGAGTTACCCTGAGAGAGAGAGAAGTAGAAAGGAATCACCAAGAAAGAGAAGAATGATGATATCCAGCTCAGGACCCTGTATTTGCCAAGCCCATACTCACCAGATGTGAGCACCTGGGGTTAATGGCGCTACTATTAAAAACATAGCTTAACCTTTCTCTTTCCAAGGTTAAGGATTACTTTTCTAAGTTTGGATACCTTATGAAAACTGATAAATCTGCTCATATGTCTATAAAAAAAAAAAACCAAAACTAAATAAAAAATATAAACCTATTTTTTCACTGTTCTTACTTCCGTTGATAGTCATCTTAACTCACAAAATATATTGGGCTATTGCCGGATAAAAAATTTCCCTTTCGAACTCAACAAACGCCAAAGTCTTGCATAAGGACAATTAAACAAAACTTAGTCCAAGACATCAAAGGTGGATATTGTTGGGATATCTTAGATGTCGTGTCACACAGATATAGGCAGTGCAGAATTGGAATTTGGGGAGTACAATTTGTACAGAAAGGATAGACAGGACAGAAGGGAAGATAGGTTATGCTGTTAATTAAGAAACATATAAAATCTAAGGAAGTACATGGAATTTACATTGGTGGACAATGCAATGTTGAGTCAGTGCGGTGTGACATAAGCACTGAGAAAGGGAAAATGAGAGTAGGTGTGTCTAATATGCCTAATGAATGTGATCAGTACAATGAGAATTGTGCAGAAAAATAGAGTGGGTCAGAAAATCAGAATGTCTTACAAGGGTTTTAGCTATCCAGATATTGACTAGAACTTGTGGGTTGGTCATTTGCACAGTAGCAAGACTTTTGTGATTTATCCAATGACTGTTCTCTACAGCAACATGTAGAGAGGCAACTAGAGGGAATAATACTTTTGATCGGATTATCAGTAGTGATTATCTTTCTATACATTAAAATAATTTGACTCCTAGTGATATCTTTTTTGGCCAATGGGAAAAGAGAGATGCGGGTTACGTGGTAAAACGTAACAAATACAGAACAGAAGGTTGTTTTACCACAGTAAAACAAGCTATATTTATCTAGCACGAACACGCAGTACCATGCTTGATTTCCATATGTAACGTATTTATGTATTCATAGCAGAGGAAGAGACACACAGTGTCGAAACCTGCTGTGAGTATTTTATTATACTTTATCAAAAGAAACGAACCGCCTAGTTATTATTATTATTATTATTATTAGCCATATGGTGCAAGGAAGCCTGAGACTTATGCTGCAGCAGCCAAGCAAAAAAAAAAAAAAATTCAAAATTTGCAGATAAAGAAACCACTGGATGACAGTGATCATAGTGTATTGATGAGGGATTTACTTAAAGATGTAACTGCCATCATGTGTACAGAAAAGGACTTTTGCTTTCGTAAAGGTGACCACACTGGTCTCGGGCAGTTTTTAAATTCTATAGGGTGGGATAAACTGATGATGTTACCAACGGTGAATTCTAAATGGGAAGGATTTGGGGACTTAATGTTGGAGGCTACTAGGCTTTTCATACCAACCAAGAAATGCTCTTCAAGGTTCAGGCCTAAGTGGATTTCAGATATATCAATGAGGCTCGTGGCAGAGAAGAAAAATGCATGGGATGAATATAAATTATCATCTGACACAGAAGCATATGGCAAATATAAGCTAGTCGGTAATCAAGTCACAAAGGAGATTAAACCGGTGAAGGCAGATTACGAGAAATCTTTGGCAAACAATGCAAAGAAATACAGCAAAGAGTTCTTTACTTATGTAAAGTCTAGAAGGAAAGGGATGAATCAGATTGGTCTACTTAATATAGATGGTTTGACTATTGGTGATCATGCTCAGATAGCTAATAAACTGATTGAGTATTTTTTCATCTACATTCACACATGAGCAGTGGCGGATTTAGCACTTGAGAGGCCCCAGGCGCAATTCAGTTTTGAGGCCCCCCTCTAAATATTCGTGAGTGAAATGTTAGTCAAAAAAACAATGCACTGTTACATGTGAGCCAGCGCACTAGTGATTTCAGAAGCTTTAAAAGACTACTGCGCTTGCTTATTGGTTTCCAATTAGTTGTGAATAGTTTTGAGCTGCCTCCGCGAACAAATCTAATATCGTTTCTTGAGCAATATCGTCAGAGGGTTCTTCACTCGTGGAATTACCTCCACTAGGAAAAAAACTGAAAGTGTTTAATTTAAGCATTAATGATAATATGTATTCTACTTCATATTCACTTAGTTCGCATATTTCCCATTATTAAACTTGTCAAAATCTATTTTTGTATCCGTTTTCGCTCTGTGTTACAGTAATTTTAGTTTCATAATGAATCCAGAGTGCACAGGCCTCTTTAATCATATTTGATATATGTAGGGATATTCGCATAAGAGTTTACTAACTTCTCATCTTAAATTATAGTTTTATTCAGTAACGGTAATAAAGATGAGTGTAAAAATTTTAAATGAAACAATTTTATTTTTTTTTTTAGACCTGAGATTTGAAGCCCTCGATTTAAGATGCCCCAGGCGCGCGCCTCGTGCGCCTGTGCGGAAATCCGCCACTGCACATGAGGAGTTATTCAGGGAGGGTAATGACAGAGGTGAATTAAATTCTGGCAGAGAGCTAGGTGATTTTGTAATAACTAAGAGCAAAGTGGAGGAGAAATTGTTGAAGGTAAACATAAGAAAGGCACCTGGGGCGGAGGGGATCTATCCAGTTATATAAAACGATGCAGCAAAGGAAGTAAGCAAACCTTTAGCCATAATTATAAGAGCTTCCTTGGACTCAGGGTATGTACCCACGGACTGGAATAATTAATGTAGGCACTGGTTAAGGAAGCACTGCAGGATCATCTAGACACGACTTCAGTTATTGTTCGGACACAGCATGGTTTTGTTAAGGGGAAGTATTGTCGGATACTATGATGTGGTCACAAAGGAACTGGATGCAAAAAATAATTCTGATATCATATACTTGGATTTCAGGAAAGCTTTTGATACTGTTATACCTGGAAGACTGGTTCACAAATTGGAATGGTATGGTATTATGGGCAAGTTGCTACAATGGATAAGATGAAGGTTGAGTGGGGGAGGACAGAATGGTAATCAATGGACACTACTCTTCAGGGACTAATGTTATTGGTGGAGTCCCCCAGTGGGTCCAACACCAAACCCTTGGTTTGGTATTGGACCCACTGTTGTTTTGTATATTTATCAATAATATTGATGAAGGTATATCAGGTTTAATCTCCAAGTTTGCAGATAATACAAAGGTTGGCAGGGTTACTAATGACAGTAATGGCATGTGATACTGCACCAAGATCTAGAAAAGTTAAGCAGATGGGCTGAGCAGTGGAGATTGAAGTTTAACATTGACAAATGCAAAGTACTGCATATGGGAAGCAGTAACCCAAGAGAGAAATGTACCAATTGTGTGGTAGTCCATTCAGGGAAATGGAGAGTGAAAAAGACCTGGGGATAATTGTGCAGTCAGATGTGAAGTTCGCTGAGCAGTGCAGACGGGCTGCCAGAGCAAATCATGGAGTCTTCTCAATGGTGTATGGGAATTTCGCTAGCAGGGACAAGGAGGTGATTAACCTGTTATACAAGGAAATGGTCAGGCCACACCTTGAATATTGTGTACACGTCTGGAGGCCTCAATTTAGGAAAGAGGTAGAATTTCTAGAACGAGTACAAAAAAAGCAACAAGATTGGTGAGGGGAACAAAGCGGTACTGTTACCAAGATAGGCTTAAGTTCTGTAAATTGCAGCGCCTGGAGAGTAGGCACATGCGAGGTGATCTGATTGATGTATATAAGGCCTCGAACGGGTGACCAAGCTCAATGCTGATGGGATTCTTCCTCTTGCTCAGATAAAGAACCTGACGAAGCACAGAGAGGAAAGACAGTTGTAGAATAGATTGTGCGCAAATTTGCCTTTAGCCAGCGGGTAGTGTATTACTGGAACAGACTTTCATCTCATGTTGTGGCAGTTCAAAACTTAAATAAATTTATTGCTGAGCTGGGCAAGCATTTGGAATGAATAGATAAGTGAAATGGAGGGTGTTTTTTGGTTGATGCTGCATAAGCTTGCTTTCTTCCATTGTATGCCTCTAGTAATGCTAATGTTACCGCTGTTTTAAAAAGCTTAATGATGAAAAATATATAATAAATAATATACTTATACACTCAGTTTTGACTGAAATATTACAACTCCGTCCAAAATGGACAATTCGGAGTATAAAAAGCCGAACAGCTTCGTATTAGCAATGGTAATTTGCAGATAGTCGTGCAAGTCAAAGTCATATAGTAGCAGTTATGGGATGTAGTAAAGATACCACGGAGTTTCAAAACGGCATGATTGTAGGAGTTCGTGCGTCGGATACTTCCGTATTGGAAACTAAAAGTCATCTCTGTTGCTTACGGCCCACTACAGTTAAAGTGTACAAAAATTGTGTCGAACGGGTCAAAACACCTCCAGCAGATAAAAATGTAAAGGATTACTCAAGGCCCTCAGTTGGTATAATTATCCCCAGCACCGGGTTGAAAAGAACTGACTTCGAATCCCGTCAATGAGGCGAGGAATTCTTATAGGCCTTTTTTCACAACAGGATCTCAGACGAAGGTAGCATTGTTGTTTCTTCTAGAAACTCTGGTTCATCGTCCAGTAAAGAGCAAATCGACAACAGAACACACTCAATTTACAGACATACTATCTACGGTACAATAGATGGTCTAAGTTGCTGATGCGAGCTAAAAAAAAAAAAGAATTATGCAAGTTGGATGCTCATAGTGAATAAACGATACAGCATGTTGTATGGTCAGGTCACTGTGCCACAATTGATATCGCAATACAATATAGAAAATGCAAAAAACAATATCACAAATTATGATGTGCCACACATTTAGACTATGCAGTTCCACAACAAACTACTAGACATTCTCTCCTCACCTCTGATCATCGTCGACGGCAAATACTCGGTGTCATCGACACGCTGGAGAAATGGAAACGAGAGTGCTGCAGGACGGACGCCTTCTCGTGTGGCGAAAGCAAAACGAGTGCATGAACCCATCGAGCATGGTACCCACTGTCCAGACAGGTGGCGATCATAGCTTAATATGGGGCATGTTTTTACATATGGGCCAATGTTTCACTGTAGAAGTCTACCGACAGCTCTTAGAAGACCTATGTAAACTGTCATTTGCATTTTTCGCGGAGATAAATTGCATCTTCCAAGACGATAATGCACTGTGCACGAGTGTTTCTACAAAGAAGATATCACCCATCGCAATACAACCTTCAAATTCGTCTGATGACAATCCAACTGAACACCTGTAGGATGTTTTGGAACAGGAACCAAGGCGTGTGGACACGTAACAGTCACCTGTTCCGACACTGTAAAAAGCCTTGCAGCCAATATGACTGCAGATCCTATGGACGTCTTGAGACATCTAGCGAACTTCATAACTATTTATTCGGGTCACCCAGAATGTTAATTCAATTACACATGTGTATGATGTTTCTAAATTACCGTGCTTGGGTAGGAGATTGAGAAGTCGAAAGAAGATATTTGTTGACATTGGACTTTAACTTCTGTAGACTGTAATTTTCAGGAACTACGTATGAAGGAAAGCTGTTCCAGAAAGCGGCAGTTGATTCAATAAACGAGGCAGCTGAAAAGTTGGTTCTGTGAGTTTGTAGTTGGGCAGTAAATGGATGTTGGCTGGTGGCGGCACGTCTTCGGACCGTTTTGAAAGTGAGAGCGGGAATTATAGAAACCAATTCAGAAGAACAGTGACAATGGAAGTATCCGTAGAAAAGGCATGCAGCAAAAACCAGTACGTTTATTAGACAGCGATTGGAGTGACGTTGTTAGAAAATTAGTCTTTAATTAACCTAACTGCCCTCTTCAGAATGGAATGCCGAGAGAGAGAGAGAGAGAGAGAGAGAGAGACGAGAGAGAGAGAGAGAGAGAGAGAGAGAGAGACAGAGAGAGAGAGAGAGAGAGAGAGAGAGAGAGAAGACTAAGTTTTTTAGATGCAGAGGAAGCAATATTTGTAATGTGCTTGTGCCAAGAGAGATTAGAAGTCAGGGTAATCCCCAAATATATATCAACTTGCCTAGAAATCAAAGTGTCACCAAAGATAAGAATAGGAGCAAAAGAATCCTTTTTTGCGAGATATAAGACAACACTGAGTTTTAGAACGATTGAGATCAACGAAGTTGTCTTTGCCCCGCTGGAGAATTACCTGGAGATCGGCATTTAAGGAATTGGGAGCAAATATTCGAAAATATGAAGCAGATTGAGCAGGACAAGGTTCTCAAAATGAAAAGTGGACTGCAATGTACTACCATCGGCAAAACTATGGATAGGATTTCCTGTCAATGGAAGAAGGTCATTATATATAAGAGGAAAAGAGTGGGGGAAAGAACTGAACTTTGGGGACACCAGCATTAGTGGAGATGTTAGAAGACGAGCCATCTACCATCACCCTCAGTAAGCGATGAGAGAGAAAACTGGATAAACAATTACAAAACACAGTTGGCAAACCTTTAGATGGAAGCTTGTTTAGAAGACCTTTATGCCACGATTAAAAGCTTTTTAGCATTAGCATTAGCATTAGTAGAGGCATATGATGCAAGAAAGCAAGCTTATGCAGCATCAGCCCCAAAAAAAAACAACAAAAAACTTCCACTTCACCCCTCCGTTCGTTCGAAATATCTGTCCAGCTGAGCCTTAAATTTATTAGGGTATCAACTTCCACAACAAGGTATGGAGGTCTGTTCCACCAAACACCTATCCGCTGGCTAAAGGCAAATTTCCGCACGTCAATCCTACATCTGTCTTTCCTCAATTTGAATTTATGCCTTCTCAGGTGATTATTCTGAGCAAGAGGAAGAATCCCATCAGCAGTGAGCATGCTCAAACCATTCAAGACTTTATACACCTCTATCAGATCACCTCGCCCTAGTCTCCAGGCAAAGATTCCTTTAAACTTCATAACCCGAGATTAGAATACCAAAAGAAATTTGAGATGTCAAGAGCAACTGCTTGTGTTTCACCCAACTTTTCCATTGAATTTGTTCATAAATGGGTAACATAAGCCAAAATATTCACCAGTGGATCGACACTGACAGAATCCATACTGGCGATCGTTGATCAGATGGACGATTTCTAGGTAGTTTAAGAGTTGGCAGTTAATTTATTTCTGCATTACTTTAGAAAGAGTAGAAGTAATTGCAATGGAACGATAATTGGATGGGTGGGATTTTTCACCCTTTTTATGAAATGTCTGGATATGGGCAAATTTCCAAGCAGAAGGAAAAACACCTTTGGAATAAGGTGAAAAAAGGCGGCAAAGAACAGAAATAAGTTAAGGAGTCCAGGTTTTGAGAACAAGTGGAGAAATACCATCAGGACCTGGAGCTTTCTTAGCATCAAGATTCATTAAAATCCTTCTGCCATCGTTTTGACGGAAGACAACAGAAGACCTTGAATGGAGCATGTTGGAAATGGTGGGAGGTGTTTTAACAAGTATTATTAATACATGAGTTGGAAGAAAATTGAGATGCTAGCAGATCAGCTTTATCCTTGGCTGAAGTGACAACAGAACCGTCTGGTTTTAACAGAGGTGGGAGCAAAGATGAGCAAAAGTTGCCGAGAAGCCAGAATGCTTAGAACTTTTAGCCTGTTCAAAATCTAGTTTGGACTGATGAATAACTGCTTTACCATTGTTGTGAGCTTTGGTGTAGGCAATAAATTAAACTGAAGAACTGGATAGAGCCGACCGGGCTAGCCGAGTGGGTAAAGTACCGGCCCGGCAACCCAAAGGCAGTGGGTTCGATACCCGCCTCGGGCTTGGATCAAAGTACTGCAAAAACCTTGGGAGGTGCAATATGGCCACAGAAGCCGATGCGCCAACAACTACCAAATCAAAAAAAAAAAAAAAAAAAAAATGGATACAAGCAAATTACGATATGCAACATTCTTCTATTGAACAGCCTTAGCACATTTATTGGAAAACCGAGGTTTAGATAAAGGACGAGATTTTAATGTGGACTTTGGAATAAAGGATTCCATTCCTACAAGAATAATTTCACTGACACTATGGAGATGAAGGCTCCATTGGATAAGAGACAATCACCAAGTTGTGATCTGAGGTGCCTAAAGGATCACTCAATTCGATTGTGTACTTAGAAGGGTTGTTTTTTTGAGAAAAAGATCAAGCAGATTGGCTGTGTGGTTAGGATTGTCTGGTGTTCTTTTCGGTAAATGAACAAACTGTGCACGATCAATATATCTAGGTGCAAGGTGTATATCTTTTGTATATACAGGATTATATTGTTTTTCGCAATCATACATGCTATTGAAGTGTGCCCCAGTGCTGGAAATTCACATCTTAAGTGATTCACTAAATTGGCACAACCAGTTCTAGAGTAAGCAACAACAATCTGGATGATTGTTTCTATTGGACTGCTATTCTACTTTATAAAAGTATTTTCCTGAATAACATAGAGAAATGAAAAATTTAGTACTTTTTTTTTTTTTTGAAATGATTCTCTTTGCAGGTAGACAGTGGTTATAATCATCATCCTTCCCATGCGGTTTGATAAAACCTCGAGTTCAAATCCCGGCAATAACAAGGAACATTTAGGCTATTTCTAGTCCATTGGAAGAGTCAATCCATCTCCGGAAAGAACAGTAAGGTCTCCCTCACACTAGAAACTCAAGTTTTCTCTTGTCGGTTTGCTGTTTTCCAGAAAAGTAAGTAAAGTGACCGAAGACCTATAGCTGTTATTATATACATTGAGTGATCACTAAATTATGACCACCCCTGTGAATACTGAATGTGAACCGTTGACCACATGAGGTACGGTAATGCAGAGTTAGTTGACTTACGTAGATAAGGTGTCAGTAGGTAGTAAAATTCCGAGTGTGATGGGTAAAAGGAAAGATTTATCGGACTTTGATAAAGGACAGATTGTGGGTGCTCGACGAGCTGTTGCATCAATATCCCAAATGGATGGACTGGTTGGGGTGTTAGAGAGCCGCCGTAGTTAAAGTATATGTATGTATAGTATGTAAATATAGTATCTTCAGTATAGCGGCTCCAGGAACATAAGTTCATCTCTGCCCTGTTACTCTGTGATGATACAAAATCTGTAGAGCGGTCAAAAACGCGTAGTGTTATGTTTGTGTATATTATGTGTCGTTGTGTTGTTTAGTCGTTTCTGGCCTCTTTGCCACCGGGCAGGCGATCTCCTGGAAAGCGTGCCCATTGCCCGTCTACACAACGAGGAGGTGGTCCACAACTAGATATGTCCTTAGTGAAGTGGAGATAGACCATTACAATCTTTGTCTGCCCTGAAGAGGGTGTAGTCTCGCACTGACTGGAGATAGTGCTATACCAGTAGCTGCCAGTAAATCCTTTATCCACAGCTACCCAAACTTAGGTCACCAGCATAGAGAAAAAATATTAATAAATAAAATCATAATTTAAAAAAAAAACAAAAAAGTGTAAAATAAAATAAACTAAGATATAAATTCATAGATAAGAGTAGGAACTAAAATTTTTTTTTTTAAATTTAATTAAAAAAAAAAAATAAATAAATAAAACAGTATTTAAAAAAAAGTAAAATAAAATAAAAAAATATATAAATATATATAAATACAGAGTAAAAAAAGGATATTGATAATAAAATAAATAAATAATTAAATAAAATGAAGGTGAAGTAAAATTATATAAAATAAAATAAGATAAATAAAAAAAAAACAGAAACCAAAAAAACTCTTTCCTCAATAAAGAAAATAGAAGAAAAAATTACACAAGTAAATAAATAAAATGTATTAAAAAATTAAATTTAATTTAAAAAAAAGAAAAGAGAAAAAAAATATATAAATAAATTTAAAAGAAAAAAAATCAGATAAAAAAAATAAAAATGGATTGTCTAAGATTCGACAAATCTGGCACACACTGGAGGCAGTGCAATACCAGTGGTTGCCAGCAATCCTCGGGTTGCCCAGGCCTGAGGCGATAAAAGTTTAAAAAAATACTGGATCTATATGATCTTCTAAGAGCTATTTAAGGTGGCAATATTTTATCTTTGGAAGACCCCACTCACTGATGGGGCTGACATTATTGAAGGTGCTGGAGGCACTGTAGGAGGTGCAGCTGAAGGAAGATTGACCAACAGAAGTTTTCTTCTAGCAAAAAAATCAGAAGCAAATTGTTGTAGGATTCCAAGGTGTGAGGCAGTTTCTACTAGATGTTTTTCGTTGCCAAGTGAGAAGGTGTTTAAACAGTCTTGTAGGGATTTTCGTAGGTCAGCATAAAGAGGGCAGGGATAGAGAAGGTGGTTCCAGTCTTCCAGTTGGAGACAAAGGCAAGAATCGGTTTTGATTATTCTGAACTGAAAGAGTTTGGAGTTGAAAGAGCCATGTCCAGTTATCATAAATGTTGTGTAGAAGTTTGGAGAGAACCATAGGGCATTTTTCTTGTTGACAGTTGTAAAAATGTCTTCATTTTACTTTTCATTTGCCCTTGAGGGCTGTCACCGCACCAAGTCCCCCTATACTCTTGCCACTACTGTACTTTTAGGGTGATATTTACTTTGTATTGAAGGCTGTTCCATTTTTTTTTGCATACGCTCGTTGACGTCATGCTAGTGAAAACAGCAGTTGAGATACTATTCCATCGTTATGAGTCCGGCTGGTTCACAGCAAGAGATCGTCACTCAATCGGATCGGACGAACATCGTGGATGTAGTATTTATAAAATGGTGAGAAAGTATATGATTTTCGTCAGAGAAAAGTGAGTAATGTCAATTAAGAAACATACTTTAGGGTAAAATCTGAACCAAATAACTATGGGGTGATTGTTGTCTGGAAATTCCTTGTGTAGGAATGAATGGACTTAAATCTAGTGACTACAACTGGGCAGTCTGAAAATGCAGATGTGAAGTTCCTCTTTCTCCTCATAAATTCCATCTTTTACTGTGTCAGTAAAAGTTGGAATTTATGAGGAGTCTGTGTCTCCAAAATAACAGTACCTGGCATTTTCTTTTCCCCACGAAATTAGCCTTTTGACCAATAGAAGCAATGGGAACTCAAAAGGGGGGAACATGTATATATATATATATGCAGATAGGAGACAGGGATGGGAGTTAGAGCGCAGACACGGGGAGAGAGAGAGAGAGAGGATGGAAAATGAGAAGGAGAAATCTAGAGAGAGACAAAAGAGACAAAGAGAGCCGAACCCTGAGTAAGCTTTCTTCTCTTGAGGCTATCTCACCAAAAAGGATGTCTTGAGAGTCTGCTCGCTCCTGCCTTTAATCATCACATCCTCAACATACAAAAGTTTATTCTGGTAAGTTCCACCTTATGTTTACAACACGATAGCTAACAGAATGAAAGCGTCGAGCATTATGATTTAATTCCTTATTTACTAAAGTCCACTTACAAACAACCCTCCTCGCAGGAACACATTATGTTAGCATCTATTATACCACACTTAGAAATTAGAGTTTAAGGTTAACAAGTTCTTTTGTTGTTGTTGTTTGGTTTTTAGGAGCATTAGCAACTAAGGCCATATTGCTCCAGGATATGCGGTGGTCATTCCCTGACCTTTCTGCATCCTCCGTATTTGGTGGTTATGGGCTCGAGATGATTGTTGGCTCCATAGAGTACGAGCAGCAGTGCTAATTAAAGATTACATTAAGAATGCAGACAAGCTTGTACATATGCATTATTATCCGATTAATCTATTGTTTATTAATCAATAAGAGGTAAAGAGTTTTTATTTTAGTATTCGAAAGATGCAACAATTTGATTCTTATATCTATCTATATGCTATGATTAATAAAACGTGTTTTGTTTGATCTTCCTTGCCTCTAGCCATTCTCTAGCTACATGTTATCCATAGCACGAGTTTTATATTAAAACAACCACGTTATACGCCATTTTGAGGTCTATCTAATAGAAAGATTTCAGAATGAATAAACACAATGCCGATTTTGATGTTGCGAGTCTATTCTCCACGATTCAGAATAGATCTTGAGAACACGAGATTGTTGTCCTAAAATATAAACCATTAGTTGATCATTTAAAACACAGGCGTTTTCTGGAACATCAATACCCGAATGAACTTGCCCGGAACTTTATTGTATACATCGAATAATAGTAAGAGTTGATTGCCTTAATTCCCATTTAATGAATGATGTTCAGCAGAAGAACCGCTGTGGAACACAGTAAAAGAGACGTCTGGTATAAATTTATATGTAGTTCTGCTTTTAGGATTTATATTCCAAGGATCTTGCGAAATTTTTATTAAAGCAGACCAAATTCGGGTTTTTTCAGCTTAGGTGTCTACAAGGACATCATTCTGTATTCCATAGAATTCCATCGAGGTCGGATGTTTTTGAAAGTAGCAGAAGGCACGATGTAAATGTGCAAGTCCAGAGGTAATAGCTATGACCTGCAGGGCATCAGTTGAGACAGTTCTGCAGTCACTGTTCTGGAGCACTGTAAGAATCACGGATCTTTGCAAGGAGAGTAGTTTTGATTTCAGTTTGACGTTCTTTATTCTGTCATACCAGACCGGAGCAGCATAGGTTGCAATTGGTATGAATACTGCCTTGCAATATAAGAGAAGAACTCTGCGTCCAAGCTTCTAGTTGGTTCTTGTAGTTAAAGTGTATCAGGACTGGCGTCAAAATGGTCAAACAACGAGCTGACAGCAAAATTGGAAAGGTCAGCGAAAGGTTGATGTTAGAGGTGAGTGCGGGTCCGACGACTCGTACTGGCAAACAAGCGCAGCACTGTTGAAGAGTTGCCTACCCAATAGAACATGGACCAACCCGGAACAATATCTGCCATGACCATACATCGCATGCTCACCCGTATGGGCTATACCAGCAGATGAGCCCCTACAGCGTCCTCTCCCAACTAAGGTTCATTGACGTAGAAAAAAAAAAAAAATCAATTCCAAGCAAGGTTCATCGACATAAAAAGACTCACTTGGTGCAAAGAACATGCAAGGTGGACGTTAAAAGACTGAAAGAAGGTGTGCTGGTCGGATGAGTCACGTTATTTACTCCACACCGTGGATGGTCGTGTATGGATTTGGCATCAACAACATGAGACTCTTGATCCATCATGCATGGTATCAAAAGTGCAAGCTGGTGGAGGTGGTTGTATGGTGTGGGTATGTTTCATTGGCAAGAACTTGTACCACTGATGCATGTGGAACAACGTATCAGTGGTCTCCGCTATCGTCAACTGCCTGCTGACTGTACACCAGCTATGTTACACTTTTTCCTGAATGGCGATGGTGTCTTCCAAGATGACAATGCGCCGAGCCATTGTGCACTTGTTTTGCAGGAATGGTTTGAGGAATACAGTTCTGACTTCCAGCATCCAAATTCAACAAAGATTTCCATGTGGAAGAGAAAGTATTTGAGGAATGGATATTTCTGACTTTCAACGAAGTGCCATCAGACCCAAAAACCCCAAAACTGAGTGATTTCTTCATACACTCCAGACGGTCCCTTTCAACTATATCTCTAACAAAGCAACACCTTATAAATACCATCAATAGACTTCACAATAAATCTACAATTGGTCCTGACGGCTTTCCTCTATTAATGGTCAGAGTGTGCAGTGCCTTCATTGCGGATCCCTCTCTATCAATCTTTAATCAGATATTAAATTCCTATAATCCCTATAATGTTGAATTACTACAGGGTACAATCCATACCCAAAGAAGAAACCCTAAGGACTTCAGACCGATCTCAGTGGGCTGTTCTCTATTAAAAGTGTTTGATAAATCTATCTTATCAGCAGTGCTTGACCAATGCTTCTCTGATGGACCTAAACATCTTCATACTGTGATCCCCAAAATATCTACATATACAAACCTACTGGACACGCCATTTAAAATTCAAACTGCTCTCAACAGTGAATCTCAGCTGGACATCATCTTCCTTGATATTTCATATCCTTATGATAAGCTCTCAATTGCCGCACTTGTCTACATTCCGGAAAAATACTTTGGCATTACAGGAATCCTGTTAAAAACCATCAACCTCATCCTTATGCCAAGACAACTAAAAAAACAATTATTTTATTTTTAGGCCACCCGAATAATGAAATTCATCTCCCGTGCTATCTTATGTCTGTTAATTGCATGTGTTCTGTGGTCGATTTGTCTGTTTTGCTGGACGAAAAACCCCAGTTTTTGCTACTATCGATGCCCGAGACTAGCTCAGGCACGGAGTAAAAAAAACCCATTAAAGTTCCTCGCGTCATCGACGGGATTCAAACTCGAGCCTTTTCCACCTGATATGGAGAGGATAGTGACAATACCACTGTGCTACACGTGCAGACTCGCCAAGACAACTCATCGTCAGCCATAAATTCTTCCAACAGGAGCATGTTATAATGTGTGGAGTACTGCAGGGAGGTGTCGCGTCCAGTTTGTTGTTCGCCGCGCCCTTGAACCTTTCCTCGCAGGGTACACTGATTTCTCATCATCTGCAGATGACCTCAAATTACATATAAAATCAAAAGACCTGAACAAACCCACCTGATAAATCAGGGAGTAGTCGTCCTTGTCAATAGTCTTGTAGCCTATCTACTGCAAATAGGTCTGAAGCTAAACATATCTAAATCAGCTCAAATCATATTTACAGAAAAGAGAATCAAAATTGATATCAGAGCCTTTCACAATGGAGTGCAGATAAGGAAAGAGAAGTCTCACACTGACCTAGGCTTGACTTGGGACGAGGGCTTCACTTTTCAGAACCATTTTTCGACCATAAAATTGAAGACTCTCTCGGCGATGTGGGCAATTCGACAAGAGCTGATGGGGTTACTCAACGTCGATGTAGTCGGACGATACATCCAGCGGTGCCTACATCCTATGCACTATATGTATTGTCTGCGCAGTAGCACAGTGGTATCGTCACCATTCTCCCCACACCGAGTAGAAAAGACCCCAGTTCGAATCCTGTCGATGACGCGAGGAACTTTAATGGGTCTTTTTCACTCCGTGCTGAGTTAATTGGTCTCAGGGGTAGATAGAAAGGTTTTTCTCCTCAGAAACTGGGTTTTTTTTTGTCCAGCAAAACAGGCAAATCGACGATAGAACACGCAATTTACAGAAGCAAATACGGGTAACGCTAAAATAATAATAATAATAAAATGTACTATATGCATAACCAATCTGGTCTTCTGCCCCGACGTCATACAAAAACAGATTCCTTCAGTCGAGTACCGGGTAATGCGATGGATGAACAGGGTCATGGGCAACGCACTCGCCATCTCCAGGGCTGTTTCATAAACCCACCTAAATATCACTCCCTGGAGAGTTCACAGAGCATCCAGGAATATTCTTCTGCTGTCTCAGATGCTAACTGGTGTGATTGACGCCCCCAGTCTTCATGAAGTTATCTCAACTGTATGCGCTGAATGCAGTAATGACAACGCCTACTTACCATTGCATTCTACACAGTCCAACCTGTGCTCTCCGAAAAACTTCTTTCCGAACAAAGCAGTCAAACTTTTCAATTCATTGGCAATAGACCCTGTGAAATGCTCTGAAGGCAAGCAGTACAGAGTGAAGAGCCTCTCTGAAGCACACAGCTTGCTTGAACTATAGAAGGATAAAGAGGTTTGAACTAGAAAGAAGCTAGAAACTTGAACTTTATAAATAGGATGGAATGGCCAAAATATAAAATATCTGTTGGACATCTACTTTTAAATGATACTGTGATGATTACCTCTTCTAATGTTGTCGATGATTACATTCTTTAAATAATACTGTAAATGATTTGCACTGTTGTTAATATTGTAAATAATTACACTTTCAGTAAATACTGTAAACATGTTTTGTAAATATTGTATTGTAAAAATTGCTATTCTTGCATTTTTGTACATCCTTCTAGATGGTCGGCTGTGTAAAAGGGGCGAAAGCCCCTTTTACTTGCGATAATAATAAACGGATTTAATAATAATAACAATAATATCGATTGGCCTCCGAACTCCTCCGATATCAATCCCATAGAGCACTTGTGGGACAGTATGGAAAGGCATATCAGGCGTCTGGATACACCAATCACCTCGATACCGGCACTGCTGACCGCATTACACACAGCTTGGTTGGCCATACCTCCCGAACGCTTCTGACATCTTGTTGAATCAATGCCACGTCGAATAGCTGCTGTACTGAGGGCAAAAGGAGGACCTACGAATTTAGGTAGGTGGTCATAATTCAATGATCACTCAGTGTATGTATATATATCGATAGATTTTTTTTAATTGGTTCTTAAATAAAACTAAAAAGCAAAGATAATTAAGAATAAAATATCCTACAATTAATTTCTGGACGTCTGCATATCGACAAATAATTCTTATTTACAGGAAAACAAATAACGTTTGCTAAATCTTTTGCTTGTTTGCCCGTCTTTATTACAGCTTCTAGTTTCCGTGCAAAACTCTCCGCCATTTTTTTTTCTTTTTTGGTAAATGTCCTCCGATATTTGCCACCATTCAGTCATCAAAGAGGCATCAACCAGTTCGGCTCACTTTTTTAGCAGCCTCTCCACACATGTAAACTACGATTTTTAGAGATTTCAGGTTTAGGTTCCTTAACTTTAGGTTCTTTAGAGATTTCATCCAAGATGTTCCCTATAGTTTTTCGCCAAAAGTTTCTGTGTAAATGCCACCCCCAGAGGTACTCTATATAATTGAAGTCAGAACTCTATACTGGTCAGTTCAACTTTCCGATGCTCATGTCCTCAAGCCAGTCCATCACAACGCGAGCAGTATGAGAGGAAAGGCCCATACTGGTGATTCCAATATGGGACTTCCCAAACATGCTGTGTAGATAACGCATTATTATCCAGGAAGTCTAGATAGACCTCAGCATTCATGGTTTTGTTCGATACAACCAGTGAACCCAGAACAAACAGGATATAGTCTGGCAGGTAGCTTTCTCAAGGCATCTGCCACACCCAGGCACGAAAGTCAGACTAGAAGACCCTGTATCGTGAGTCCTCACTCCAAAGCAAAGTTTTCATTGGTATACGGTCCAGGAATGGAGGGTCTTATACCGACCTAGACAGCGATGACATGATTTCTTTTTTAAACCATATCATGCAGCATCCTGCGCATAGTACTAGTGCTGACATGTATCTCAATCATTTCACTAAACCACAGAAAATGACCTTGACTCCCGACCATGACGTGTGCACCAAGTGGCGATCAATACCAGATTTTCTGCTCTGGTATCTTTTGACTCCCATTCCCTAGCCCCACTCGCCTACTGGAGTTTACTCCACCTAATAATTTTGAGGACGCTCTCCTCTACGCCTCAATAATTCTAACTATTTCCCCCACTTGACTTTCATGTTCCCCAATCTCTATCTGTTTTTTTTTTATGTCCTGTCACTGAATGCTCAGGCAATTAGATGGCAGGACTTGTCAGAGAATAATGGGCAGCCTGGCTTACCTCCTAGCAGTGAGTACGAGCAACATGGAGTTCCATTAGGGGTCCTGCGGCCAAAAGCCAGACCACAACAACAGAATCCAACATAATACTTCTCACATACAACAAACAATAGTTTTGTCTGGCTTTTACAGAGTAATGTATACTTCACAAGAGTACTTATGGCGCAGTTGTGGGAAACCACCGGTGGCACTCTGTGTGTTTAGGGTCAAGCGGCACCAGGGGTGCCCCCATCTCCACATAGTTTACATTGTGGTGTGTTACAGTACGCTGTAAATGCCAGAGATTTAAAAGTGTGTGGGTCTTGGATCGTTTAGTTTCATGTACCGTTGTTCTTCTGGTCGTTTAGCCGCTAAACCCCAATTGGGGCCCAACGTTGCTTCACTTACGCCCCGTGGAGGCAGACCAGGAACCCAGTAGCTTATATGCACTCTGGCAGGTCCTGCCACCTAATTTCCTGAGACTTCGATGTCTAGGACGTTAAAAAAAAACGAAAAAAAAAAAAACGGGGGCACTTAAGTTTAGAAAAGCCAGGAGAGGTTAATATGGTTTAGTTTTTAGTTTAGAAATCGTTAATTTTGATTAGTTATGTGGGGTTTACGCTGGTGTATTAGTCAGAGTAGGGGGAAGAGACTGAAGACTGGGGAGAAAGACAGAAGTATGGGGTCGATAGGGAAGGCAACCCCAGGTGGTCAGCAAGGCATCATGCCCATGCCTCACCAGACTAAATATATGGGGTGGTAGGGGAGGCAGGAAACAGGAAGACCATCTACTCCTCCTCCCTGCCAGGGATAGGAAAAAAGGTACCAGGCAAGGAAGCTAGTAGAGATACATTTGGCTACATGGCAGTGAGGCTGCATCAGTCATAGTGTAGTCATAAGTCCGGTAGTAGAGTCACTCGTGGGATAGTGTCCCGTCCAAGTTGAAGGTCTTTGTTTTTGGTTCTCTATCTTCATTCAGTATATTTGTCAGTTTCACTTAGGTCTCATATTTGTTGGTACATAGGCAGGGTTTCTTGGTAGACAGCTAGTAGCTTCCACATAATTTTCATTCTGGGGTGTGTCCTAAAGGATGTTTGGGTTTACCGGTGGCACTATCTTGCGGGAAACCACCGGAAACCACCAAACACTATGTACACTATGACGGCCTGTGCATACGTCTGCGCGGTAACACAGTGGTATTGCCACCACCCTCTCCACACCGGGTAGAAAAGGCTCTGGTTCGAATCCTATCGATGGCGCGAGGTATTTTAATTGGGCTTTTTACACTCCGTGACAGGGTTAGTCAGTCTCAGTCGGAGACAGCAAGATTTTCGTCCACCAAAACAAGCAAATCGACCAGAGAAGACGCGCAATTTATAGAAAAAATAAATATATGGGTAGATGTAATCATTTACGGGTGACCCTCATATCATAATTTTTTTTTGACGACCTGTGTATGTTGAAAGAAGAATGTCGACCTACGTTCCGAGAGGATAATAATTTGCGGGTCTCTCCTGTCATTAGCCAACAGCTTCAGAGCTTTTCCAGGCATCACCATTCGTCAACCTAGGTATCTTCAGTACTGTTGAAATGTCACGTACAGATCGATTTCTACAGTGTCCTCCGATTGTCGTTCGCAATAGAAGCCTGCTAACTCCATCGATTGCAAAATCTTGCATTCAAAATGACAGTAATGTCTCAGCAAAAGCCTAGGAGCATATTCATAGTTGGTTGTGTCTGATACGTGGTGATGATGAATGGTGATGTCTATGAATATGCTCCTAGGAATATGACACATGGAGAGAACATTGTTGCTGTTGTAAGATTTTAGGAGCGTGGTGACTAAGGCCATATTGCTCCGTGTATATTGTCTGTTAATTTCATGCGTTCTGAGGTCGATTTCCTGTTTACTGGACGAAAAAAAAATCAGTTTTCTTGGAGAAAGACTCATGGTAGCCTCGACTGAGACCGACTAATTCAGCCACGTTGTGAAGAAGACCCATAAAAATTCCTCACGGCAGCGATGTACTCGAACTTATGTCTTTTCCACCCGGTGTGGGGTGGACGGCAATTCTACCAACTGTGTAACCCGTGAGGGCGGATAGGAGGTGATCAATTATCAATGGACAGGTTATCGGATATTCATGCTAAAGAAACGCAAATGCTCCGCTAAAATTTTCAAATATCAAAGTAAACCTGAAAGGATTATACACTAATTGCATATTGACAGAGAGCTTATGATGACCGGAATCTGGATATAGAGTCCGCTAAAGGACTGGTAATATGTTAATATTTAATTTTTAGGCATGCATGCTTCGGTTTTTTGTTGTAATGAACAGTCAGTCTGTAGTTGACTCAGCAGCGGAACGAAGCAATAGTCGCTTAAGACAATACAGTGCTTACTAGGTCAAGGATAACGTCACATGGAGACAAAGTTAGGGATTAACCCCTCCCCACCCCAACTGTACTTTTTTTCTCTTATTCTTACAGGCAGGAAGTTGCTTTGCTATGAGGTATTTTAGGAATCTGTGGTCTTTTGCGTGCCTTTAAGGGACAAACTTCATAGCTGGAAGACATCTGAAGAGGACATAACTAAATTGTATATAGTTCGTGCGTTTTCTTTAAACCGCTTAAACCTACACGTGGATGACAAACAACTGCCTAAAACTGAGGAGTTTCTTCCGGCAGTATCTACGGCTGAAAGTTCTGGGTTATTAAAGCCACAAGTTGCCCTCGAGGGATCTGATGATTCTAAGTCTTCGCAAGATGAAACTTTTCAAATCTCTTTCCACTGAACAGATGGAATTGGATGGCTCATTGTAGGACTCTGCCAAGCAAAAAATACTGGCTAAAATGTACAATCAGAGCTGGACAGTGATATCTCAAGGGGAGGGGGGGAGAGCCAACGAATGAAAAGTTGGGCACAGTCTCCGAAGGTGAATTGAACTTACAAACAAAGCTAAATGAAATGGATGCACCTATCATTTTGGGAACCATATCTAAACTGCATAATGATTTTTCTGGGTTTCTCTCCTAAGAGGGAAACAAGATTACTAAAACAGCTGGTAATATCTTAAAAGAAAAGTGGCGCAATTTGTAAACCGTGGCAATGTCACTTCTCATTGAAAACGAAAAACTAAAGGCACTTAATCAGGAGGTACAAAATAGAACAGATCTCCCTTGGTGGTGCAGGGAACTAGAAAACCTAAGGCGGCAAGTCCACACTGCCCGAAAAGCCTTCCAGAGAGCGAGGCACTCCTGGCCTCCTGCTGAGGTCCAGGCTCTACGAGAAGCATATAGAAGATATCGTAACGACTACACAAGCCTCATTCGGCAGAAAAAGAAAGTGTCTTGGCAGAACCTTGTGACAACCATTGGTAATGCAGATCCTTCGGGGGGTCGTTTATCGCATTGTTATGAACAAGCTGCCCAGGGGAGGGATGTTAAATGCAACCCTGACTCCTGATGGCAATCCAACACACACATGGGCTGAATCCATGAATAATATTCTGAATGCCCTACTTCAGACTGACGAGAGTCCCATCAATGATGAACAAAAGCAAATTAAACAAGACAACCAGGCCTTCTCCAACAATAAAATAGAACCTCCTTTCACCTCTGAGGAAATGAACAAAGCACTTGACAGAACAAAAATGAATAAATGCCCTGGTCATGATAATATTGAGGTTGAGGTCATCAAGAAAGCAGCAACACATCTCCCAAACCACCTATTAGCACTGTTCAACAAATGCCTTGCGAAAGGAATTTTTCCTGATTCTTGGAAACAGGCAGTGCTTCGACTCATCCTAAGAGGTCCAGATAAAGATCCTACTCTACCCAAATCTTACCGCCCCATTGCTCTTCTCCCGGTCTTGGGAAAGGTAATGGAGCAGCTGCTTCAATCCAGATTATCCACCTACTACCAGACAGCCAACTTAGACTCTCCAAAGCAGTATGGCTTTAAGCCAGGATGCTCCACTGAAGATGCTATGAACAATCTGCTCAACACAGCAAACTCAACCACAGAAAAATATCTACTGGCTATTTCCATTGACTTTGCTGGTGCCTTCGATTCCATCTGGTGGCTCAGCATTGTCAGGAGATTATGTCAAATCAATATTCCACTCAACCTCTACCGCTGTCTCCAGAACTACCTCTTCAACCGCTCAGTCACTGTTCAAACAAATTTTCAGAAAACCTCCCGACCAGTTGTTAGAGGGTGTCCACAGGGCTCGGTTCTTGGGCCCTACTTCTGGAACTTGATACTAGATGAATTTCTTCTTATGGATTTGGGTCCTGTGGACTGCATGGCCTATGCAGATGATCTCATCCTCCTTATCAAAGCTGATTCTAGAACTCAGCTTGAGCAAATTGCCTCCCCTGCCTTAACGATCCTCCAAAATTGGGCAAACAACCACAAGTTAGTCATCTCTGGGGAAAAAACGAAGACTATCCTCCTCAAAGGATCCTTGGACATAAGAAGACCACCCCAAATTAAAATCTCTGGGCAGACATTGCAACTCAAAACAGAACTAAAATATCTAGGAGTAACCTTCGACTCCCAATTAACATTCTTACCTCATCTTAATTACCTCTCCAATAAAATACGTCGTTATACTGCCATGATCGTAAGAATTAGCAGAGCAGACTGGGGTTTGAAGAGGAGGACTCTCATGCTACTTTATAAAACCATCTTCTTACCAGTTGTGTGCTATGGTGCAGCCATATGGTTCCCTCGTGCCATCATTGCACGTAATAAAGCAAAGCTACATACAATTCAACGCAATATCCTACTCACTGTGACTAGAGCATGCCGCACAGTCAGTAATCATGCCCTGCAGGTCTTAGCAGGCACTCTTCCTCTGGACCTGGAGGTTATTCGTCGCGGCCTTGCATACCGTATAAAGAGAGGAATTCCCACCACCATTCTGGATATAACACTCGATCTAGCTAACGATCCAAAAACGAAATGAAACAGATTTACTCTAAGCTCTTCCAGCATTGGCAAAGATCTTGGGAGCAAACAACCAAAGGTGAAACAACTAAAAGATTTCTTCCACAAGTTATGATAACTGCACCAAAACCTCCTCCGTGGTACTCAACAGGCCTTCATGTCTCGTTCTTCCTCACTGGTCATGGATCGTTTCGGGTCAAGCTGCATGCCCTGGGTCTCACCGATTCTCCTCTCTGCACATGTGGTGGCAATGAAGACTGGATTCACCTCATGTATAATTGCCCTCTTTATGATTTACCCAGAAGTCTCCTAATTACCAAAACTGGAAATATACCCAGTGGGCAGGAACACCTCTACATAATTGATGAAACCAACTACAAAGCATTCTCTACTTTTGCCCAGACTGTATTTGAAATGCGTCAAATTCACCTACAGCAAACTGTTCAACGCACCCCCACCTTATAATGAACCCAAAACTCAATTCACAGAACATATCCTGAATGGAATCAAAGAAAACACAAACACTATATTGATCTTTGTCATGACCTAACAGGAATCTCTCGACGTTCACAAAGGAAGCTATCTGACAAACCCACGAACCCAAAAAGGACTTTTCTACAACAGCCACAAGAACTCCAAGCAATCCTTGAGCTTCATGAATCCATGTGCCTCCTCCCATCCCCTAAGAGAAGATTATCCAAGTCCCAGTGGGGGACACTGCTCATTGCCTACAAGTCACCCTTGGATGAAGAAGATTAAATTGCTTGACACTGGGCCCCTTGCCCATTGTGGGACCCACTCACTTGCTAGCACCTCTTCTCTTCAAGGTGTATGACAATATCTGATTTTCCTACTTGTGCAGGAACTCATATAAATACTCCTCTGGGAGTGGGACTGGCATTTGACTCTTCAAATGCAGGATCATGCTATTAGGCAATCTGACTTTGTGGGTCACTTGACTTCACAACCTTTTCTCTTCTTCCTGAGGTAGGGTGGGCTCCCCCTGGGGGGAGCCCACCCTACCTCACCCTCTCTCTTCTGCTTACCTTCTTTCTTCTCCTCAATCTCTCACCCCTTCTCTTTTTTCAAAAAAAAAAAAAATTTATATATATATTTATTTATTTTTTTTTATTTATTTTTTTTTTATTTATTTTATTTTATTTTTTATTTTATTTATTTATTTTTTATTTTATTTTTATTTATTTTATTATATTTTATTTTATATATATATTTTTTATTATTTTTTATTATTATTTTTATTTTTATTTATTTATTTTTTATTTATTTATTTTTTATTATTATTTCTTTTATTATTAATTTTTTTTTATTATTTATTTTTTATTTTTTTTTCATTATTTATTTTATTTATTTATTTATTTATTTATTATTATTTTTTTATTTATTTATTTATTTTTTTTTTTTATTTATTTATTTTTTATTTATTATTTTTTTTATTATTTATTTTATTATTTTTTTTTCTTTCGGCCCTCCCTGGGAAGCTCAGGCTAACCCCAGGGTCGGCCAGCCAGAGTTCTCTTTCCACATACCTGGTCCGGCTCCCAGTGCCAGTGACGGTAACTAGCAGTCTGTGGTGTTCCACAGACCCTAGGCTAAGCGGCCAGATGAACAACATAACCCGCACTAAGCAAACATGAACATACACTAACATATGATATCTGGCCTTGACAGTACTGTACTGTCTTACTTCACAAGAGATTCAAATGCGGAGTTGTGCGAAAGCACCGGTGCCGCTTGTCAAAAAACACTATGTCACTATGTCTCCTTGATAGGATTACAAATACCTGCCTGGCCTTTGTGATGAATTCAGATGCGGCCAGACAAGAGAAATCAAAGGATCTGATGGGATCCGAGGTTATCGATTCTCAGCTGATAAGGGAGCCAGACCTGTCATGTTCAGAACCCAATCATTCTGGGTTACTACCTGCTTCTCCTTTTCCTAGATCATATGCGCACACTGTACGAATTTCGGTACAAAAGACTGGACAACCGAAAGTTAAAACTGATAATGTTCTTGTTCTTCGGGCTTCAGACACCAGTGAGTGCAAAACAAGTGGTGAAGTTAAAAATCTTATTACTAAGACCCTCAAGTCTGATCTTAAAACTGTTAAAATTAAGTCCTTACGCATGATACGAAATAAAGGAGTTATAATAGAAACTCCTATGAAGACAGATTTAGAAAATTTATCTGCTTCTTAGTCTCTTACTTCGGCTGGCGTCTCTCTCGGAACCCCCTCGCATGGGAAACCCGTCTTCGCTTCTTTACGACGTTCCAAAGGATTTAACTAAAGACGAAATTATCGAAAATCTTCATGTAAAAAACTTAGCCGACAATGGATTTCCCTTAGAGGAATGTAAACAGGAAATTGCTCTCAGATTTACTACCCATGCAAATCGTCATCACTTGTGAATTAGGTAATAAGCTTCTCGCCAAGAATGTACAAACCCCTTCTGTCACAAGAAAGGATTTTCTTATCTTGGAGTTCTCACAAATTTCGTCGGTTTACAATTATAACAAAGTGTTACCTCTGCTTAGGATATGGGCACACAAAACAGTTTTGTTCCCACGAATCTCCTTCTTGCAGTCACTGTGCCTGCAGTGGTCCTGTTTTCTCTGAGTGCCCTCATAAGGAAGAGGCGGCTTGCTGCGCAAACTGCAAGTGACGTAAACGGGAGTGCAGCCATTCTGTAAAGGATGGAAGAAGAAGCCTCAAGAAGCCTCATTAGAAGCCTCAAGAATAAGAACCGCTGAGGAGTAATTTGGCTCATTGCTCTGTGTATAATGTAAACAACACTACTTCTCTAAACGGTTCTACGCCAGTTTCGTCACTGATGGAGAGGATTATGCAGATAAACGGGCAGTAGCTTACGAGATTGGGCTTTCTACCGAGACAAATTGCATTGACATTGTCGCTATACAAGAGCCTTATTTTGCATGCGTCCAGTCTGGACCACAGTCTAAAATCCTGGGTTACTCGTTAAAAATGAGAATAAGACAACATCCTGTTGACCAGAATCCCAAATTTTGTATATTAATTCTTAATAACTCTTTAGACATCACGGTCCTTTATGGATTTTGCACTCAAGTAGATTAGGTTGGGGTTCTAGCCGAGTACGGCTCTATGAATTTTGGCGTCAATTTTCGTGCTAGCAGCCGTCTCCGTCGTTTGTTTTGCCGTTTCGCTTTTGAGCGTCTGCCGGTGAAGCGAGCCGAGGTTTAGGTTTAGCGGTTGCGCCGAGGCTTAGTTGCGGAAAAATATATTTTAGTTCTTATTTCGCCCGCTAGATGACGCCACTTATTTTCGACACTAAATTAAAATTTTATTTTACTTTACCCAGGCTCGAACCCATGTCATTGCTACTGATGGTCTGGTGCTTATGCCCATGGCTACCCTTTTAGTTATAAGAATATGTGTAAATGTAGCTGTTATAGTTAAGAGTGGTGTGAGTGTGACGTAGGAAGTTGTATTTCGCCTTGTTCTGATTGGAGGGGGATACGAACCGATGTTCTGATTGGTCTGGGGGTATAAACCGACTACGTCTGTGACTTTGCCTGTGATTTCTGGCCGGTTGATGCTGTAGAAATCGTCTGTTTTTACCGCGTTGGTTTTCAAGCTACCGTGTTCGCAATGAATTGTGGGTTCGCGCACGCACACGCACGCACACGCACGCACACGCACGCACACGCACGCACACGCACGCACACGCGCACGCACACGCACACACAGACACACACACACACACACACACACACACACACACACACACACACACACACACACACACACACACACACACACACACACACACACACACACACACACACACACACACACACACAAGCCCGAGCTCTCCCGCTCGCGCGCGCGCACATACACACGCACACACACACACGGAGCAGCACACATTCTTTCCCACGACAAAGGATTTGGCGGGAAAAACGTGGACGCTTCGCCTAACATACGGGTACATACGGGTCACAAAACTTCGAGCAGGGAGATTGCAGCGACATCGGAAGACCCAGAAACTGTGTCACCATCTAGCGAGTCATTCTGAAAGCTGAAAATTAAAGATTTTATTTTATGTAAGGTGTTTAAATGTATTTTTTCCTAGATAGCCATGACTTTGACGTTTTATAAATATATTTCCGTAGCTTTGCAATATGTGTCGCCATCTATCGAGTCATTCTGAAAGCTGAAAATTAAAGATTTTTATTTAAGGATATTTTTTTTTTTTTCTCACATACGGGTACTTGGGGGGCCACAAAACTTCGAGCACGGAGATTGCAGTGAACATCGGAAGACCCAGAAACTGAGTCGCCATCTACCGAGTTATTCTGAAAGCTGAAAATTAAAGATTTTATTTTATGTAAGGTGTTTAAATGTATATTTTCCTAGATAACCATGACTTTGACGCTTTATAAATATATTTCCGTAGCTTTGCAATATGTGTCGCCATCTATCGAGTCGTTCTGAAAGGTGAAAATTAAAGATTTTATTTAAGACGGTGTTGTCATCTGTTGAGTCATTCTGAAAGGTGAAATTAAAGATTTTATTTAAGTTGCTTTGATGCTTAATTTTTTTTCCCAACACACGCAACCAAGAAACTGTGGCTCCATCTAGTGAATAATTCTGAAAGCTGAAAAATCTGAAATTAAGGAATTTATTTCATTTTATGTCCTTTTTTTATGGTTAAATTTATATGTATATATTTTTACCCATAACTATTTGTGATGGTTCCTCTGGAATTTGTATTCTACTGTTTACTATCTAGGAAAAAAAAAAAACTTAAGTTGCTTCTGATATTTACCAAAAAAAAAAAAAAAAACACGGAGACAACCAAGAAACTTTGGCTCCATCTAGTGAATAATTCTGGAAGCTGAAAAATCTGAAATTAAGGAATTTATTTCATTTTATATCCTTTTTATGGATAAATTTATATGTATATATTTTTACCCATAATTATTTATGATGTTTCCATTTTTCTCTGCAAGTTGAATTTGTATTCTGATGTGTAGAGTCTTTCTAAACAGGAAAAAAAAAAAAACCTGAAAAGGAAAATGTGTTTATATTTATTTACCATCTTCGTGAAGCACTGGCTCCATCTTCTGTTTCTGTCTGCAAGTTTGATTTTTTTTTTTAATATATATATTTCAAATCATTTTCTTTCCTAAAAAAGGTAATTGATTAATGGGAAATTAAAACTTATTTTCTACTTTCTAAGAAAAAAAGACAGACAATATTTTTTGAAATAGATATGTTTTATTGATAAATAATAAAAAATAAAAATTACAACTTAGTGGGGTCATCGTTAGTTTTACCCCATCTTTAAACATTAGCATCCAAACCTATATAAGATGCAAAGAAACATGGATCGCCCCATAAGTATTCTTGGTTTTCGTAGAAGTCCATCTGAAAAAAAAAAAGAAATGTTAGAAGATTACAATGATCCGCGCATCGTTGGGAGTTTTAGTGGTATTAATGCATTACAAAAATTACCCCGGCATATCGTGAAAGAGTATTTGTCATCTCAGCCTGCTTATGTCAGACACAAACCTCAAAGAGTTAATTTTCCTAGAAACCAAATAATAGTTCCTGGACTACACCATACGTTTCAGTGTGACTTAGCAGAAGTTTCCAATCTGTCTGATGCTAATGACGGAGTGCATTATTTACTCGTCTGTATAGACGCTTTTTCTAGATACGCCTGGGTGAGAACACTTAGAAATAAAACATCGAAGCAGATGGTAAAAGCATTCAAATCAATTTTCAAGGAAGAAACGCCATTCAGTCTTAACAGCGACAGAGGCAGAGAGTTTATAAACAAAGATGTGAGGGCCCTATTTAAATCTCTCAACATTAATTTTTATACTACTAGATCGGAGAAAAAGGCTGCAATCGCTGAACGTTTTATTCGAACTCTGAAAGAAAAAATATTTAAATGGATAAGTTATTCTGAAAGTAAGAAATATGTGCATGTTCTTCCCGACATTGTAGCTACTTATAATCGAACGCCACATCGAACCATAGGAATACCTCCAGCCGATGTCACTTTGCATAATGAAGAAGACGTCTACAGGAAATTGTACTTGAAAAAAACCAAAGAACAGATTCCTAAATTTAAACTGGGGGATCGTGTCATTCTAAGTACAGGTTCACATCTGTTCCGCAAAGGATTCTGGGGCAATTGGACTCATGAGATTTTTACTATATCTCAAGTATTGAAACGAAGAAAACCAGTTGTGTACAGAGTACAAGACAAAACAGGCGATACGATCGAAGGTACCTTTTATGAACAACAGTTACAGCTTGTTAATATTCACGACTCGTTACCAATCGACGTGTATCTTATTGAAAAAGTACTTAAGGAGCGACGTGTGGGAGGAGAACGTCAATTCCGTGTTAAGTGGCTAGGATACCCTGCTTCCTACAACAGTTGGGTTTCGGCTAAAGATGTTCTTAACACTACCGAGTAATGCGTGTATGGCTTTCCATCCCCAGAATACGCAATCTAATTTTACCATCGTCTTACCCGATACTATATCGCTGAAAGGCAGGTGGGAGGTAGCACTTGCAGATATACACGTACCTAAGTCCTGGGATAATATCTCCGAAGGCTGGGCCGAGTTTGCAATTCTACAGAAAGAACCGACAATTAGGAACCCCGAGGTTTACATGTTGCACGACGAGTACGAAAATTCGACTAAATTGATTGAACATATGTATGGTCTTAATGCCAATTTTGAGGTTAAAGTAGAAGAGACAGAATTCAAAGAGAGATTCACAATTCGTGTTAAAAATGGTTGTGAGTTGCGTATGCCTTTACGAACAGCTCGAATTCTAGGACTAGCCCACAAGGTAGCAGTGAGGGGGTGATATTGTTGACAAATATAGAAATTTCAAAGGAGAGCACATCGGAAAGTGGATACCTAAAGGTAAAATAGTGATACCATCAATAAAAACTGACAGTGAGTCTATTGACAGGAAGCTTGTGTTCGTACAACCGCCGACTCGTGATGTTCGCGAGCATAAAATTCCTTATGGTCATTACAATAGCGTCTCCGAAATTCTAAAGGTTATGACTTTTATAGCCCCTGAAATTAAAGGTTCTGTTAATGCACATGGTTTTGTTTCTTTCGAAATAGAAAGTAGTGTGCGCCTTTGTTTCCCTGAGATTGGACTCGGCGATTTACTCGGTTTTGAAGGTATGCCCAATGGTTTCGAAGGAACGGTGAGATCAAAATTTCCGGGTGATATAAATAGAGGGGTCGGGTCTTATTTCGTTTATAGTGCCTTGATTGAGGACCAGTTTGTAGGTGATACTAGAGCGCCTCTGTTGCGAGTAGTACCGTTCGGAAGCAGTGGTGAATTCTTACATTTGGATTATTACCCTGTGCTTCTCTCAAGCATTCAATCCGTTTCTATTCAAATTCGCACAGACACCAGTCAGTTATTTCCATTCAGAGGTGGTAAAACTCTAATTAAGTTGCATTTTCGGCCCCAATGAACGCGTACGTCGAATACTACAAAGTGCAGGCGGGGGGAAATCCCTACTTTGCTGGAGCAGCGATCCAGAGGGGCCAGGGTTTAGGCAGTATATTCCGATCAGCATTTACATTTCTTCCTCCACTTTTGAAACCCGCTGCCAAGTTCATAGGTCGCCAAGTGTTGTTGGCAGGTCGTAATATGATCGATGAAGTCATTTCGGGAGCACCCGTGAAACGATCATTTATAAATCGAGCTTCTGAAGTAGGACAGGCCATTAAGCAAAAAGTCCGTAATCAGAGTGGAGGCAAGCTTCGAAAAAAAAAAAAAATATCAGGACATCTTTCAATGATGGGCGAGGTTATGATGTCAGAATTAGACCTGTTTGCACAGCCGGCCACTAATCTGTGCGTCGAACGATCTTCTTACATTACTTTCTTGCCTTTAGCTTCTGTGGACACGCCTGGACTAATAGAATTTTCCATACCCGGAACATCGGAAGAATATCTGGACCTGGGAAAAACTTATTTGCGACTCAAAGTACAGTTAACTCAAAGCGATGGAAAAGAACTAACATCGAGTGTCGGCGTTGTCAACAACTTTTTTCACTCCATGTTTAAACATGTGGATCTTTTCGTTCAAGACAAATTAATTAATCCTAGCAGTGACACATATGCCTATAGAGCTTATTTAGAAACACTTTTGAATTTTGACAAAGGAGCAAAAAAATCCCAACTCACTACAGAGCTGTTCGTAAAAGACAATGTTTCCGATGTTTCACAAATGTTTTCTCAGGCCGACAGCGGTATGAATCAACGTATGAAGTTTTTTTCGAAAACCAAAACTGTGGAACTTTTGGGGTGTCTCAGACTAGATTTGTGCCATCAAGCCAAATATATTATTAACAGCGTATCGATCCGTCTGAGAATGGTTCGCAGTTCGCCCGAGTTCTGTCTGTTGTCTCTCGACAATACGGCGAAGATTCACGTACGCGAAGCTTGTCTTTTTGTGCGTAAAGTTAAACTTAACCCCAGCATACAGTTAGCGCACATGAGTGTTCTTGAAAAACACCCTCTTGTATATCCCGTTAACAGAGTTGATGTTACTTACTTCTCAATCCCAAAAGGCATGTCAGACTCTACCCGAGACAATATATATCTAGGTCAGATCCCCGCTCGTTTAATAGTCGGTATTGTGTCCAGTGATAGTTTCAATGGTTCCCTCAAAACCAACCCCTTCAATTTTGGTCACTACAACCTGTGTTATTTACTTCTGACTGCTGATGGTGTCCAGCATCCCTCCTTACCGCTAACACCCGATTATAAGAACGGACATTATACCCGGTCCTACCTGTCTCTTTTTACATCGCTAAACAAGTGCGGTGGGCAAACATATTAGTTCTTTACGACGAGGTGGAGTTCGGCTCGAACTGAAATTTGCAGAACCTCTCCCCGAAAACGTTACAGTGATCTTGTATGCTGAATTCGAAAACATTCTTTCTGTGACTAAAGACCGTTCGATAATCGTAAATTATGAACACTAGAGATATATTAAAGGTTTTAGAAGCAGACAGTGAATCGAGAAAACATCTGATAGGTGTCTGTGCCAGGGACGAGTTACCGTCAAGAATACAGAGAAAACAGAGAAAACAGAGAGAAATACAGAGAAAACCAGCATTGTTAGTCATCAATACGGACTTTTCGTATATGCCCGGCACTCATTGGGTTTGCATTTTCCTGGGAAAAAAACAAGTCAATATTTCGACAGCTTTGCAAGACCGCTGACACAGGACATTGCAGAGTTCCTTAACCAAAACAGCAAGAAATGGACATATAACAAAGTGGGTGGTGATTCAACATACAGAATCTACAGCGTGTGGACTGCATTGTATTTTTTTCCTAACACATAGGTGTAGATGTATTTCTATGTCAAAGATTGTAAACAAATATTATTGTAAAGATTTGTGGGCAAATGATGTTTTAGCCACATTACATGTACTTCAACATTTACTTGCAAAATAAAATTTTATTTTTTTTTTTAAAAAGTGTCTGTTTTATTGAAAAAAAACTTACCATAACGATATCCAAGTGTGTTTTCTTCTCAAACGACGCAGGGATATCAGAACAGTATATCGGCGTTTGACAGGCTTACAGGATTTTTTTTTCACTCCGCCCTCGGGCTGTTGTTGTTGCTGCGCTTCAGAGTAGGGAATTGTGGGTAGTGAGACGGCGGCGGCGGCGGCTGTTGATACGGTACCCTCGATGTCATTCGATGCCGTCGGAGATGGCTGTTTTGCGGCATTATTTTTCAGACCTAAATATGTTTGCAGTATCTGAAGGTACATTTTAACTTTTGACTCTGGCGGTAAATCCTGCATTTTTAAGATTTCAGATATTTGCTCGTTGTCTAAAGAGAGCATCTGTTTTTGTTCTGGCGGTGCAGCTACAAGCAAGAATTTGCGGTAAGACTCGTTCATCTTCGGATCAAGCTTGCAATTAGTGGTGCTATGATGCTGGCTAATAATGGAAACAGAGCACCTCCTTGTTGAATTATTAACTTCTGCCTGGTTTTAAATGCCACTTTTTTATCTGCTAGTGTTCTGAGCAGACGTTTTTTGCGATGTAACTTGTTTTTCACTCTGTCTGGCAAAGGAATACAGCCTTTGATTATATTTTTGCAGATTTCACAGAGCGAATTTATTTGTGTGGGATCTGAGCTCTTTAGCAGAGTTGATGCTTGTTTTGGTCGAGCTTCCGCCAGATACTTTATGAAATTAGCGTTGTTTTTTAGACGCTTAGCCATGAGGGTACATAGATTATAGTAGATCCTTCGCTTGGCAATACGTGTGAGTGCAGCCTTAGTATATCTGCAGTTTCCTGACAAAAATCAAACAGCAAATATGAATGCGGATCGCGTGTGGCATCTTTATATATGTCGACTAAAACACGTGTCCTTCCGGGAAACACTTGACTAGCAAGATGTGAGATTTGTCTGGAGTCGCGAGGGTTTTTAAAAACAATCAAGTAGTGTGAATTCAAGCTAATAGTACGGAACTGTGTGCCTTGGGAGAACAAATTTTGCGTTAATAATATTACACTCAGATTTCTGTGGTGTGATCCTTTTATAAATATTTCCGAAACGACAATACTATCTTTTGCTTGGCTGATGAGATCATCTAAAACAAGTAAATTGTTTACTTTTGGATCGAATTCGGGGATGTTTAAACCATCCACGAACTCGATTTGCGGGTAACACCGAAACTTATCTTGAAGTTCTGAATAGCAATAGACGATTCTTTGAGGTTGTGGTGAAATTAAATGTTCACTATTTTCTAACAGTGACAACACAAACGTCTTGCCGCTCTGCGTCACTCCCGATACTATAGCTGTGAAGGGCTGCTTGAACATTGTGTAAATGATCGCGCGCGAGTCTGGATCAAGTATTTATGTGTGTGTGTGTGTGTGTGTTCGCGCGTCGATGCGAGAGGCAGGACTAGTAACGGTAAAAGACAGAAGGTGACGTCTCCAGAAAAACGAAACGTTGTCCCCTTTTTTTAAAAAAAAAAACTGTGAGTTGTGAAAAAGGTGATCAGCGACAACACAAAAAAGGATTCCCCATCATCTAAGCGCACCCAGTCACTTCGTGACGGGTTGGGAGGTTGCCGCAATCCCCCCACGCCCCGGCGCCCCCCGATTTCCAACCGAGTGCCGTCATGAATGTGACGTCGGTGGGAATAAGTTGGGAAGTACGTGCCCGTTCGAACTCTCCAACATCTTGAAAAAAAAAGGAGACATCACCAGGGTGTAGCCATTGAAAAACTGCTTAGTGTCAAAAACATGGGGATTTCACTGGGTTTTTTTTCTAATGTTGAAAGTATGATGATTAGGTGGTTAGCTTTCACTATGTGTCTTGGAAATATCCATAAGGGTAAGTGCGTGTGTCGTCTCCTACCACACGTTTAGCGAAAGTAAAGCCAAACCTTTTTGTTACTGAGCACTCAAGGAGACGAGAAGTACGCTTGTCTCTCCGGACAGAAAACGGTACCTCGACAGAAACGTCAACATGTTGGCCTTTTGCAGCGGCAATCATAACATCCAAGTTGACTAACTTCGCGTTTTTGGCATTAAGAGTCACACCCTTGCATTTGGTCAGTTTTACCTCCTCGGGTTCGGAAGGAGTAAGATTTGGGACCGGTCAAGGCAAACTCGACAATGTGGTCCCCAGACAATTCGTCTGTGAGCTGCCCCAGCGAGTGACCTATGGGTGGACATTCGTCGCCTGGTTTTTGGATGAACACTATGGAGTCAGTATCGCAATATAAAAGAGATTGACGTAGAGTAGTCATAGCTTTGTAGAGCTTTATTCGGCCATAGGAAGCGACGAAAGAGCCAATGACTGCATTGCCCCGACGGTATGGTTCATCCGTTCCGTCGATCGGGGCGAAGGCAACTTGCATTATATCATCAGTCACTAACATGGCGTCGTGGATGATTTTTGTGTCATCCATAAAAAGCTGTACAACGCTTTCGTAAGTGTTACATACTGCTGTGCTCACCCTATTAGTTCTCATTGCGAGCCGTCCCCACAAAGTATTGAGACATAATTTTGCAAGTGCGCGCTTAGCGGGGTTCACCTTTATTTCGTGCCTGTCCATAGAGATACCTTCCCTACTTTTAAAATCGGAAATGTATGCATCGGGTTCAACCCCTTCAGGCCAACCCGACGCCTCCTGTTTGATCTTCAAGAAGGTGTCTATGTAGCCACCAAATAACGACTTATGGCTCTCTTTGAAATGCCAAACTTCGTAGATGTTATCAATTTTAGAACCGCTCTCAACAGCCAGGTAAAACTCAGGCGTGCACCAGATTCCCGAAAAGCTCCGATCCTCGTGATTACAAGTGGGTGATATCTGCTCGGCACAAGCACCACATAGTGGGAACACTAATTTGCCATTGGAGCTTATTGGGAGGACGGGTAAGAACTCCTTTTCAGGCGCTGTCACCCTAGCATGGATTATACCAAAATATGCATTGTGACTATAGTCAAAGTCGCTAAGAATGACTTCGGGGTGACCGCGGGGAAATACGCCGTATTTGCAAACCCACGGATACAACGAACAGAAATCCACATAGTGAATCTCCTCGTTATCCGCCACCTGGTGGTAAAGTTTAAAGCAGTCAACTCTGCCTCCTCTGAGAGCGCTACGAGGTGTAATCGATTCGTGCGTTATGAATGCTGCAACAAATTCTTTCATGACTGGGTTGTTTTTCTGTTGGCTGTCAAACTGACATTCCCATACGGAAACCACATCATATCCCTGAACCCTAATGAAGGCCTCGCGGTCCATGGTTTCAGCGTATAGGGCGCCCATAGGCTTGTTTCTCTGTGTCTGTATAGTACTAGACCGAAAACAATTCTTGCACCCGTGATAGTAACAACCGTAGAATTCGTAAGCGGTTCTATCACATACCCCATCTAATAAAAAAGGACCTACTCTAACTTCCCCGCCCTGTGACCGAGCGTGTTGAATTTTAATATTGTTCTGTTGTTCCAGCCACGAAAGCCAAGCCAACGCCTTCCTACTCTGTGTGTTACTCCCTATGTAGCCGCCAGGTGGCAGGATAGCCATTGTGTTTGGTTCTAAATAGTTTCTGGCGAAGACCCTGCTACAAGCACCGGTGATAGTAATGTCCTGACAGAAAGGATCAACTTGCGAGACTGCTATGAAGAGAGAACGGAACTTATTGCAGGAATCTCGCAATACCCTCACGTCGTCTAAGGCATAGGCCAAAAGTTCACATTTCAGGTTGTAGGTATCTCGTGATTTCTCTTGGTACCATAACACGAATTCCGTACGGGTTTCTTCGCTCATGAATTCTGGTTTAAAATATTTTTGATCGGGCAAAGCTCCCACATAATCTAATGTATCTATCTTGTGGAATTCGTGAGGGAAGAAGCCCTTACGCACCTCTGGCAGCTCGAACATAGCTGGCAGTTTTCGGAGTGGCACTGTTAGAAATGAGTAAGAGTCCAAGAAGACTATGTTTAACGATTGTAGAAAGATGCCCAAAATCTTTGACCCATCATAGATCGTGTGAGGAACTGTGTTTCGCGAAAATATAAGAAAGCACAAAGTAAACGTCAAAACCGCGAAGGTTGTGGGCGATTACTCGCACATTCTTATATTTTGGCTCTGTGTGTCGAAGTTTTCGGCCATCACTACCTCGTTTCATGGTCTCTCGGACTCCTAACAGCTCATCCAAAAACTCAGCCACGCAATTTTGGCCCCAGTAAACGCGTTCTTGGTCGCCAAAAGAAGCAACGCAGAGTACAGCCACATGTTCACCATCCAACAAGACTGTTTCTGTGTCAAAGTAGACAACAGAAACATCGTGCTTCGGGTCCTCAGGTTTTTGAACAAAGCAATGTTGTGTTTTGTGCACAGTCTTACAATGGCTAGAGAAGTCGGGGCGGATGCATTTGTGTGCTGTATTGGTAAGAAAAGTGCACATACAAACGCTACAGCGATGCACTTCAGAGCAGGTTTTGTTTGCCCTGTGAGCATTAATGCATGCATTGCCTTGGAAAAAGCGATTACACAAATTACACAGGAGAAGGTTGTCTTCATTATGAACGGCGACAGCTCTGCATCTATTGCACTTGAAAGAGCAATTGTGTGTGTTTAGTCTCTTGCGTGTAGGTAAAACTTTAAGGCAAAGGGGACAATAGTAATCACTGCCAAACAGAGCTTTCAAAGATCGCACAAGATCATAATGTCTGTCGTGACTGAGAAGAAATATCTGTTTATCAGCAGCGGGGCCCCGATATGCAACTTCAAAACCGCACTCAGCGGAAATTACAACAAGTTGGTAATCTGGGATCGCACGCTGAAACAGTTCAACTTCATTCAAGCCACAACTTTCTAAGGCAACCCCTGCGATACCATGTAAATTTGTAGCTCTGATAGTTTGCATACTACGTTTATCCTCTCGCACCTGTCTGTATGTTTTAGCATTGTCCTGATGGGCCGAAATACCAACAGCTAATGCTCTGGCAAGACATAAACTATCGGTATTGTTGATTTGAATGACAGCTTTTTTTTTTTTTAAAAAATCATTCAAATTCAACATTGCCCGTTTTTTTATATTCTCAGAACGATTACCACCCTTCCCCCTATTAGTGATATTAATAAGAATTACCTCCAGACTCAAGTCGTCCGTTATCATAAATTCACTGTTTGATTGATCAACTGCTATGAAAGCAGCCATCAAACGGTCAAACGTTAGATCTGTCAGGGGCACGAATGGCAAATTTATAGGGGTTTTTAGGCTAGGTGCGTCTAAGCACACTCTAACATGGGAATAATCGCCTTGACTGCTTAAATTGGCGATTATTTCCTCTAGCATCCATCGAAAGTTCGAAAAAAACAGATCCTCGTCTGCTAAATCTGCCAAGTTTCTAAAGCGGACCTCGTAAGATTTCAATAAGGTCCGATATTTCTGTGAAAAGCGAACTACCCCATCCTGTATATGGTAGTTGTTGTTGTTGTTCTGGAAGTCTGCTTCTCTTTCTTCCATCTAAAATTTAAAAAAGTGTCGCATAAGATTTAGGGATTTTGTTTTCGTGAAAAAAAAAAAAAATCTATAGACATACTTACATCATCGTCCTCGGCGTTAAAACATCCAGACAGTAAAAATGAACTATCGAGCTCAGTTTCATCTTTACCAGCACCTTCTAAACTGCAGTCACTAGAGCATCCGGGCTTATGCTCCACAACTTCGCTGTCATTCGAGCATCTAGGTCGAGCCTCAACATTATCAGTAGCACCTTCTAAACTGCAGTCACTAGAGCATCCGGGCTTATGCTCCACAACTTCGCTGTCATTCGAGCATCCAGGTCGAGCCTCAACATTATCAGTGGTAGTAGTAGTAGTATTAAAGAACTCGGCATTCTGAAAGAGTAGCGTAAAGAAAACACAGTTACTAAACAATAATTCTATAAACATTTTTTTTTTAAAAAAAAAATCAAATAAAAATTTTTCAGTAATGAAAAAAGAAATACACTAGTGTACACTAAGCTTTGACAGTAGTCAATTTCCGCCTGCATCATTTCAGTTTCCTCGTATTCTTTTTCAATCTTCATAACATCATTTAGGAATGATGAATCGTCATCCATTGCTAGAAAAACTTCTTCCATGTTCATAATGATAGCTTGTAAGCAGGTGTGATATGTGGTCGTATTGACCCCCCTTTTAAAGCAAACTCGTGGATTGAAACGACATTTGACGACAACCAATCAGTCTTTAGATTCAAGAGTATGTGAATGTCACAACCAATAGGAAATTACTACAGTATGAGAGTTAAAGTCACAACTATAGGAAATCACTATGGTATGAGGGTGAAAATGCAAAAGACATTGAAGGAAATACCTGTGGGAATGCTTTCGTGAACTAGCGGACTCAATGTCTCCCAAACAACCACATTTGAAGATAAGTTATCTTTTTTTTTGCTTTTTTTTTTCATACCAAATTTGAACAAAGGCTCTGGGGACGATACCAACGTTAGTTATGGGGGATTATATGTCCTTTGTACGACATGTCACAAACAACAACAGCAACATTTGAAGGCGAGTTATCTTTTTGTTGTATGACATGTCACAAACAGACACATTTGACAGTGAGCTATCTTTTTTTTTTCCCATCCACTCAGGAATGTTATAGAATTGTGAACATCTGTGCAGCATGCATTGAAGGAAATACCTGTGGAATGCTTTCGTGAACTAGCGGACTCAATGTCTCCCAAACAGACACATTTGAAGATAAGTTATCTTTTTTGTTTTTTTTTCATACCAAATTTGAACAAAGTCTTTGGGAACGATACCAACGTTAGCTAAGGGAGATTATATGTCCTTTGTACGACATGTCACAAACAACAACAACATTTGAAGATGAGTTATCTTTTTTTTCCTTTGTACGACATGTCACAAACAACAACAACATTTGAAGATGAGTTATCTTTTTTTCCTTTGTACGACATGTCACAAACAGCCGCATTTGAAGATGAGTTATCTTGGGACAGACGTCTCCTTCACAACATGTACCTACTTGCTCCTGACACGTCACGAGTTTATGACCCAATAACAAGGCTAGTAGATTCTAAGCATCTGATGTAATGAGCCAATAACAAGGCTAGTAGATCTAAGCATCTGATGTTATAATCCAATAGACCACATTTGCAGTTTGGAACTTTCTCAGTGCGGTTGTAATTTTTTTTTTCCACTGCTGTTTTCCCACAAAAATGTCATGGCACGAAATGTTTGATGATATAAGACGACCAAACGTAACTTTCTACAGACGTCTGAGCCACAGCAGCACAGTTCGTGCTTATTGTCGCGAATTCGAGCCACATGTTACAATCGAGACATCTAATACGCACATGATGTTATCGAGAAACCAGTGGGAAGAATTCAAAAGCAAAATGACTGATATCTTGCTTTCCGTAAGAGCCAGATCTAAAGATGAAATCCAACTACCGGGGATCCGAATCAATACAGATGGTGGTGTTTGTGATTTCTATTGGAAACAATTCTCGCTATCAGCAGAACGACGAATGACTCTCCACCTTTCTGAACTTGAAGCTATATCTAATAGAATCATAGACATAGATTCTTTTCTTCAACGTCTAGAAGACGAAAAACCCGCATTTCTGTTAATGCAGTCAGTTATATTGGAACATCTTGATTGTGTTAGAGAACGTATAAAGAACGACGTGTTTACTGGTTCAATCGATGTTTCGTTTAACGACGTCTATGCATATTACGTAAGAAACGCTGAACAATCTACAAGTGTTAAAATTTTTATTGCTAAGTGTTCGAAAGAAGGGGTAGTTACTGAGTTCAACGATTATGCTTTGTACAATGCTGTAGTTTCGATGATCGAAGAACTTCAAACTGCTTACACGACGAAATATACGAAGTATCCGTTCTGATCAAAGCAATGTATATATGTAAGTGTTGATTTTTTGATTAGTAACTACATCTGTAAAACTTACAAATAAAAGTATATCTATTTGAAAAAGATATTGTCTGTCTTTTTTCTTAGAAAGTAGAAAAATAAGTTTTAATTTTCCATTAATCAATAACCTTTTTTAGGAAAGAAAATGATTTCAAATATATATTTAAAAAAAAAAAATCAAGCTTGCAGACAGAAACAGAAGATGGCACCAGTGCTTCACGAAGATGGTAAATAAATAAATATAAGCACATTTTACTTTTCTGGTTTTTTTTTTCCTTTTCTTAGAAAGTAGAAAATAAGTTTTTAATTTTCCATTAATCAATAACCTTTTTTAGGAAAGAAAATGATTTCAAATATATATATTAAAAAATCAAACTTGCAGACAGAAACAGAAGATGGCGCCAGTGCTTCACGAAGACGGTAAATAAATATAAACACATTTTACTTTTCAGGTTTTTTTTTTTTCCTGTTTAGAAAGACTCTACACATCAGAATACAAATTCAACTTGCAGAGAAAAATGGAAACATCATAAATAATTATGGGTAAAAAATATATACATATAAATTTAACCATAAAAAGGATATAAAATGAAATAAATTCCTTAATTTCAGATTTTTCAGCTTTCAGAATTATTCACTAGATGGAGCCAAAGTTTCTTGGTTGTCTCCGTGTTTTTTTTTTTTTTTTTGGTAAATATCAAAAGCAACTTAAGTTTTTTTTTTTTCCCATAGATAGTAAACAGTAGAATACAAATTCCAGAGGAACCATCACAAATAGTTATGGGTAAAAATATATACATATAAATTTAACCATAAAAAAAGGACATAAAATGAAATAAATTCCTTAATTTCAGATTTTTCAGCTTTCAGGATTATTCACTAGATGGAGCCACAGTTTCTTGGTTGCGTGTGTTGGGAAAAAAAATTAAGCATCAAAGCAACTTAAATAAAATCTTTAATTTCACCTTTCAGAATGACTCAACAGATGACAACACCGTCTTAAATAAAATCTTTAATTTTCACCTTTCAGAACGACTCGATAGATGGTGACACATATTGCAAAGCTACGGAAATATATTTATAAAGCGTCAAAGTCATGGCTATCTAGGAAAAAATACATTTAAACACCTTACATAAAATAAAATCTTTAATTTTCAGCTTTCAGAATAACTCGGTAGATGGCGACTCAGTTTCTGGGTCTTCCGATGTCGCTGCAATCTCCCTGCTTGAAGTTTTGTGGCCCCCAAGTACCCGTATGTGAGAAAAAAAAAATATCCTTAAATAAAAATCTTTAATTTTCAGCTTTCAGAATGACTCGATAGATGGCGACACATATTGCAAAGCTACGGAAATATATTTATAAAACGTCAAAGTCATGGCTATCTAGGAAAAAATACATTTAAACACCTTACATAAAATAAAATCTTTAATTTTCAGCTTTCAGAATGACTCGCTAGATGGTGACACAGTTTCTGGGTCTTCCGATGTCGCTGCAATCTCCCTGCTCGAAGTTTTGTGACCCGTATGTTAGGCAAAGCGTCCACGTTTTTCCCGCCAAATCCTTTGTCTTGGGAAAGAATGTGTGCTGCTCCGTGTGTGTGTGTGTGCGTGTGTATGTGCACGCGCGCGAGCGGGAGAGCTCGGGCTTGTGTGCGTGTGTATGTGCACGCGCGCGAGCGGGAGAGCTCGGGCTTGTGTGTGTGTGTGTGTGTGTGTGTGTGTGCGTGTGCGTGCGTGTGCGTGCGCGAACCCACAATTCATTGCGAACACTGTAGCTTGAACACCAACGCGGTAAAAACAGACGATTTCTACGGCATCAACCGGCCAGAAATCACAGGCAAAGTCACAGACGTAGTCGGTTAATACCCCCAGACCAATCAGAACATCGGTTCGTATCCCCCTCCAATCAGAACAAGGCGAAATACAACTTCCTACGTCACACTCACACCACTCTTCACTATAACAGCTACATTTACACATATTCTTATAACTAAAAGGGTAGCCGTGGGGATAAGCACCGGACCATCAGTAGCAATGACATGGGTTCGAGCCTGGGTAAAGTAAAAAAAAATTTGAATTTAATGTTGAAAATAAGTGGCGCCATCTAGCGGGCGAAATAAGAACTAAGTATATATTTTTCCGCAACTAAGCCTCGGTGCAACCGCTAAACCTCGGCTCGCTTCACCGGCAGACGCTCAAAAGCGAAACGGCAAAACAAACGACGGAGACGGCTGCTAGCACGAAACTTAACGCCAAAATTCATAGAGCCGTACTCGGTTAGAAACCCAACCTAATCTACTCACTCAGTTCTCTACCTGCGTTGTTTTGAACACACCGTAATGAATTTTTACTGAATTTCTCTCAACTGCCCTCCATCGGAGGACTTTAATCACTCTCTAGCTTACCTTGAGACTGTGATAAATACTTTGGGACCGAATAACAATATTTGTTTTTCAATTCACAACAAGCCTAATCACCCCCATACTTTTTCTAATTATGCAGGAGAATCTAATATAGATATAACAATGACAAACTCTCAGTTCGATTTGCGGCTTACTGACTGGACTGTATATGCACCAGTGACCACAAAATCATCTATTATATGCTTTCCCCTGATTCTGCCGTTCCATCTTCATACACTTTCTCACAGCCAGAATTAATAAGATTTTCCATCAGAAATATTGACTGGAATGCTTTTGACTCTTCCATTCTTCTGGACCTTGACGAACAGAAACTTTCTTCTTTTGAAACCTCACCTTTTTCTCATCAAGTGAACTATATTCAAAATGCTATAATAAAAGCGTCATAAGTGTTCTAGGAAAAAGAGGGTTAATCAGAAGACGTGTTCATGATGGACGCAGGAGTTATGCCAATTAAGAAGGCAAGTTCATCCAGCCCGTAGGTATTACCAAAGACATAAAGACTGGCCCCAAGCCGACGTTAATCGTTTTTACCAGCAATATTCTTCATTGAGAGAAAAGCTATGTGAAGGCCATTGCCTCTCCAAAGCGTGAAACGTGGATGAATTTCGTTCACATCTCTAGAAATGCTAACCCTTGGGGTCTTCTATACAAGATTGTAAGAGGAGAGACCTCTGGTTCTAACCTATTTGGCTCAATTGTGGTGGACTCCATGGAGACACTGAATTGACATGAATCTGCAAATGCAATCTTAGATGCTCTTTTTCCATTGGATTATCCTACATCAGACTTAGCTGTTCAGATAATGAACCTTATGTGTCCTTTTTAATTAACGTAACAAGAATTTATTAATTATTTTTACGTTGAATGGATGAACTGCAGGCTGTCTCGCATAAAGTTAATGTTCAGAAGTACCCAGGATTAGATCTTGTAGAAAATATTTTTATTATCAGAGTCGTGGAATTAAAACTTTATGTTCTTCTAAACGTATTCAACAGATGCCTTCAGGAAGAAACTTTTTGGGAAATTTGGAGGGTCGCTCTAGTTAAGTTGATCAGAAAGCCAGATAAGCCTTCTGGAGCGGCTAGATCATACGGGCCGAACGCTCTGCTGGCTAATTTGGGTAAATTGCTAGAGCAACTATTGGCCATTAGATTGAATAACCTACTGGTAGAACAGGATCTGCTTTAAAGGAGTCAATTTGAGTTCTGTCTCGGACGTTCCTGCGAGAATGCTCTTGTGGACTTTGTCTCTTCAGTTCAATACTCGGTACATAAATATCCTGGCCGTTTTCATCGACTTTGAGGGCGCCTTCGACTCCCTTTGGTGGGAGAGCCTCCTGCAGCATCTGCGATCGGCTAGGTGCTCCAACTAAGTTTACTTTTTAATCCGTAATTACTTTGCCAATAAAACCATAATAGTCAAGGCTAAACATAGCCAAGTATCAAGATCAGTATCTAGAGGGTGCCCACAGGGTTCTTTTACATGGAACATATTGGGTTCTTTTACATGGAACATATTGGGTTCTTTTACATGGAACATATTGGGTTCTTTTACATGGAACATGGTGCTGCAGCAGTGGCTCTCCCCATCTTTATATAATAGCTTATGCAGACGATCTCACCAGCTTGGTAAATGGTAACTCTAGAGCCGATCTCGAAACTACCAAATTTTGTTCTCCGGGATCTCTACGATTGGATTGTGACCAATAAGCTTAAAATCAGCTTGTCAAAAACAAAGATGATGATTCTTGGATCAAAGTTGGATATCTCTCGTCCTCCGTTGGTCAAGATCAACAACATTCGTCTCCCCCATAGTTAAAGAGAACACGGTTCTAGGAGTGGTAATTGATTCCAGTCTCAATATTATTCCTCACTTGACAAACTTATCTAAAATAAGTAGATTTACTGGTGCAATTGTTAAGGTGTCTCATGTTGAATGGGGACTCTCCAGAATACGTTAAGGATCTATTACAATGTAGTTTTCTTCCCTCTGGTCACGTATGCTACCGGTGCGTGGTTTCACAGGGTACGGCTCAAACACTTCAAAGCAAAACTCGTCTCCTTGCAGAGAACCATCTTGCAATGTATAGTTAAGGCATGCAGGACAGTCTCAACGCAGCTCTGCAAGTACTAACTATCCGGAACATTATCTTTAGACTTGCAAGTTACTTATAGAGGATTTTCATACAGACTGAAAAACCAGATTGAGACCGAATTTCTTGGAATAACCATCAACCTTCAAGATGATACTAAAAGAGAAAGAAGGAGACTGTGGAACGAGTTAGTTAACATCTGGCAGTCCCGATGGGATACAGCTACCGTTGATGCAACAACGAGAAAATTTATACCACAAGTTTAAATTTTTCCTTGATAAACGTGTTCGATTGTGGTTCTGCATGAACATATTCACGTTCTACCTGTTGACAGGACATGGATCGATGAACCAGAGTCTTTTAAGGTTCAATTTGTCATAAACAAACCTCTGTTCGTGTGGATCACCAGAGAGTTGGGATCACATCCTGTATCATTGCTCCCTGTATGACGATCTCAGACTTCCTCATCATGCACTTACTGATTTTCACCAGGACAGGAATCGTCTCTGCTTCAAAGCTCGGAGTCATATCTGATTCTTCAGGCTTTTGCTCAAGGCGTATTTCTTCGAAGGCGTTCAGTGTCGCCAGCTCTCAATAGGATGCAGCACGATGGTCCTGCTGATGCATAGCTGGTTAGATCTCCTTTAATAATATATACTCAAATTCTCAAGAAGTGAATTTTTTTCTTGGCCTGCAGACAAAATTAAGTGCTTTCTTTCCCCTTTTTTTTTCTTTTTTTTTTTTTATGAGCACCACTTCTTTCTTTCTTTTTTTTTTTGTTTACTAATTTATTTGGTTTTTCTTTCTTTTTTTTTTTTAGCAGCACCACTGCCTTCTTCCATTTGACTTATACAAATTTGTATTTATTTATTTATTGCTTATTTATTATTATTTTATTTATTTATTTTTTTTTTGTATTATTTTTATTATACATGATTTGTTTTATTTTCTTCTGCTTCATTTATTATTTAATTTTTATTCATTTCGTTTCCATATCCATCACCATGGGTGATCGTTTTTCCCCCCTCTAGAATGGGCCCCCAGAGGGTCCTGGCCTACCTTCTGGCAACATCATGTAGGTCAGAGTCTCTCTCTTGAGACAGTGCATGCTTTACATGGACTGCCCTCCTTCCCGTGGTGTGGACGAGTACTCAGAATCATCTTTCCAGATGACCTTCTGGGTAGCCATGAGGCTACCCAGAAGGCTACTAACATGAGACTACCATGAGGCTACTAACAGAACACCAGAACACACACAAACCTACGTCACACACACATATCTGGCCCATTTGTAGTGTAGTGTAGTGTAGTTCTTCACAGAGATACGAGTTGAACGAACGTTCTAGGAGCCGCCCTTTACATATACACATATCCACAGCGCAAATTTAACAATAAAAAAGAAAACTATTGTTAAATAAATTATAATTATTTTAAAATAACTATACATATTTAGATTTGAAAGAAAATACACATATTGAAAACGAAATAAAATTTACTTTTTAGGCCTTTTGCCCAGAGAAATGCATGACGGCCCATGCCAGGTCAAGCTTAAAAGTAACATTGCGAACCGTTGAGCTCGTTTGTCATTGTGGAAAAAAGATTTTAGTTTTCATTTTGAAAAAGTTCTCTCCGCCTTACTGGTAACCGTATAAGGTGAGCAAAAAATTAGAACAATAGTTATTTACTATTGTACTTTTGTACACTGGTGTGCAAAATTTAAGGACCAGTCAGGTTTTCACCTGTAGCTTCTCATAGGGGCGGCCTGGATATCGGAACAGCATACCAAAGGAACCTCTTGAGGTACAGAAATGATGAAGGAAACAACACAAACACAACAACGGAAACAAAATGGAACGGAGAGACTTTATTGAAAAATGGCAACATAGCACTGGTTGCCATAATACAGATCCATTATTGCCAAAGATGGAACAAAGGGAAGAGATGGTCCTCAGTAGGAAATATGGCCACCCCTAATGTCGCTGCAGGCTTTGCACAGCCTGTCCATACTTAGAACAATGTTGTTGATAAGTTCTTGTTGTAACGTCGTCCATTCCTCTGTCAGCGCCATCTTCAGCTGGTGAACATTTTCTAGTGGGTGTGGATGTGACCTAGGCGTCTCCCCCGAGCGTCCGATGTGTGTTCGATAGGAGTTAGATCTGCGGAACAGACAGGTCAATCCATACAAACAATGTCTCACTTTCCAACTCCCCCAACAGCACTATTGACACCTCTTGCCCATAACACGGAGGCCCATGCTCACTGCTTCATCCCAACGATTATCCGCATTAACTCACACATACAAGAAATGGATAAGACTGCACCAAATTGATTTCATGGATGTACTGATGCCCGAATAGGCAAAGCGACCCACCTCTAACAGAAAAAAATGACAAGCTGGAAGATACCAGACTCAGCCCTACCTCCAAAACGACAAATACGACAATAGTTGTAAGATCACATAGCGAACTAAAAAAGCCACAAGACAACTCAGGCTCCCAAGTAATAGTCTCTGACTTAACTGATGCAAACAAACAAACAAACAGTCAACACACACCTTAGATTCCACCTTGCCTGAGGGCACTGCCCTAGAGCAGATGTTTACCCTCAGAACACAGCTCGAGGATTTAATGAAGGAATCCTGTAACAGCATCACAACCGTCCTCCGCGGAGACATTGTGATCCTTTGGAGCAAATTAGATATAATCCTACTAAATACTCACCTAGAGTCCGAAAAGAATGCCGCCAAGCTTGAAGCATTCCTTGAAGCTAGGGGCAACCAAATGCCACAGCACGGCCCTGTCTATGCAGACGTGCTGAGGACCAATAAAGAGCCCACTGCGACAACCAGACAAGTCCCAAAGAAGAAACCACCAATTAAGCAACCACACGTAGTGGTACTTCGCCCGCTTGACACAAGTGTTCACCAGTCTAGTGAAGGGGTTAAAACCCAAGTTATGACCCATTTGCAAGAAGAATTTAAAACAACCAGAATTAAGACAATATGTAAGACAAGAAATATAGGTGTTGTTATTGAGACGGAGTCCGGGTCAGGGGGCACCCATTAAGATATAAAATCATGCAGTCGGATGATGACACCCCATGGGCTGCCATTGCTGTCCGAAATCCAAAACTCATGGAAACCAAGATTACCCAACTCTGTACAGCCTGGGCAGTGTGTGCCCACATTATCAGTCCCATTGGAAACTTCTATGCGATCTCCATGTATTGCAGGCCAGGGCAGGACATTGATTTATCTATCAGATACCTAGAATCTGTCCTGTAAATACTCCCAAATGAGAAGATCGTCGTGGGGACCGATATATCAACTGTCCCTCCCCAGCTTGGCACAGCTCCACACCAGATAGACGACGAACAAGAAATGTTCAGCGGCTTGAAAAGTTCCTTTCCAACTCTCCCTTTGCAATACTCAACCGTCCAAATAACCTCCCAAAATTCTGTAACACCCTGTGGGAAGCAACGATTGACATTTCGCTCTCGACCAGAATCTTCTCTGGCACCATTACAGATTGAATGGTCCATAATTCGGGAACCACATCGGACCACCGAGTCATCACATACCAACCGAACAGAAACCTAGCTCGGCAGTGCCAACCGAAACAGATAATACACAGATATGCAATCCAGAAAGCGAATTTGGAGTTCTTCAAAGATTTGCTGACGGTGGATGCAGCAACATTTACACCGGATTACTGCTCTCAAAGAGACCCAGATGAGCTCCAGCAGGTAGTCACAAAGATTATCACAAATGCAGCTGACAAAGCAATAAGGAAAAAGAATCTAATGCCTGACGCAGTCCATTAGTGGTGTCAGGACTTGGCCTGTCTATGGCGAGAAACAATTTCATAAGGTTTTACAACGAGCGCGGCGTTCCTGGCCTTCGCACGAGGTCGAAGCGCTAAGAAACCTATATAGAGAGGCCCGCAACAGCTAGACAGCAAAGATAAGAGAATGCAAAAAACGCACCTGGGAATCACTAGCGTCCACTACTGGTAATGACAACCCCTGGGGGTGATGTACAAAGTCACCACCAATAAGCTCCCGGGGGGGGAAGTGGTCACCACCACTAGGATCCCACAAGGTACATGACTATTTCACGGGAGCAGACGCTGTGCAACATTTTAGACATCACCTTCCAGCAGCCCGTGGCCACAGCCACAGAGGAGAAATTGCAACTCTGCTTTGATAACAACTACGAAATCAAGAACCTGGAACCTCCTTTTAACTTGGAAGAGCTACACACTGCAGCAGCACTAATTAAAAACAAAAAATGCCCAGGGACAGATCTTCGGGAGCTGGAAATAATAAAAAAGACCATTGAATTCTGCCCGGAGATGATTCTTGATCTCTTCGACCGCTGCCTACTAGCCGGAATTTTTCCCAGTGACTGGAAAGTTGCAAACATAAAACTAATTCTAAAGAATCCCAAAAAGCCCACTGACCTACCACAATCCTACAGGCCAATCACTTTACTTCCTGTTATAAGTAAGCTCTTTGAAAGACTCCTATACCAAAGAATCCTCCAGCACTATGAGAATGCTAACCTTGCAGCTATAATCCAATTTGGATTTAAACCTTGACTTTCTACTGTGGACGCCCTTCACAACCTGCTCACATCGGCTGCCAACTGTGACAAAAAAAGTATTTTTTTCTGATTTCGGTCGACTTCGCCAGGGCATTCGACACCCTCTGGTGGCCCAGCATCCTCGGTAGGTTGCTAGAGCCACCTTACCAAGGAACCTACATGAAACTATCAAAACTTACCTCTCAAACAGGAAAGTAGTGGTTAACGCACCATACTACAGCGTTTCTAGAACAGTTCTCTGGGGCTGTCCACAGGGCTCGGTGTTGGGTCCCCTCCTCTGGAACATTGTCATGGATGGGTTCCTCAACAAGTACCTGGGGGAGCTAAATGCCCAAGATTATGCCGACGATCTCATTATTACTGTGGCTGCTGGCAGCACAGCCCGCCTCAAGGCTTTGGCAAACCAAGCCTTCCATACTCTCCAAGAATGGGCCTCAGGCAACAATCTCCATCTATTCCCAACTAAAACCAATTCTGTCCTTCTTAAAGGCAAGCCAGATATCAGAAGATCTCTGCTGATCAGAATCAATGAAAAAGCTATCAAGTTTTCAACAGAATTATTAAAGTACCTGGAATTATCCTCAACACAACATGCCCACTCAAACCTCATCTGAAATACCTCAGGAAAAAGGTAGAAATTATGCAGCCCTGGCTGCCAGAATCTCATGTCGTGATCAGGACTCAACTGGAAGACCTTATCTTTATTCTTCAAAACTGCTTTCACACCGATAATAACATATGCTTCTGGAATCTGGTATACGAAAACTACCAGTGCCACAACAAAAGGGATGCTGGATGCCATCCAACACTCCACACTGCTCGTCACCTCCCGTGCCTACCGCAGTGAGCACTCACGCCCTCCAGGTCCTGGCTGGTGCCTTACCTCTCGACATCGAGGCCATTAGAACTGGTCTACTGTACCACCTTTCCAAGGGAAACCCACAAACTTTCCTCAAATTTACAATTAATCCAAAATGGCAAGACAGCAGAAAAATATCGCCTCCGTGCCCATTTGCAGGTGGAATGGCAAACCAAGAGGTGAAACTCGACCAAGTGAGAGATCACCAGAAAATTCTTACCAGATGTCAATAGAACCTTCCCCAGACCCCCACCATGGTTGTTGCCAGGCCTATACACAACGTTTTTACGTACTGGTCGCTCACGGTTCTATAAATGCTAAACTCGTCGCTCTCGGCATCACAGAGAACCCAATATGTACCTGTGGGAGGCTTGAGAGCTGGCATCACCTTGTCTACCACTGCCAGCTATATGAGGATCTTCGTTGTATCTTCATTACGAAAATCAGATATATTCCAAAGGATCAAGAATCTCACCTCTTAGACACCCAGGATGAATACAGTGCCTTCTCTTGCATTTCAAAGGATGTCTTCACAAGACGAAGAAACCTCCTGGCACAACAAAGGCAGACTTGAACAAGATGATCCACAATGGCGAAAGATATATCCACCGAACTAAGATGCGATGCCCATTAGTAAAACAGAACATTTAATAAGAGAATTGGAAGGACAATTCTTGACTCCTCCAGACAAACCTGCTGAAATCGACAACCACTAATTTGGACTTTACCAACTGGAATGACAACACCAAAGGCCTTTTGGCAACCTACACCAGCGCTCCCTTGCACGGTGCTTTCTTTACCACTTCCTGGGGGAGACAGTCCCTGTCCCTCCCCACTCTTCCTGCTGGTGGTACATGGGCCTGTCCCACTGTTAATTGCAGGGGTCAATCTCTCTATCGACCCCTTTCTTCCAACCTCTATCCCCCAATCTTCAGTCTCCCCACCCACCCTGTCTACTTTTCACACAGTATGCCTCACACAGTCGAAACTTAAAAGTACTAAAATTTTGTTCTACAAATTTTTCGGCCTTATACACCTTTCTTGTGTATAACCCCTACAGAGACGTTATTTTATTATTTTTTTTATTATTATTATTTTTTAGGCCCTTGCCATTGAAATCCCAGGAAATTAGGTAGCAGTGCCTGCCAGAGTTCAAATTATGTGCTGGTGTACTGGTTTGCCTCTACGTGGCGAAGTGTGGGCAAGGTTGGGTCTCATTAGGGGCTCAGTGGCTAAATGACCAGATGAACAACTGTATACAACACTACACTGTAAAATATCCATACACTTTTAAATCTCTGGCATTTACAGTACACTGTAAATGCCAGAGATTTGAAATGTAAATTCGCGGTGATGGGAGAAACCCCTGGTACCGTTTGATCCTCAACACACTCAACACTTTCTAAAAGCATATCAACAGCTGCAGTGAGATGGGGTGTGGCGTTATCATCCATAAACACGAACTCGAGGCCAATGGTACCTCGGAACAGACAAACAGTGGGAAGGAAATAACGTGCAGCAGCGCCTTCCAATATCTGGAGTTGTGTATGTCAGTTCTAGATAACGCCTCCCCGGACGAGAACACCTCGACCGCCATATCGATCCCTTTCAGAGATGTTTCGGGGTCAAACCGTATGCCAACCTCTCGGCAGATTAGCTAACGTCAAGAATCGCTGCTGCTGAGACTGAATCTACTCTCATTACTAAAGATTTTGTGGTTGTAACCCTTAGAAATAGTCTTGGTCCTTACGTTTTGCACAACGGTGTCCAATAATACACTGAGTGGACAGAAACATGGGACACCTATCTAGTAATGGGGAGGCCCACCTTTCTCCCGGATAAGGTCAGTCACACGGCGAGGCATTGGTTCCACTAGTTCACGAAAGCTTTCCACAGGTATTTCTATTCATGATTGTTGCGCCACTGTCCATAATTCCGTCGCGTTCCTGGGTAGAGGATCCAAAGCTTGAATGGACCTTTCCACAGCATCCCAAAGAGCTCATATCTGCTGAATGTGGAGGCCATTCCATGGTGGTAAAATCTGCAGAATGCTATTCAAACCATGTTCTAGTCACCACGGCTCTACGTGGAGGCGCATTGTCCTGCTGGAAGAGTTAATTGCCCTGTGGAGCATGATGACCATGAAAGGATGCAGATGGTCTGCAAGGATGGACACATAATCTGGACCGTTCAGAAATGCGTCTAGACGTAGTAGAGATCCCAACATGTACCAGTTGAACCCGCCTAAGACCGTTACCGACTGTCCACCTACCTGAACAGTTCCTTGTTGATATGATGGGTGCATAGCTTCGTGCAGTTTCTTCCATGTACTCACCCTCCCGTCAGCTCGAAATAACTGGAAACGCGACTCGTCGGACAAGGAAACCAGTCTCCAATCATCCAAGGCCCAGTGCCGATATTCTTATGTTCAGTTGAGGCGTAGATTCCTGTGTCGTGGTATTAGCAGTGGGACTCTGGTGGTTCAGCAGCTCCCATAAACTATTGTGGCTAATGATCGCCAATAGTCTTGGTGGAGATATTTCTGGCACCTCCCTTGCTGAAGTCAGCAGTGATTTGTGACACTGTCGCTCTCCGGTTGGCTGAAACAACATAAGACAGATGTCGACGGCGGCCGCATTCATCCAACGCCTTTCTCCATCCACAGTGCTGTCCACGATGAGATGTTATTCCGGAAATGGCGTATTCCCGATACACTCTTGATACTGTCGAACGGGGACAGTGCAATTTCTGTATCACGTCCGCGATAGAGTAACCCATGTATCGGGCACCCACTATCATCCCAATTTTTAAAGTCGGTTAACTCGCGACGTTTATCCATACTGACAACGAATTACCGTCTACGGGAATGCAATGTACCTATATACCTGCCAAGAGGTGGGTTCATCCACTAAGCAATTAGTAAGAGGAATGACAGCATTGATTTTCCCAAGAACCAGGTATCCCATGAATTCTGTTCTTTCAGTGTACAATTGAAAAAAATTAATACAAATTAGGCCAAACTTTTTTTAATTTCGAAAAGTCCAATCCATATGTTCCAAAACGCATCGCTGGTATTTGTCTCATAGCTGAATTGAGGAGCTTCTAGTAGCAACAATGGGAGCCAAAAAAAAAAAAAAAACGAAGATTTTGTAGCTTCACCACACCTGTACCCTATCAGTGGGTACAGATGTGGTGTAGTTTCCCCCTCGCAGCTAATAATTTCCTCTCCCCCCTTCCTACACACACGCTTTTTTGCAGTGGTAAATTTCTACAAAGTAAACTCACGGGGCAATCATTCATGCAACAGTTAAGACTGCTGTTGGTTTTCTGTAGTTACATCGAACTTACCCTAGTTTGTAATGAATTTCAAGCTTTTCAAACTGCTTTCATGGAAGAAAAGTTCGTTTTAATAAAGAAAAATTAATTTTTGAAAATTTCCAGTGATCTTTGACTTAAGGACTCGTCTTCCTCTGATCATAAAACATTTGTCGTCTAAGCTTTCGCGCAGATTCCTTAAAGGAAGTCATCGTCCAGCGATACTGCCACTCTTTTCCAATATTAACAGAATACCTTCAAACCGCTATAAGTGCACCAAGACAAATTCTCCAGGCAACTATTGAGAAAAGATGTTACAATTGTGAGATTCTACTGTCGGGTTTTGCATCAGCTTAATCATAACATTTACTTGAAATAGTTACCACACAATAATACAACTACAAGTGCATTAGCTGATTTACTAGGCACCTTCTTGTTCCCATGAATTTCCTCACATACGTTCCTTTATTATAGTTTTTATTCTACCAATGTGACTTATCTATTGAATACCTTAATATATAAGAATTTTATTATATAAAAAAATTAGGTTCACAGAGCACCAATTCCTCAGCACCCTAGGCGTTCGCCCCTATCACTAGCACCATCAGTTGGATATAAAACACTGAAATCGACGAACTAATTCGACTGTTGGCATTCGTAGTGAGCAGACATGTCTTCGTAGGGCAAGGAGAGCATATTAAATCGAGAGGATTAGATTACGAATAAGGAGGTTAGATAATTGGTTTTAAATAATTTATTTAATATATTGTAAAGATTATTTTGATAAAAGCTTTTTTTCCTGTAATAGTCTATGAAATTAATATTTAAAATATTATAAGTATAATTTTTTAAAAGTTAGTTTCTGTGACATTTTTTGCAAATTTTAACAATGGTTGTGATAAGATCCACCTTGAACATTTCTTCAGAGGATATCATGAATTATATTAACCCAGGGGCTCACATCTGGTGAGTATGGGACACCCAGGGTTCTGAGCTGGATATCATCATTCTTCTCTTTCTTGTTGATTCCTCTCTCACTCAGCATAACTCGGGAATTTTTTTTTGGCTGGTGCATAATGCTCAGGCTTCTTTGTGCCATATGGTTAATAATAATAATAATAATAATAATAATAATGATAATTCCAGAAGCCTGCTGAAAGCAAAATTGAACGGAGGGAACACAGTTAAAGCCACAAACACCTATGCAGCTCCAGTACTAACATACACCTTCGCGTTCATAGATTGGACTAACACCAAGCTGGAGGATATCATGCGAAAGACAAGGACAATGATGACCAAGAGCCGCCGACACTACCTGAAGTCAGCAGTTGAGAGACTAACAATAGCTCGGAAAGAGGGAGGTTGTTGTGTTTTCTGGCGCAAGGACTACTTAGGCCATATACTTTTACCTTCAGAATTGCTGGAGTATAATTAGCAACCTAAACCACTTCAGAGCAATCCAAGGCTCACATATTTACGACATTTACCTGGCTCTCCATTGATATTGATGATCAGGAGATTATAGATGGACAATATACAATCCATAGAAAGGACAGAGGATCTCGTGGAGGCGGAGTAGCTATTATACATTCTAACCATATACTCTGTGAAACTGCATCAAATTTCACAAATATTGAATCAGTATACTGCCTTCTTCATCTTGGCAAGTTAAAGGTTTTAATAGTATTGCTTTATTTTCCACCTCCCTTAACTAATATAGACCTCCAGTACTTAGAAAGCTCGCTGGAATCAATCTTCCCACTAATTCAATCTGCCGACATAGCAATGGTTTTGGGTGACTTTAACTGTCAAATGGCCAATTTAGGATCTTCTTCTCCATCACTGCAGACTAGGGCTCTCTTTAATATGCTTCACAGCTATGGTCTGGAACAAATTTGCAACTTTCCAACCAGAGAAAATGCCTACCTCGACCTAATATTTTCCTCTACTTATATAGATGTTCACACCGACAACCCCATATTTCACTCGGATCATTCACCAATTACTTTTGACATCACAGTGACTTCTCACAACTTCAAATGCAGCTCCCGTACTCCTCGATTCAATTTCAGAAAGGCTGACTGGCCTCTGCTCAAACTAGCTCTAAGAAACGTAGACAAGCAGCTCGCTGACGCTATGGATGACATCGATGTGCTCACCAACAACCTGATTAACTGTGTCCATTCAGTTATATCTGACATTGTTCCTCAATCCCATCTTACCGCACGCTCTACCTACCCGCACTGGTATAATAGTGAACTAATACGTAAAATTAAATCCAAAGAATTCTACAGAAACAAGTATAAGCAAACAGGTGACAGTCAATACTATGAAATATTCAGCCAACTCCGCAAAGAAGTGAAAACTCTCATATTAAACTCCTACAACATGTATACAGAGTCAGTTCAGGATAGTCTGCTTACTCACAGAGATATCAAACCATTCTGGAATTTCATGAAGCATAAGAACATAACCAGTAGAAAGTTACAACTCCGTAACGCAGATGGAATTCTCTTATCTGACGAATTCAGTATTGCTCAAGAGTTTGCCAAACACTTTTCTAGAATTCAAACAAATGATACATTGAGACCTGCCTCATTTCCTGACTTCACACCTGTTAAAGATGATATCCTCATTAATCTCTTTATCACTGATGAAGATTTAAATTCGGCATTAAAAAGCATGAAAAATGACTATACTAGAGGCCCAGATGACATTCCAGGCTTATTTTGGAAAAGGACTGTCACTACATTGAAACCCCTCATACTGCGGATCTTCAACCTGTCTCTCAGGCTGGGGAAGTATCCTAAGCACTTTAAGCAGGTCAATATAGTTCCTATTTTCAAAAAAGGTGATAAAAATGACGTATGCGATTACAGACCCATAACCTTGCAAACAGCCTGGCTAAACTCTTCGACACAGCAGTGCACAAACATCTCTTCGAATTCTTCAAGCCTTTTATCGATCAGAATCAACATGGTTTCTGCAGTGGAAAGTCAGTAGTCACAAATTTATTTCCTTTCTGGCAATACACCTCTGAAGCTCTTGATAACCACCTACAAGTTGATGCAGTCTACACAGACATATCTAAGGCATTTGATAAAGTCCCGCACGAACAACTTCTGGAAAAACTTAAGCTATATGGTATCCATGACCCTTTGCTCTCATGGCTACGCAGCTATATTACGCATCGTTCCTTGAGCGTTATCATCGATCAAGTGAACTCAGACTGTTTTATACCACTAAGCGGAGTACCACAAGGCTCTCCCTTAGGTCCTCTTCTCTTCATTGTTTTCGTAAATGATCTTCCTTCTTTCATCTACACCTCCAATGTTCAAGTTGCTCTCTATGCAGATGATCTTAAGATCTACTCAGCAGTGAAGGAGACTACCGATTCTCAACAACTTCAATGTGCTCTCAATAAATTCTCTCTGTGGCTATCTCTGAATGGCTTGTCTGCTAACCCCTCGAAGTGCAAAGTTATCTCTTTCTCATCTTGCAGATCTCCACAACTAATGAATACAGAGTATAGTATTAACTCTGTGATCATCGAAAGGTGTGACCAAGTTAATGACTTAGGGAATCTCTTTTCCAGCAGCGCTAAATTCGATGCCCATGTCCTTAAAATCACCAGCAAAGCATTCAAAACACTGGGATTCATCAAACGGAACACATACAAGTTCAAAAGCTACAGATATGCGGTTATCCTCTATAAAACTATTGTTCTGCCAATCCTTGAATTCAGTTCACCCATCTGGAATCCTCACACAAAGACTTTAACTAACAAAATTGAAGCAGTCCAAAAAAACTTTATCCGTTACCTTACGTACCGCAATCCTTTATTCTATCACTCAGTGTATGATGAATCGCTGTGTGATTACTTTCATCTGAGGCCTCTGTACGCTAGAAGAGTTACTGCTGACATCGCCCTTCTAGCCAAAGTAATCACTGGAATTTACGAAGCATCTGATATCCTGAGTAAAATAAACTTCAATGCTCCTTGTAGACAAGTCAGGAACCTTACACCGTTTCGCCTTGACTCTGCCAACACGGACTTAATGAAGTTCAGCCCACTGAACAGAATCAGCAAATCAGCAAATGACTCTCGCATTGACTTTGACAACTCCCAATCACTGATGAACTCCATCCACAAGTTTGCCTCTTCACTTAAACTGCAAAGTGACTAGCTCACATCTAATTATTGTAGCTTTTTATTTGTTATATTATTTTTCTAATCTCTAACGGATTGATTATTACTTGTTTTACCGGTAACTTAACTTAATACAATCCTCGTTTGTACATATGTTTTTATTGTTTGAATCTATATCAATGTTTATCGTCCTGTAGGATTTCACATTATTATTATGTTTATTGATCTGATCTCAGATACACTGTTAATGGTTACCTGTTGTGTATCTTGTTATTAATAAAATAAAAAAATAAAAAAAAATAAAATAAAATATTGCGCTTCCCAAATCAATTTATTTTCTAGAAAGAAGGAGGAAGGGGCCTGATAGAGCAACAGAAAACAGCGATAGTTAACCTGAAGGATTAACTTTCGATGAGGTAAATCTAAAATATATGTTTTAAAGGGAAATAATATATATAAATACAGGGTTGTTAAAATTAAAGTATCCCTATGTAGAGGGCTCTGGGGCTAGTTCTAAGGCTCGTACAAAAGAGAAATTTGGACAACAGGTACAGTACAGAATGTTCTCGCCATTTATTGAAAAAAAAAAAATAGTTACAAAATTTGTCACCATATGTCACTGTGGCAATACAAATCGCTTGAACAGCGCTACAGTTGTTCAATGTATCTTCCATTTTGGTCAACAAGTTTCCATTCAAAGAACAGCATTTTCTACAGAAGAACGTAACATGTCAACTGGAATAGCCATCACATAACATCTAATACTGTCCTTCAGATCTGCCAGAGTTTGACATCCTTTCCAATACACCTGGTTCTTCAAAAAACTCCACAATCAGAAGTCACATAGGGTGAGTTCCGGTGATCGGGGTGGCTAAGATGTCTGGAAACAATGGCTGACGACCTGTTTGTCTGTAAAGTGTTGCCTTAGCAATCTTTGGACATAACAGTGGATGTGGGGTGGTGCACCATCTTGCATGAATTTGGTATGCTGAAGCCACCCACGCTGTTGCGGCTCTGGTATTGAGAAATTTGCCAACATTTCATAATATCGTTCTGACCTGTTCTGTCCTGTTCTAGACTCAAACCTGTTCTGTCCTGTGACAGAACAGGTTTGAGTCTAGTCGGTGTTTCCTGTTCAAAAAAAATATGGCCCAATCATGAATGCGCCCATAAATCCACACCACACTGTCACATTTTGGAGAATTCAATGGGACCTCTTGGATAACTCGAGGGTTTTCTGTTGCTCAAATGTGACTGCTGTGCTTATTCATTTGTCCATTTAAGCAGAAGTGGGCTTCTATCACTCCAAAGGATGTTCCCTGGCCAAGTGATATCCATTGTCATTTGTGCCAGAAACTGAAGTGCTCATGTGAAACGAATCTCTGCATCAGCTGTAGTAGCTGTTGTAGCATGTGCATCTTGTAAGGATAGTACCGCAACAACTAACGCATTACTAGCCTTAGAGTGGAATACGGCATGTCCACTTCACGAGAAACAGCTGGTGCACTTGCGCTACCACATGGAGATTGACTTGATAAATCCATGACAGCCATAGCCACATCTTCAACACGAGAGGAGTCCACTCGTTTTCGACCTCTTCCTAGTTGAACAACAAGATGTCCTGATGCTTCATTTTTCGCAATCATTTTGCGGACAGCACAAACAGTCATAGGTCGATGTGGGCCTTATGCACTTCTGAACGCCGAATTTCTCAGATAGCAGCAGCTGCATCCTTGCTGTTCTGATAGTACAGCTTCACTAACAGCGCCATTAACTGCAACGTTGTTGGCATTGCTGCTGTAGTGCAGGCAAACATCTACTATACTGTATGATTTTGAAGAGATTGCTGTGCATTTATACTGTACAGTAGAGCTGAATAGTGGCACTGTGGCAATAATTTACGATTATGCAAGTGACGTAAGTTATTTATGCCAATAACATGTTATTTTCACAATCGTAACTTAGATATTGTAACATGCCGTACAGTGACACAGCACCAAATTTTGTAAATAATTTTTTTTGCAATAAATGGCGAGTGCCTTCTTTATTGTACTTGTCCAAATTTCTCTTCAGTATGAGCCTTAGAACTCGCTCCAGAGCCGTCTATGTAGGGATACTTTAATTTTAGCAATCCTGTATATATGTAAAAAGAGGTAACTGGAGTTTTTGTCTGTTACAAATTTAATTTCTTGTTAAAAATTCAGATCTTATAGGCTGTTTTTATCAGATCAGTTTTATTTCATGTCTGAATTAATTTTTTTTTTAAAATTCAGGTTTGCAATTTATAGTTTACCTGTTTGATCTGGTCCAATGTTTTTTTTTTCCCTTCACATTAATTCAGTCTCAGTGTCAAAGCACCTGTAAAGCTTGATAATTGGATTTCTAATTTGTGAGACCACAGCAGTAATGTCACCCATTTTATTATATATGAGGGGTTTCCAAAAAGTAAGGTAACACCTTTTTTTCTTAATAATGGTGAAAGGGAATGAGATGAAACGCGGCGGACAGATAGACCCATTAATAACGCTCAAAAAGACTGCCAGTGCAGTGTTGCAGTACTGCAGCCTCACAGCAAATTCTAGTTGCAAAATGGCGGCTATCAGTAGATATGTTGGGGGTTTAAACACATTTGCATAAAGTGGTCTGAACGTCCTGGATGAGGTATAAACACATTTGCATACAGTGGTCTCGAAGAGCCCTCCCCCAAGAGGAAATGTATTACATGGTCTGGCATCATCTGGGAGTACTTGATCCGCCTTTCCTCTTGTGATGAGTTGCCTTCCCCTATTTCTTGTAATAAGATGACCTTGATGACCTTGCCCTAGCTTCTCCAGGACATAGTGTATATATTTTTTTAATTGATTCTAACTTGTCTTCAAATAGAGACTCATATGATGTGAGTAAACCGTTAGTGTGTAAGTCTTTTTACTCAAACTTGTGTATGTCTTAGACATGTCCAGACTCATTGTGTAACCCTTTACTGACTAAACCATTGTCTTTGGTCAAACGTGTAAGTGGTCTCGACAAGCTCTCCCCCCCAACAGCAAATGCATCACATGGTCTGTCGTCTGGGAGTCCTTGAACCTTTCTTCTTGTGATGAGTTGCCTTCCCCTATTATTTCTTGTGATGATTTGCCTTCCCCTATTTCTTGTGATGAGATGACTTTGAGTTGCCTTTCCCCACTAGCTCATGTTTTTTCTCCAGGACATAGTGTATAAGTTTCTTTATTGATTCTAACTTGTGTCTTCAGATAGAGACTCGTATGATGAGACTAAACCGTCAGAGCCTTTTTACTCAAACTTGTGTAACCCTTTACTGACTAAACCGTCAGAGTGTGTAAGCCTGTTTACTCCAACCTTTGTGTGTCTTAGAAACTGGTATGTGCATTCGCAGTGCTCATAGTGTGTAACCCTTTATGACTAAACCGTCAGAGTGAGTAAGCCTTTTTATTATTGTGTATGCTTTGACTCAAATTTGTGTGTGTAATCAGAGCATTGTGAAACAGCTAGAGCAATTCTGAAAATACACTTTTAATTAGAATTGCATGTAGACTCTAAGAAAAACACAAACACCAAATGAAAAAGTTCAGTTTTTATAATATTCAAAAATGTACAATCTAATGAAACGGAAATAAAGAAGTATAACGATCAGTATAACACTTGTGTGACTTGGTAATCATTCCAAGTGTTGCTTTGAGAATATTATAGGGATTGAATTCTGGTTCTTTCTGCTGCAAGCTGCATCTAGCCATAAAGTCTGTTACCGCATTATACGGAATGAGATGTCGAACCATATACTCGTATGTTTCTTGAAATGTAATATCACCGGAGGCAAAACAGCGATGCTGCTGCAAACAATTATGAACGGAGCTCAACTCATTCAACACCGATTCTTGCATCAAATGGAATAGTTCAATCCCTTCCCAAGAGCATATACAATTTTGTCAACATAGAGTATTTTTTGTAAAAGAGACTCACATTCACTCAAGTCAAGAATAAAATCGCACAATTCACCAATGGAAATCGTAGCGCTACCAGCCTCAGTTTGAATCTCCAAACTGCCAGTAAACATTACAGTTTCACTTGCACGACCCCGAACTCAGAGTAGCACATCTGTACATTTTTGCATCATCTTGCTCCAGTGATCTTTCGACATTCGTAAATAATTCGAGGCACATTCCAAAATGACCGATACTTCTAAAACAAGCAGAACTCCTAGAATTGTGGTCGAGCTGAGGCGATGAATAAACACAGTTCTTCTTTGGAGTAGCACTCATCTTAACACTTGCAGAAACAACGATTGTAACGACAGAGCTATCAGCCACATAAAGTAGTCTGCAGTTCCTCACAGCGCAGAAGTGCTGGGAACTATGCCTATTGCAACCATTAACCTTAAACATAACGTGCCCATTGTCGGACAACCAAACTGAGATGTCTAAAAAAACAGATCATTGTGTAAGACTCTGCAGATGTCGTTTTTTTCATCCTTCTTCACGAATATGCACCGACATTTCCCAGTCTTTCTCTCCAGCTATTTACCTATTGCACAGTATGATAATGTCCCCGACTCCCATGATATTCGGTGATTCAACTTCTCCATTTGTTTTGTCATTTAATTTTATTAGGCAACTGTGCCCACATGCAGGGCGGCCGTACTATTTCGGAAAAAATTTCTAGGCCGTCAAAAAGTGAAATTTCCTTTATACAACGAGCGCCATCACCTCTCCAGGAAAACTGAACGTCTATTACGATCATGTTGAAAAGAAACCAGGTCAGACTGTAGTCGGATCAAGGACAGACCTTATGGCCCTTGAGGGTGTTACAGACATTCTCTCATATATGCCAGACAAGCTGTACTTGCTACCTGGGAATCAAAAATGCTGATGGAACTGATATTCGGGTGACACTCATGTCAAGTAGACACAATTTCGGCGAAGTCAGGACGGTCTGTGACAGCCAAATCCTCTGCGTGCACCTTCACGATAGGGGGACTGTTAGTAATCATGGAGGTATAACCTCCATGCACAAGTACATGGTGGGTGACCACCCAGGTGTGAACCAATATAAGCAGGGGTCGAGGTGTGGCACCCAGACCACATGGAGGAATGCCGCCCCCGTATGTTACCAGGCAGTACTAGGTGGTAGATGACTCTCATCAACCGGTGCAATACCACCACTTTGTTCATTGGAGGTTGAAGTGGTGGAACCCATTTTTAGTCTCTAGAGCTAAGATCCGGTAAATCCTTCCCCATCTCTTCCATCATGCAGTATGACTGATGACTTTTGAGGTTATGATGAACATCGTGGCGAGATACAATATTCCTTACATTTCGAGGGTACAACTCTAAAACGGTGTTCGCAGGCCGGCCGCTAGTTAGCACACCAGACCGAACCTATTGGTAACTCTCTAGGAGGCTTCCGGATCAGCTAGTGTATAATCTTGCTACCTCTACTCTGGCAGATAGTGACTGGAGGGAGTTCGAGTAGTGTGTATGCGGGGGGGGGGGCATTGTAGAGGCCACGTTGTCAAGAATCTGAGTATATTCTTACCATGTGTATGTCATATACAAAAATTTCATTACTTTATACAGCATGTCCCACCCACTTTTTTTACAATTGAATACATGAATTGTCCAACAAAAAGAGCAAGCTTATCTGCGGCAAGATCTAAACCTCCCAAACATTTCCTAATCCATTTTACAAATATACTTGGTCTTAATTTTAATCTCAACGACGTCCATTTCCACTTGAAGTGTGCCAAACCCAATGAATATTTTCTGACAGAATCTCAGTTTTCGGTTGATTCAACTACTGCTCATCTCAGACGCACTAATTATTCGCTGTATTGTTCCTTTCACCTCAAAGGTGGTACTTGCGCTTATATCAGTTCTGATATTTCCTGTCAGAGACTTGGCAATTTGGAATCTCCTCTCTTTGATCTCTGGCTTAAAATCTCTCTACCTCATTATGTCAAATTCATCTGTTGTCTCAACAGTTCTCCCAACTCCACTAATCACTTGGAGCTCTTTGAATTCCTCTTTGCAACTTGACTTTCTCAAGTCCAACTTTTCTAACAGCGAGGTAATTTTACTTGATTTTAATTTTCACAACTCCAGCTGGCTTCTGTTTTCTAGTCACACCCGACCCAGCTGGTCGAGATGCTGAGGCTTTTACAATTACTAATGACCTTGCACAGATTGTTTATTTGTCTGATCAATGATTGCCAGTATGGATTCCATCAGTGTTGATCCACTGGTCATATTCTGGCTTACGTTACCCATTTATGGATTAATTCAATGGAAAGGTTCAGTGAAACACCAGTAGTTGCTCTTGACATCTCAAAGGCTTTTGATCGTGTTTGGCATAAAGGTCTTCTAAACAAACTTCCATCTTATGGTTTACCAACTGTTTTTAGTAATTGGTTATCCAGTTTTCTCTCTGATCGCTCACTGAGGGTGATGGCCGATGGCTTTCTCTCTTCTAACTTCACTAATGCCGGTTTCCCCCAAGGTTCAGTTCTTTCCTCCACTCTTTTCCTCTTGTATGTTAATGACCTGCTTCCATTGACTAGAAATCTTATCCATAGTTTTGCTGATGATAGCACATTGCATTCCACTTTCCATTTTGAGAAACCTTGCTCTGCTCAACCTGTTTCAACTTTTTGAAAATCTGCTACGAATTCCTTAAATGTTGATCTTCAGGTAATCCTCCAAGGGGGCAAAGACAACTGGGTTGATTTCAATCCTTCTAAAACACAGTCTTGTCTTATATTAGCATTTGCATTAGTAGAGGCATATGATGCAAGAGAGCAAGCGTTTGCAGCATACAGAGCACTATTAGTGTTAGCCATTAAAGCGCTGAATGAACCAAGTTACAGCAATGGACACCTGTACTCTAGATTCCAATAAATAAAATATACCATTGGCATCAGTAGAGGCATACGATGCAAGAAAGCAAGCTTATACAGCATCAGCCAAAACAAAAAAACAACAAAAAAAAAAAACCTGCACCCATTTCACCTCTCCGTTCGTTCGAAATACCTGTCCAGCTGAGTCTTAAATTTATTTAGGCTATCAAGAGGAAGAATCTCTTGAGGATGCTCAAATGGTTTGACATGCTTAAACCATTCAAGACTTTATACTCCTCTATCAGATCACCTCGTTCGAAATACCTGTCCAGCTGAGTCTTAAATTTATTTATGCTATCAAGAGGAAGAATCTCTTGAGGATGTTCAAACCATTCAAGACTTTATACTCTTCTATCAGATCACCTCGCCGGACATTGTAATTTGTAAAACTTAAGCCTTTCTTCGTAAGAGCAACCCTTTGTTCCATTCATATCAAGAGCAACTACTTGTGTTTGACTGAACCTTTCCATTGAATTAGTCCATAAATGGGTAACATAAGCTAGAATATCACCAGTGACGGAATCTATTCACTAATCTTGTTGCCCTTCTCTGTATTCGTTCCAGCAGCTCTACATCCTTCTTGAAATGAGGCCTCCAGACCTGTATACAGTACTCAAGGTGTGGCCTAACCATTGCCTTATACAAGGGAATAATCACCTCCTTATCCCTGCTAGAAAAATTCCTGTATATCATTGAGATACGGGCTACTCTTCCCCGTGTGTCAATGATATACAGATGGGCTACTCTTGCAGCCCGTCTGCACTGCTCAGAGAACTTCATATCTGCCTGCACAATTATGCTCAGGTCCTTTTCATTCTCTACCACTGTCAGTGTAGTACCAGAGTTGATACGTTGCTCTGGGGTTACTGTTTCCCATATGTAGTACTTTACATTTGTCAATGTTAAACTTCATTTGCCACCTCTCAGCCCATCTGCTCAACCTTTCCAGATCCTGGTCAGCAGCTTACTGTCATGAGTGTCCTTTACAACCCTGCCAACCTTTGTATCGTCTGCAAATTTGGACATTAAGCTTGATATACCATCATCAATATCATTTATAAATACAGAAAATAATGGGTCCAACACTGAACCCTGAGGGACTCCACTAATAACATTAGTCCACGATGAGCAGTGTCCATTGATTAGCACTCTCTGTCCCCTCCCCGTCAACCGTCCATAGTAGCAATTTGTCTCCAATGCCACACTGCTCCAATTTGTGCAGCAGGCTGTCGTATGCAACAGTATCAAAAGCCTTTCTAAGATCCAAATATATAATATCAAAGTTATTCCCTGCATCCAGTTCTTTTGTGACTGCATCATAGTATCCAATCAAATTGGTCAGGCAAGACTTGCCCTTAACAAAACCATGCTGTGTCCGAGCTATAACTGAAGTCTGGTCTAGATGATCCTATAATGCTTCTCTAACCAGTGCCTCCATTAATTTTCCTTGAACAGAAGTTAAACTCACAGGTCTATAATTACTTGTGTCAGCCTTTGAACCACCTTTGTGAATTGGGGTCACATTTGCACATCTCCAGTCTATGGTTAGCTCCCCTGAGTCCAAAAAAGCTGTCATAATTATGGCTAAGAGATTTCTTACTTCCTTTAATATAACTGGAGAGATCCCATCCACCCCGGGTGCCTTTTTTGTTTATCCTCAACAATTTCTCCTCCACTTTCCTCTCAGTTATTACAAAATCATCTAGCTCACTGCCAGAGTTTACTTCACCTCTGGCATTCTCCTTCCTGAATAACTTCTCATGTGTGAATGTAGATGCAAAATACTCGTTTAGTTTGTTAGCCACCTGAGCAGGATCTTCAACTGTTGAACCATCAATATCCAGTGGACCAATCTGATTCATCTCGTTCCTTCTAGAGTTTACATAGGTAAAGAACTCTTTTCTGTTTTTCTTTGCATCCTTTGCCAAGGATTTCTCATAATCTGCCTTTGCCTGCCTAATCTCCTTTGTGATTTGGTTACAGACCAGCTTATATCTACCATAGGCTTCCATGTCACCCATTAATTTAGATGTATCCCATGCATTTTTCTTCTCTGCCATATGTCTCATTAGTTCATCTGACATCCATTTAGGCCTAAACCTTGAACAATATTTCTTAGTTGGTATGTAAAGCCTAGTAGCTTTCAAGATAAATTCTTTGAATGCTTCCCATTTTGAATTTGCTGTTGGTAACATCATCAGTTGGTCCCACTGTATAGAATTTAAATACTGTCTCAGACCATCGTAGTCGCCTTTACGAAAGCAAAAACCCTTCTCTTGACCGCTGATGGTAGTTACCTCTTTGAGTAAATCACACTTCAGCACAGTGATCACTGCCACCTAGTGGTTCCTTTATCTGCAGATTCTTAATGCATGAAGAATCACTACTGATAATCAGCTCATGAGTATTACTCCCTCTTGTTGCCACCCGAACATGCTGATGTAGAAAACAATCATCCAATAAATCCACAAAAGCCTTGCTAGTGTGTGAGTGACCAACTCGCAAATTCCAGTCAATATCTGGGAAATTAAAGTCAACCCATTATAAGACTCTCTGATTTACTGGCCCACTATTTCCCTGTACAGTTTCATATTGACAATAGGCCTAATGAGTCATTAGGCCTATTGCACACTCCTACTCTCAATTTTGATCTCCCAATGCTTATGTCACACCAAACTGACTCGACACTACTCTGTCCAGCAATGTCGACCGACTTCACTTCCTTGGATTTTGTGTTTCTTAACTAATGGCATAACCTCTCATCCCTTCCTATCCTTTCTGTACACCCCCAAATTCCAGTTCTGTATTCCTTATATCTGTGTGACACCAAGTCTCTGATATCCCAACGCTATCTGCCTTTGATGTTTTGTGCGATACCTCAAATTCACTTACCAAACTCCTTGCATTGGTGTACACGCAAGTATACATATACCTGTTCCTATTCTTAGCTACCCTATCACAACCCATGTGTTTACTTGTACTGCAATGACTCCCAGCAGTCTCTGAAATATCCTGCATCTTGTTTTCCAGGCTGCTGCTCATTCCAATAGAAGTAATGCTTATACCTCGCAAAAAGGATTCTTCTGTTCCTATGCTTATCTTTGGTGACACTCCGAGTTCTAGGCAAAATGATATATCTCTTTTGGCGATTACCCTGATTTCTAATCTCTCTTGGCACAAGCACATTATAAATATTGCTTCCTCTGCATCGAAAAAACTAGGTTTTCTTTTTCGCTTTCGGCGTTACTTTTCTTCCAAACAGCTGCTCACTCTGTGTAAATCGCAAATCCGCCCTACCACGGAATATTGTTCCCACATCATGGGTGGTGCTCCCAAAACGTCTCTCAGGCTTCTTGATTCCATTCAGTAGAGAGGGCAGTTAGGTTAATTAATGATTCATCTGTAACAATTTCTCCACTCACTGTCTCATAGACCTACTGTTCCTGCTGCATGCCTCTTCTACAGCTATTTCCATGAGCACTGTTCTTCAGAATTGGCTTCTATAATTCCCACTCTCTCTCTTTCAAAACAGTCTAAACATGTGCAGCCACCATCCATTTGCTGTCAAACTTCGAACTCACAGAACCAACTTTTCATATTCCTCGTTTATTCATTCAACTGCCGTTTTCAGGAACAACCTTCCTTCGTACGTATTTCCTGAAAATTACAGTCTACAGAAGTTGAAGTCCAATGTCAACAAATATCTTCTTTCGTCTTCTCAACCTCCAACCCAAGCACGGTACTATGTACTATAGGTTCTAATACCTCTCGTGTTTGAGGTTTACATAAAAAAAACAAAAAAAAAAAAAAAAAAAATGGCGTTTTCTTGAAACCGGAAGGGTGTGACGTTATTCGAAAAAGTTTAAATGCAACCTCCCATTGCAGGATCATTAGCATCACATGCTGATGAGGACGATTCTCGCGACGCCAATGTGGTTCGTCTTGCCGATGTAATTGAAGCCGAAATACTATTTAATAATAACTTACATTTCCTTAAAACCTTTTTTTAAAAAAAAAAAATCCGTGATATTACAGTTTTCTTTCTTTTTCAGAATGCAGAGTTCTTTTCATCGTCTCCTTGAGTCAAAGGGAGAGCAGGATCAAACGAAGGACCAGTAATGTTATTCGGAATTTCATATGTAGAATTACAATCATAATTCCCAAACCTTTTTTTTTTTTTTTCAGAATCAAATAAGTTGGGGGGAAGAAACCTACAAGCGACTCTACGAAATCAGTGGGGGAACAGAGGTTTCCTATAAATATAAAACCAAATAAGAAGCCTTGTCATGATTAGCCTTCCCTTCAGTAACATAGTGGCAATTTTGTCTTTAGAATTATTAAGCTTGTGTAGAGTAGTCTGATCCAACAAATGTTGTAGCAGTGCACTGGCCATCTTTGATACCTCTCCAGGAGTTGCAGGGAACTAGAAAAACTAAATCTCATCTGTTTTAGGTGATGGTCCATGAGTCTCCAATGTCATGCTCTGTCAGATAGTGACTGGAGGGAGTCCGAGTAGTGTGTATGCATGGGTCATTGTAGAGGCCAAGTTATGTGAAGGAGTTGGGTACATTCTCATTATGTGTTCACCATATCCAAGAATTTCAATACTTCACACGTCCTCCCCCAACTTTTCTTAATACATCATGAACTATCAAATTATTCACAGATAGCAAACTTATCTGTGAAAACATTTAAACCTCCCAAGCATTTCCTAGTTCATTTCACAAAGATATTTTGGTCTCAGTTCCAATCTCAATGATATCCATTTTGACTTAGTCTTCCAAAACCCACGTACAGTACTCTTTCTGACAAAATTTGAATTATCAGTTGATTCAGCGACTGCCCATCACAGTTGTCCAAATCATTCGCTGCATAATTCCTTTAGCTTCAAAGGTGATATTTGTTCAAATATCAGTTCTGATATTCCCTGTCAGAAAATTAGTAATTTGGAATCTTCTCTTTTCGATCTTTTGCTGAAAACCTCTCTACTACATTGTCAAATTTATCTATTGCCACTATCGTTCTCCCCAATGCATTGATCACTTAGCATTCTTTGAAACTTGACTTTCTCCAGTCCAACTTTCCTAACACTAAGATAATTTTCTTGGTGATTTTTTAATGTTCAAAACTCCAGCTGATCGAGATACTGAGGCTTTTGCAGTTACTAATGACCTCACACAGATTGTTCATTTTCCTACCAGAATGCCAGGCAATCCTAACCATGCAGCCAACATGCTTGATCCTCTAGGTATCTCAGATAATAACTTGGCAATGGTTTCTTCTCCAATGGAGCCTTTCTCTTGTCGCTATTCTCAACCTCGTGTCATTTGGCACTACAAAATGCAAAATGGGATGACTGGCGAGATTTCTTTTCTTCTTTTTTGAAGAAAAAGCTGCAACTTTTGCCCATTTCTATTCCCACCTCTATCAAAACTAAATAGTATTGATAGAGGTGGGAAACCAAATGGTTTTGATAGAGACTGTGGAAAACTAGTTTTAACATGATTTCTCTGATTACACTTAGATTAAGCAGAGTTTTGTTATTTTCACTATGTTTCTGTAACATTTCTATTCTTAGATAAAATAAATCAGTTTAATTCTCAAGGGAAGTCAATTGCAAACTAAACTCAAGTCTATTCATGGAAAGCGGACAGTGGATATACGCTGCACATATTCACTTGTTAGGACCCATCCTTACAAATATTTATTAAAGTTTTTTTTTTGTTAAATATTGGGGGAGTTAATTGTAGTTTAAACAGTCAGCTTTCAGTTCAAATACCGTGTGTTAGGAAACAATGGAATTTGAAAGTTTATTCCAGACACTCCCAGCTTTAGTTATATCTCTCGTTTGTAAAGGATTCCTTAAGTGAGTCGTTAATTGAAACAGACCGAAACAAATCCCACTTAAGAAAGGGGCAGTACTTAATAGAAAGGGCACTAAGTACGGAAGTGCGCTCTTAAAAATTTCATGGTGCGTCTAATGACAGGTGAAGGGCGACGTAATAGTGGGTGGGGGTGTGAGGTCACAAGGAAGATCTGGAAACTTCTTGGCTGACCGGAACTTCCGTTTTACCTTCTAGAAAGTTCCAGAAATTGCTGGACAAACAGAAGTTCTCGCATAAAGGATGGAAGACACGCCCACGGAAGAGGAGAGGAGACGAATGGGAATCACGAGGGAAGGGATGTGGATGTCAACGATTGGCCAGAGGAAAAAGCGGAGGGAATTTTGAAGGGAACCAAGAGAGAGGTTTGTGAGGGTATTCGTGACAGAGTCGTGGTCGAGTTTGGGTGGTGGCTGCAGTCCTGGGATAGATGGAAGCTGTAGTGGGAGAATTTGTTATAAGAACTTTGTGAAAATTCTAGAGTCGGAAGGAATGTTCCCTTGAAGAAGCTAATGCAGTCTATGGAGAAAGAAAGGAGAAATGCCCACAGAGTCCTAGAGGCAAATTTACTCAATTGAGCTGTTGAGCGACTGGCCGACCCGGAAGGTATCTCAGTCCTCTGACACAACGCAGACCAAGAAAGGAGATAGGATCCTGTATTAACTTCAGCAGTGCAGTACCTGGTAGGGAAACCTCGGATAGATTACTGTGTTCCCCGGATGAGCAACCTTTCGCCTTCCAGTCCACGCCCCGAGCAGATAGGAAGGGAGACCGAGCAGGGAGGCATGCCAGCCCATTGCGTAAGTGCTAGAATAAGTACTGAAAAAAAAAAACTTAGTAATGAAAAGGACTCTAGGAGAATGCTATAAATTTTAGGAGAGAATGCCAAAGTAATAACTATATATATATATATGTACGATTGTAATACTTAAAGAGAGATAATTCAATTTAGTAGAGGGGATCAGAGTAATGCAATTAAAGAGTAAGTTAATCTGTAGTTGGAAGTGAAGTTCTGTCTTAATATTAGATTTGAAAGAAATGATCAAATAAGTAACTAAGAATGGTTAACAAATTGGGTAATGGATTACTAACTAGTGTGGAAGTAAAAGTTGAACTTTGAATCTTTGTGAATTTGATTTATTGTGAGTATCTTATTTGGGTAGAAATTGATTAAACAGGTAGACAATTAAATGAGTGTCTAGCACTAATTAAGGAATTGTGGATTAATTGAACGGGAAGGTAACTAATTAATTTTGTTGATTATTGTGACTGTTTGACCTGAGGTCGAAGGAGAGGTTTCTGATTGAATATATGTATTTCCTAATAATTTTGGTAATGGGACACATAACGAATTATATTTGTCTGTTCATTGGCTGATAGTTGTTTATTGACTTACATGGACTGTTAAGGAGTAAAGAGACAGATTGTGTGTTGTGAGAGGTAATAAATACCCGGACCTACTGGAACCTATGTAGAACAACATGAAGAGACACAATGATATATATATATATATATGTATTAGAATTTGGTAGTTCTTTTGATAAAAAGGTTGACTTTGATTACAAGATAAACACATTTAATCGCTAGCAGTATAACAACTTCCACTAATTATTGTATTCAGTTAGATGTTGTTGCAAGTTTTTTTTATGTAAGCAATGCCAATAAATATTGTTATATTCTACACTTATGAGTTTGTCTGTCATTTTAAACATCAGCCAGTCCAGAGGAAGAATACTTATAATATTGTGACCCCCTTTGAGTCTAGGATTTTCTGAGAATCAAACAAGTCAGGTGTTAAAGTGGGAAGGGTGAATAGGGGGAAAATAAATGCAAATAAAATAATAATAATAAAAAGAAAACACCACAATTTCCACCCCCCCACACACACTGAGATCACATGATCATTTGTGGGAAAACTTCGAATGTTTGGACAGTGTAACTAAACACCAATAACTTGTCATACATCTATAATACTTGTGATATTTTACAATAGTGGGTTAGATTACTCCATTCCTCAACTGTAAAACCAAATTTTCTTGACTGTTCACTTGTTTTTGTTTGCAAGCACTCTCCTTTTCCTGAAGGCTACGGCCATGTGGCAGGGATTAGAAGTTAAAAGGTACTGCTTTCATGCGACAAGGGATGATGTTGCATGAAAACATTAATGACAAAGTTGTATGTAAACATTATTTGACATGGTCAGGGTCATAAATAATCAACAAATTTCGGACTTAGATGTTATATTTCATTTTAAAGGCAGGTTTCATGACTTATTAGTAGCTAATTCATGCGACATTTTTTTTTTTTGAATAAATTAAATCTAATTTTTACAGAGCACTAAAATTAATACTTTCAAAGTTTGTGGAACAGCAGAAGCAATAATTAAAACACTTCTTTTAAGGACACAGCAAGTTGGCAAGAAAAATTTAATCTTTTTGTACTTGAAATGAATTACAAAAAACACTGCTGAAACTCAGATGCCACTTCCTTAGTTTAAACAAATATTTTTGTCTAATCGATGCCAGTAAATGTTGGATTAAGAATCTGTGTACACCATGAATGAAGAAATATTAAAATTAATCTATCAGAACCGGATTCATTAATTGAACTTTCCTGTGATTCTGCCTTAAACGAGAATTTTGATAAACTCTCATTGATTTTAGCTGTATGAATGAATATTCACATTTGAATATTCAACATTCAATCTATTTGTATACTTGTTTTTGAAGACAATTGGATAAGAAACTAGTTTCACATTTATATCATGATGAAATGCATAAAGAATTTCACTGTTTTCTCAGTCTTAATGCCTTTCACAGCAACATAAATATGAAAAGAGTTTCTCATCCTTGTAATGTGGAACAAGAATAAAATTGTCTTCTTTTGCTCCCGACAGAAAGTTGATGTGTTATTACACATCATCAGCTTTCTTCTTTAGTTGTCTTTTTAATTATTATTAGTAGTGGCATAATGCAAGAAAGCAAGATTATAAAGCATCAGGGCCAAAAAAAAAAAAAAAAAAATCCTATAACATCACCTGTTCATTCCTATCAATGATTTGTTTAGTTCTTCCTTGAATTTATTCAAGCTACCCACTTATACAACAAGTGGAAGTTTGTTCCAACAATCAACCATCCACTGGCTGAAGGCAAACCTCCAACACCTCTACCCTGCAACCATCCTTTCTCAATTTGAATTTATGCCCCCCCCATGTATGTAGTCTGAGCAAGAGGAAGAATTTATTTTTATTAACTGATAAGGAATCAGTTTCGCAATCATTTATTTATTTGAAGTAACCATAAAGAACTGGCCATTAGTATTGTGGTTGTATACTTTTTTGCACATGGAAATATATGTTTGTGCTAGTTTTGTGAAATGATTATGTATAGATATTTCTGTCTTAAGGATTTACTCAATTAGCCAAAAAGGAATTAAAGGCAGTCACAAGGCATTTTTCTACTGGAACTAATGGGCTCATTGCACCTTTGTACTAATATTATACAGAGCTATAAACAAAGGTAGGGCACTTCCCTGGGGGCAAAAATTTAGGATTTAAAAATCATATATATTTATTTACTCAATGATACTTTAAGTTTTAGACCACAAAATAAGTGAGTGCTACACTCATTTTGCAGTATTTCATTACCCATTTATGAGAGGGGGGGGCTAGAAGGTGCAGGTGCAGTTACAGATTTGATCTTGTGGTATGTTATATAATGCCAACACATCACTGTGCTAATTTTAGGTTTAACTGCAGAGTTTCCCATCAAAAGAGGTCAATCAGCAAGTTATCATTGCACCTGCTTTTTATTGTAAGGAGGGTGCAAGAGATAAATGATTTAATGGTATAAGCTCATATGATATAGTTCAATTGGATGAGGGAGGAGGATACACTCCTGAATAACCTGCTTGGACATAGAAATACCTTATTACAGTTCTTAAATGTTGACACCACCAATGACACATTTAAGACTAGACTGAAAAGTACCATTCACTTTTTCTTTACAAACACCAGAGTTTTGTCTTGAAGGTGATCAACGCAAGAATGACTTTCTGCTGCTGCAAAAAAAACAAACTTGATGGATGTAATTTTGTTCTATGTATTTAAATTTTTTTTTTTTCGGTGATTTAATGTATTATTAATTTTTTTGCATATTGAAACTCAAAAAAATTCATTTAAAAATATATATTTAATGGGCACTCAGAAACGGGCAATACATGTTCAAAAGGAACATTGAATATTAAGTCACTTCAATAATATAAAATATTAGCTTGTAAAAAAAATAATATAAACTTATTTTTCCAATTATTTTATACATTAGAAAATACTGCATCTTGAAACATTATACTTAAAAATACATTTTTTTGAGAATCCAAAAATGGACAATTCATGTTCAATAGGAACATTCACTATTAAGTTGTCTCAATAAAATAAAAAGTAACATGAATCTACTCTAAATTTTGTAAAGAGAAATTAACAAAAAAGTTTTTTTTTTTTTTAATGTATTATTAGCTATGCATCTCAAAACTCAACAAATTCCATTTCAAAATACACATTGAATGAGCATCTAAATATGACAGTTTATGTCCAACAGGAACATTTAGTATTAAGTATCTCAAAAAAAAAAAATAATAATAAAAGAAAATAAATAATATCTTACCTTATAAAAAAGTACCATATAAAACTACTTTAAATCTTGAAAAAGAGAAATTAACAAAAATCATATTGATATAAATTTATTCTGCTTACATCAGATTCAAAACTCATCATGAGGAACAGAAGTAGGTGTGTCTTCTTGTTCCCAGTAATGAGGAGGAAGTAAGGTAATAAAAAATTCATAGTTTTTGACAATATCCAGTTTTGATAATTTAGCATCTTGATCCTTGTCAACTAATGACATCATTCTCCATGCTTCTGCCTCATTGCGATCATATGGAGGAATGACCCAGTTTCTCATTTCATCATTATTTAGGCTTCCATCTTTATTTTTGTCTAAATAATTAGTAAAGTGAGTTTGTTGCGATGGTGCCCAGTTAGGATCATTTTTTTCTTCTCCAGCCATGGATTTTATATGCTCCATGTATTCTTCCAATGAGACATCTTCACTTCTGTCTTTATCCATATCTTCTATAGCTTCTTTAACTAAAATCTCATTTACATGAGATGATTCCTCAGGGTGCAAATATTCTCTGAACTCTTCTTTTGAAAGACTGCCATCACCATTCTGATCAGCCATCTTCCAACGCCGTTCAGCTCTAGCTAGCATTTCTTTTGATGTCAATCCATGTTCATTTTGATAATTCTGCTGTAACACTGGAAGGGAGAAGGAATTGGGGGGGGAGAGAGAGAGAGAGAGAGAGAGAGAGAGAGAGAGAGAGAAAAAAAAAATATATATATTAATGTATATGAAACATAATTGTATTAAAAAATTGAACTATTTGTTGTCTAAAAAAATTAGTATTAAGTAGTCTCAATAAAATATAATTTTACCTTACAATAATCAAGTGACTCAATATAAAAAGCATTGCCCTCTGGATTTCTATTTATTTAAAGTATATGCTATTACTCATACAATGGTTATATAGTAGGTCTTAGTGGTATTTCACCGGTTGATGACTTTCATCAACCGGTGAAATACCACCACTTTGCTTATTGGAGGCTTGAAGTGGTGAAACCCATGTTTAGTCTCTAGAGCAAAGTTTCCGGTATCCCCCCCCCCATATTTCTCCTTCAACCCATGCACGGTACTAAGTACTATAGGTTTTGATACCTTTCGTGTTTGGGGTTTTCATAAAAAAAAAAAAAAAAAAAAAAAATTTGCTATCTGGGAGTCTAAAATGCTGATGGAACTGATATTCAGGTAACATTCAAGTCTAGTAGTCCCAATTTCTGTGAATTCCGGATGGTCTGTGACAGCCAAATTCTCTACTTGCACCTTCTTGATGGTGGAACTGTTAGTAATCCTGGGTATAACCTCCATGCACAAGCACACTGTGGGTGACCACCCGGGTATGACCCAACGAATGCAGGGGTCGAGGTGTGGCGCCCACATCACATGGAGAAATGCCGCTCCTCTGTGTTACCAGGCAATACTAGCTGGTAGATGACTCTCATCAACCGATGCAATACCACCACTTTGCTTATTGGAGGCTTGAAGTGGTCTAAACCCATGTTTAGACTCCACAGCTAAGTTTCGGTCAACCCTTCCCCATCTCTTCCATCATGCAGTATGACTGATGACTTTTGAGGTTATGATGAGATCCAATCTTCCTTGCATTTCGCTTTAAAATGGTGTTCGCAGCCGGCCGATAGTTAGTACACCGGACCAAACCCATTGGTAACTCTTTAGGAGGCTTCCAGATCAGCTAGTGTAATAATTTTGCTATCTCTACTCTGCCAGATAGTGACTGGAGCGGGTAGTAGTGTATATGGGGGGAGCATTTTTGAGGCCACGTTATGTCAAGGGATTGGGTATATTCTAACCATGTGTATGCCATATCCAAAAATTTCATTACTTCATACAGCATGTCTCCCCACACATTCTTTTACTATTGAATACACCATGAATTGTCAAACTAATAGAGTAAGCTTATCTGCAAAAAGATCTAAACCTCCCAAACACTTCCTAGTTCATTTCACAAATATACATGGTCCAAATTCTAATCTGAACGATGTCCATTTCTTCTTGCAGTCTTTTTCCTCTTTGAGTAAATCCCACTTCAGCACACTGTGATCACTGCCACCTAGTGGTCCCTTTATCTGCAGATTCTTAATGCATGAAGAATCACTACTGGTAATCAGATCAAGAGTATTACTCCCTCTAGTTCCTCCCGAACATACTGATGCAGAAAGCAATCATCCAATAAATCCACAAAAGCCTTGCTAGTGTGTGAGTGACCAACCCACAAATTCCAGCAAATATCTGGGAAATTAAAATCTGCCATTATAAGACTCTGATTTACAGGCCCACTCTATTTCCCTGTACAGTTTCTTATTTTACTCATCAGAGTCATTAGGCCTATAACACACTCCTACTCTCAATTTTGATCCAATGCTTATGTCATCCCAAACTGACTTGAAACTGCACTATCTAGTGATGTCGACTGGTTTCACTTCCTTGGATTTTGTGTTTCTTAACTAATAGCATAACCCCTCCTCCCTTTCTATCCCTCCTGAACACATTGTATTCCCCAAATTCCAGCTCTGCACTGCTTATGTTTGTGTGACACAATGTCTCTGATATCCCAACAATATCTGCCTCTGATGTTCTGATCAATTCCTCAAATTCATCAAATTTATTTACCAAACTCCTAGCACTGGTGTACATGCCAGTATACATGCACCTGTTCCTATTCTTGGCTACCCTAACACAACCCATGTGTTTACTTCTACCACAATGACTCCCAGCAGTCTCTGAAATACCCTGCATCTTGTTTTCCAGGCTGCTGCTCATTCCAGTAGAAGCAGTGCAAGAATCACTTTCACCTCTGCCAGTGGCTACTGTTAATATTAGTCGTTGTATCCCCCCCCAAGCTAGTAGTTTTCCGACCCACCCAACACTGCCTCGATAGCATCAGCAAATATTCTTGCACCCTTTCTATTTAAGTGTATCCCATCACTGTAGAAGCAGTCTCTCTTGTACTGTTATTAACAACTCTGCCAATCTGAGTTGTTTATGAGAGCTTCTTTGGACTCAGAGATTATGAGTCCAAATTATGAGAGCTTCTTTGGACTCAGGGGAGGTACCCATAGACTGGAGATGTGCAAATGTAACCCCAATTCACAAAGGAGGATCAAAGGCTGACAAGTAATTATAGACCTGTTAGTTTAACTTATGTTCCAGGTAAATTAATGGAGGCACTGGTTAAAGAAGCACTGCAGGATCATCTAGACAAGAATTCAGTTATAGCTCAGACGCAGCATGGTTTTGTTAAGAGCAGGTCATGCCTGACCAATTTGATTGGATACTATGATGTAGTCACAAAAGAACTGGATGCAGGGAATAACTTTGATATTATATATTTGGATCTTAGAAAGGCTTTTGATACTGTTGCACGTGGAAGACTGCTGCACAAATCGGAGCAGTGTGGCATTGGAGGCAAATTGCTGCTATGGATAAGGGGATGGTTGAGTGGCAGAAGACAGAGAGTGGTAATCAATGGACACTGCTCAACGTGGACGAATGTTATTATTGGAGTTCCTCAGGGTTCAGTGTTGGGGCCGTTGTTGTTTTCGGTGTTTATGAATGATAGTGATGATGGGATATCAAGTTTAAATGTCCAAGTTTGCAGATGATACAAAGGTTGGCAGGGTTGTTAAGGACACCACTGATGCTATGCTGCTGCAACAGGATCTGGAAAGGTTGAACAGATGGGCTGAGAGGTGGCAAATGAAGTTTAACATTGACAAATGTAAAGTACCACATATGGGAAACAGTAACCCCAGAGCAACGTATCAACTCTGCGGTACTACACTGACAGTGGTGGAGAATGAAAAGGACCTGTGGGTAATTGTGCAGGCAGATATGAAGTTCTCTGAGCAGTGCAGATGAGCTGCAAGAGTAGCTCATGGTGTCTTGTCAATGATATACAGGAATTTTTCTAGCAGGGATAAGGAGGTGATTATTCCCTTGTATAAGGCAATGGTTAAGCCACATCTTGAGTACTGTATACAGGTCTGGAGGCCTCATTTCAAGAAGGATGTAGAGCTGCTGGAACGGGTACAGAGAAGGGCAACAAGATTAGTGAATGGAACAAAGGGTTGCTCTTACGAAGAAAGGCTTAAGTTTTGCAAATTACAGAGTCTGGAGACTAGGCACCGGCGAGGTGATCTGATAGAGGTGTATAAATCTTTGAATGGTTTGAGCAGGCTCAATGGGATTCTTCATCTTGCTCAGAATAATCAGCTCAGAGGGCATAAATTCAAATTGAGGAAGGACGGATGTCGGATAGAAGTGCGGAAATTTGCCTTTGGCCAGCGGGTGGTTGGTTGGTGGAATCGACTTCCATCACTTGTTGTTGAAGTTGATAGCCTAAACAAATTTAAAGCTCAACTGGACAGGTATTTCGAGCGAACGGAGGGGTGAAATGGGAGTGGTGTGTTTTTTTTTTGGCTGATGCTGAATAAGCTTGCTTTCTTGCATCATATGCCTCTGCTAACGCTAATGCAATCTTTCTATCATCTGCAAACTCTGAAATGAAGCTTGATATATCTTCATCAATATCAATGATAAATATACAAAACAACAATGGGCACAGCATCGAACCCTGGGGACACCACTAATAACTTTAGTGCACAAAGAGCAGTGTCCACTGATTACCACTATGTGTCTTCTCCCACTTAAACATCCTTTTATCCATTGTAGCAACTTACCCTTAATACCATACTGCTCTAATTTGTACAGCAGTCTTCCACATGCAATGAAATCCAGGTATATGATAACAAAATTATTTTTTGCTTTCAGTTCCTTTATGACCACATAATAGTATTGAATCAAATTAATCAGACATGACTTATCCTCAACAAACCCATGCTCTGTCTGAATTATTACTGCAACCTTACAATGCTTCTTTAACCAGTGACTCCATTATTTTCACTGGAATGGAAGTCACACTAACAGGTCTGTAATTACTCTGTCAGCTTTAGTGAATTGGAGATATATTTGCACGTTTCCAGTCCGTGGGGACTTCCCCTAAATCCAAGGATGCTCTCATAATTATGGCTAAGAGTTTACTTACTTCCTTTGCCACCTCCATTAATATAACTGGATAGATCCCATCTGCCCCAGGTGCCTTTATGATTAACTTCAACAATTTCTCCTCCACTTTGCTCTCAGTTATTACAAAATCATTTAATTCCCTGTTAAAGTTTAATAAACATCTGGCCTTCTCCTCCTTGAATAACTACTCATGTGTGAATGGAGATGCAAAATACTCATTTAGTTTGGCAGTTATCTGAGAATGATCATTTACAGTGAAACCATTGATATCAAGTGGACCAATCTGATTCATCCTCTTCCTTTTAGAGTTTATATAAGTAAAGAAGCCTTTGCTGTTTTTCTTAGTATCCTTTGTCAAAGATTTCTTATAGTCTGCTTTTGCTTGTCTAACCTTTTTTGTGACTTGATAAGACTCTAGCTTATATCTACCAGAGGCTTCTGTGTCGCTGATAATTTATATGCATCCCATGCCACAAGTCTCATTAGTTCATCTGACCTAATGAGTTCATCAAAAGTGTTACTCCCTTTGGTTGCCTCTCTAACATGCTGCTGTAGAAAACAACATGCAATAAATTCACAAAAGCCTTGCTAATTTGTGAATGACCAACCTACAAGTTCCAGTCAATATCTGGGAAGTTAAAATCTTCCATTATAAGACACTGATTTACTGGCCCACTATTTCCCTGTATGGTTGTTCATTGTACTCATCAGAGTCATCAAGTTTAAAACACACTCCTACTTCCATTTTCCCTTTCCCAGTGCTTATATCACACTACACTGACTCAACATTGCTCTGGTCCATCCATGTCAACTGAATAACCCCAGGGGCTCATGTGTGGTGAGTATGGGCTTGGCACACCCAGGGTCCTGAGCTGGATATCATCATTCTTCTCTTTTTTACTATTGTAGATTGTTGCGGACACCGAGTGAAATGGAGACCGAATGAATGACAAATTTAATAATATTAATTGGAAGAAACGTTGACAACGTTCACATGCGTCACAGTCACATGCTTCAACATCCAACAATTAACCATCACATCATGCAGTTCATCCACATGACTGGCAGTACACACCCTCATGTTCCACACCCTTAACACATATGTCAGTTTGACTGATAAAGGTTAACAAACTAACTGAAAGCTTTTGTATGTATCTAATTTAATATACATGTGTTTTCCAATTAATATTAAAATTGTCATTATTTATTCTGTCTTCATTTTGCTCTGTGTCTGCAACAATCCACAACAGTAATAATGAATCTAGAGTGCAGAGACCTCTTTAATCATATCTTCTCTTTCTTGATGATTCCCTTCTATTTTCTCTCTTTCTCAGGGTAATTCAGGAATTTTTCTTTTGGCTGGTGCTGCGTAAGCCTCTGGCTTCCTTGCACCATATAGCTAATAATAATAATAATGCAATTCCATAGATGTTATGCGATTCTTAACTAACAGCATAACCCCTCCTCCTTTCCTATCCTTTCTGTACACATACTCCCCAAATTCCAATTCTGCATTCCATACATCTGTGTGACACCATGCTTCTGATATCCCAACAATATCAGCCTTTCATGACCAGCACTTCAAATTCATCAAATTTATTTACTATATTCGTAGCATTGGTGTACATGCACCTGTTCTTAATTTTAGTTACTCAAACACAGCCCATGTATTTACTTGTTTCATGACCCCCATCAGTTCCTGAAATCTTTAGCAACTTGCTTTCATTCCAATAGAAGCAGTGCAAGAATCACTTCGACCTATGACTGCAGCTAAAGTTAATCTATTATTCTGTGAATCCCTCCAAGCTAGCAGTTTTCTGATCCACCTAACATTGCCTCCATAGCATCAGCAAATATTCTTGACCCTTTCTGTTTAAGTGTACCCCATCCATGTAGAAGCAATCTCTCCTGTTAACAAGCACAGACCACACTGAAAAAAAATTCTACCCCATGAGCCTTGCACAATCTATCCAGGGCCAAATTCATTGACAAGGCTCTCATCACATTCTCCCTCCTATAGTGTCTTGGCAGAATTGCAGACACTTTCAGATTCAACCTTAACTTGTATTTTATTTTATTTTTTTTTCAACATTGACCTGTACTTGTTAAGTCCACAGATCTCCTACACTTAATGTCATTAGTGCCAATGTGTACAACAATATTGCCTTTTGTGCCCTTAAAAGATATCTGCTCTACAACGTTGTCAACTTTTGCCTGTGGAAGACATACCCTTGTGCTATTCCACCTGTCCTTTTTGCACAATATATTTCCCATTTCCCTGATAATTGAGTCACCGAAAATAATTAACTCTTGTGGGATCAGTGCATTCTGCCCTGAAGATTGCTGCTGCGTTGCCTGGTGCACGAGTGAGCTCTGGCATTGAGTTGAGTAGCTGAGAGCTTAATGGTTCCCATTTTAATTTTTACAAGGGCATCTACCTGACTCTTCATACACTCAGATCCTCATCTGAATGCTGAGCTGGCACCTAATTTCTTCACGTTGTCTGCACCTAGCACACATAAAGACATCCTCCATGGCTAGATCATGTCCTGTTCCAGAAAGTCCGCAAACATGTCACGTTTTGCACATTTTTTTTAGACTGATGCGTTGGAGAATCGCCCCCTTTGGTTCTCCCCTGAATCACAGCACTTCCGCTACTTTGTGCATATTGCTTTGCTGCTCTAGTATGGGGCATGATTTCTGATTAAATACAAATTAGCAATAAAAATTAATAAGATTTTTAAATTTAATCGATTAATTAACAATACTATACTAAGCTAACAGATTCTTAATACAGCTATGTATTTCATTTTCTAGTTTTATGTTATACTTTATGCTATCAAGTTCAAGATATATACATTACACTATCAAGTTCAAGATATACATCACGCTATTCTCTATTGATCTAATATACTACAACAATGGCATCAAGTATCAAATGGTACAAGTTTTACTGACACTAAGTAAAAATCTACAAAATCTCTATCTAAATTCAAAATAAACTTAGTATTGTAACTAGGAATATAAAGCTACTTCTAGAAAATAAATTAATATGCCAATTAAGTCAATAAACTGGCAAAAATTAAGAAAAACTTCTCTATTAGCTGGAACTGTAAAAACTTCGCCTGCACAGAACTACTCTCATTCCACTTTCTCCTTGTGAACATATAGATAAAAAAAAAAAAAATACCCATTCAATTTGTCAGTAACCTGGGCGGGGTCAGCAATGGTTAATGCAGTGACATCAAGTGCCCCAATGTGATTTAATCTTTCCTTCTATTGTTAATATAACCATAGAAGTGTTTGTTGTTTTTTTTTTGGCATTGTTCACCAGACTTCTCATAATCTGCCTTAGCATGCCTAATCGCCTTTGTGACTTGATTACAGACAAATTTTTATACAACACAGGATTTTGTATATCACCTGTTAATTCATATGCACCCTATGCAATTTTCTTCCTACCACTTGCCTCAACAGTTCATTTGACGTCCATTTAGGTCTAAGTCTTGAACAATATTTCTTCTTTATGAAAAAAACTAGTAGCTGTCCTGAATGCTTCCCATTTAGAATTTGCTGTTGGTTACTATCTGAGACCTCTGTAATCACCTTTAAGAAAGCAAAAGCCTTCCCTTTACCCTTGACAATAGTTATTTCCTTAATTAAATTCCATATTAGTACACTCTGATTGCTGCCACCCAGTGTCTTTTACTTGCAGATTCTCAATTAATATCAAATCACTGCTGATAACCAGATCAACAGTATTGCTTCCTCTTGTTGCCTCAATAAATTGCTGCTGCTGTAGAAAAGAGTCGTTCAAGAAATCTATATACAAACATCTTGCTAGTCTGTGAGTAATCAACCTACAAGGTCCAGTCAATATCTGGAAAGTTAAAATCCATCATTATAAGTCATTCTGATTTAATGGCCCACTCTAGTTCTCTGTATAACTATTTGGTATACTATATTATTATTAACATTGGTATATTATTAACAGTAGCCACTGGCAGAGATGAAAGTGATTCTTGCACTGCTTCTATTGGAATGAGCAGAAGCCTGAAAAACAAGATGCAGGATATTTCAGAGACTGCTGGGAGTCATTGCGGTACAAGTAAACACATGGGTTGTGTGTTAGGGTATCTAAGAATAGAAACAGGTGCATGTATACTTGCGTGTACACCAATGCTAGGAGTTTGGTAAATAAATTTGATGAATTTGAGGTATTGCTCAAAGCATCAAAGGGGGATATTGTTGGGATATCAGAGACGTGGTGTCACAAAGATATAAGGAATGCAGAACTGGAATTTGGGGAGTACAATGTCTACAGAAAGGATAGACAGGATAGGAAGGGAGGAGGGGTTAAGCTATTAGTTAACAAACACATAAAATCCAAGGAAGTGAAGCCAGTCGACATAGCTGGACAGTGCAGTGTTGAGTCAGTTTGGTGTGACATAAGCATTGGGAGATCAAAATTGTGAGTAGGAGTGTGCTATAGGCTTAATGACTCTGATGAGTATAATAAGAAACTGTACATGGAAATAGAGTGGCCCAGTACATCAGAGAGTCTTATAATGGGGGATTTTCATTTCCCAGATATTGACTGGAATTTGTGGGTTGGTCACTAACACACTAGCAAGGCTTTTGTGGATTTATTGGATGATTATTTTCTACATCAGCATGTTCGGGAGGCAACTAGAGGGAGTAATACTCTTGATTTCATTATCAGTAGTGATTCTTCATGCATTAAGAATCTGCAGATAAAGGAACCACTAGGTGGCAGTGATCACAGTGTGCTGAAGTGGGATTTACTCAAAGAGGTAACTACCATCAGGGGTAAAGGGAAGGGTTTCTGCTTTTGTAAAGGCGACTACGATGGTCTGAGACAGTATTTAAATTCTATACAGTGGGACCAACTAATGATGTTACCAACAGCAAATTCAAAATGGGAAGCATTCAAAGAACTTATCTTGGAAGCTACTAGGCTTTACATACCAACTAAGAAATATTGTTCAAGGTTTAGGGCTAAATGGATGTCAGATGAACTAGTGAGACATATGACAGAGAAGAAAAATGCATGGGATACATATAAATTAACACATGACACAGAAGCCTATGACAGATACAAGTTGATCTGTAACCAAGTTACAAAGGAGGTTAGGCAGGCAAAGGCAGATTACGAGAAATCTTTGGCAAGGGATGCAAAGAAAAACAGCAAAGAGTTCTTTACTTATGTAAACTCTAGAAGGAAGGAGATGAATCAGATTGGTCCACTTGATATCGATGGGTCAACTGTTGATGATCCTGCTCAGGTAGCTAACAAACTAAATGAATATTTTGCATCGATATTCACACATGAGGAGTTATTCAGCGAGGGCAATGCCAGAGGTGTATTCAACTCTGGCAGTAAGCTAGAGAATCTTGTAATAACCGAGAGTAAAGTGGAGGAGAAATTGTTGAAGATAAATACAAGAAAGGCACCTGGGTGGATGGGATTTATCCAGTTATATTAAAGGAGGCAGCAAAGAAATTAAGCAAACCCTTAGCCATAATTATGAGAGCTTCCTTGGACTCAGGGGATGTACCCCTAGACTGGAGATGTGCAAATGTGAACTCAATTCACAAAGGAGGATCAAAGGCTGACACAAGTAATTATAGACCTGTGAGTTTAACTTCTGTTCCAAGAAAATTAATGGAGACGCTGGTTAAAGAAGCACTGCAGGATCATCTAGACAAGACTTCGGTTATAGCTCGGACACAGCATGGTTTTGTTAAGGGGAAGTCTTGCCTGACCAATTTGTTTGGATACTACGATGCAGTCACAAAAGAACTGGATGCAGGGAATAACTTTGATATTATATACTTGGATCTTAGAAAGGCTTTTGATACTGTTGCACATGGAAGACTGCTGCACAAATTGGAGCAGTGTGGCATTGGAGGCAAACTGCTGCTATGGATAAAGGGGTGGTTGAGGGGGAGAAGACAGAGAGTGGTAATCAATTGACACTGCTCATCGTGGACTAATGTTATTAGTGGAGTCCCTCAGGGTTCAGTGTTGGGTCCATTATTGTTTTCAGTATTTATAAATGATATTGATGATGGTATATCAAGCTTAACATCCAAGTTTGCAGACGATACAAAGGTTGGCAGGGTTGCAAAAAATTTTGCAAAAAATCCAGAAAAGAAAGAGTTATGTCCATGGGATTGCCTATATAACATTCGAAAAATGGTGAATGTGTTCAATGCACGAACGTCGGAAATATATTATCCAGGACATGAGATTAGCTTAGATGAGTCTATGATATTGTGACGTGGAAGGCTTGTTTTTCGACAGTACATTCAGAACAAAAGCCATAAGTATGGCATCAAGTTATATATGATCACAATGCCTACTGGCATGTTATCAAATTTCAAGTATACCGGTATGTTGGATGATTCTGGTGGAAAAGGACATGCACAAAAAGTCGTCATGAATTTACTTGATGGGATGTTAGATGTCAGGCATAGCATATTTATGGACAATTATTACAATAGCTATAAACTCGCTAAGTGTCTCGCTGACACAGAAACCCATTGTATGGGTCAATCAGAATTAATAGGAAAACATTTCCGAAAGAGGTTCGAGAAAAAAGCTGAAGAAAGGTATATCAAGAAAGGGGAAACTTTATCAAGGTGTGCCCATGGTGTAATGATTGCTAAGTGGAAGGACAGAAGAGATGTCAGTTACATATCTACAGAATACCAAAATGACATGGTGGACATGCAGAACAAATGAGGCGAACTGAAATCAAAACCATTGCCTATAATAGGTTTATGTCAGGCATTGACAAGCAAGATCAAATGCTTGCCTATTATCCTTGTGAAAGGAATACCATTAGGTGGCCCACAAAAATATTTATGCATATTTTGCAACTAATAATGATCAATGCACACCATATCTATACTAAATATTCACATAACAAGATGCAACTTTATGACTTCCGTTTATCAGTGATCAGATCTTTATTGAAACAGCCATCTGATCTTCCTCATACTGTGCATGATGTACCTGAACCGGAACACGTGCTCAAACCGCGGGAAGAAATTGAGGAAGCAATGCAAATATTCACTGAAAGGACAGAATTCATGGGATAGCCGTTTCCTAGGTAACACGATGCTGTCACCCTTCTCGCTAGTGGACGAACCCACCACTTGGTAGGTAATAGGTACACTGCATCACGTTGCTATTCCGAAGGGAAACTTAAGGATACAATCTATATCTGCAGTGTTTCTGAAGGATCACCTGGCTATTGCTTAAATTGTGCGAACATTATACATAAGTAACATTCTTACACATAGTATTTGTAATCGGTATTGGTTTGGTATGAAATAATACATATTTCTTAATGTTACCATGTTTTTTTGTTTTATTTTTTACATACTATATTATTATGTTTTTGTGTCAAGCGCCAGAGGGTGATGCAGCATTTACAGCCAAATTTGACTTCCAGTTGCGCTGGCGCGTGAATCTCAATCTTTTGGAAACTGCTTATACGACACTTGAATATTGATATGGTATACCTAACAATCCCTTATTACAAAATTTCAAGCTTTTTCGTTATGGAAACAGTCGGCTTCTGGTGACAGTCTCCTCCTTCTATGCTGCGCTATTGATGATAGCATGCTAACTCATGACTGGCAGCGAACGTGTTAAGAGTTTGGCTATCTATAGGGCTAGCAGTTATATTTTGCCAGTACGCTGTTCTAATTTTTTATTACGTGTTTCATATTTATTTTGGTTGTATTAGCTCTTTCAGCTGCTTAAATTTAAACTTAAAGCTATCATGTATACTATATTTAGTATATATGAATATGGTGAGGATGCCATGTAACTAGCAGAAACAGATAACTCATGTTATTGATGGCATATATTGAGAGGCGCTAGCCCGTTGACAACGTGCATTTCAATGTGAGCCATATTCAGTAACTACATTATGGTAATATTGAATGTTTATTTTGTTAATATTGGAATTAGTATGACTTAGCTATATATTGGGATAGTTAGGGTCCTTAGTAGGCTATGGTTGCACTTTTTTCTTAAGCTTTATAGTTTGAAATAAAAAATCTCTTGTATATATACAGGGTGTCTCAAAAATATTGGTACAAATGTTTAGGGGAGGAAAGTAACATCTAAAGGAATGTGAATCGCACAGGAACCCATAACCGGAAATGTCACTGTAAGTCGGTAGACGGTGCGGTAGTCGCCGCATGAAGAGAATGCATCGATATACGAACTGTGAGCTGGCAGACAAGCACCTAGTGTATAGATTAGCAGAGAGCAATGGACGAGCTGCTCAATGAATTTATAGAGAACGCTTCCCAGACAGACATGTACCGGACCACTAAAATTTGAATGTTCTTATCATCAAAATTTGTGCGATTATGGCTCATTTAGAGGTAACAGGAGTATTGCGGGCAGACCACATTCGACGCGAACTCCCGCCACGGAAGAAAGTGTGTTGAATGCTGCCCATAATAATCCTACAACCAGCATACGTCTTTGCCTCTGCCTTAGGAGTGTCACGTTGCAGTGTACAGCATGTCTGGCACAAATGCACACCCTTTTCATCTCCAAAGGGTTCAGTTACTGCTCCCCCAAGATCATCCTGCACATGTGGCTTTTGCACAGTGGTTTCTCGAAGAAAATGTTCAACAAGACTTGAATTTTCCATCCTATGTTTTGTTCACGGATGAGGCTTATTTCACTCGGGAAGGCTTATTCAATCAGCACAATGTTCATGTGTGGGCTCACGACAACCCACACGGCATGCGCCCACATGCGGCACAACATCGCTTCGCAATAAATGTGTGGGCAGGTATGGTCGGTGACTGCTTAGTCGGCCCATACCTGTTACCATTCTACATGAACTCCGCTAAATATCGGATCTTTCTTGAACAAGTTCTACCAGGGTTACTTGACGATGTTCCAGCAAATGTCAGACGCAACATTTGGTTTCAACATGACGGGGCACCCGTCCATTATGGAAAGTGTGTTCGTGACCATTTTAACAGGCGTTTTGGGCATTGATGGATTGGTCGTGGTGGACCCGTTGCCTGGCCCCCACACTCACCTGATTTATCGAGCCTTGATTTCCTTCTGTGGGGGCCCTCAAATCTATTGTGTATGAATCGCCTGTCGAGATGGAAATGGATCTCCTGGCGAGACTCAGCTGCGCTGCTGCTGCTGCTGCCAAAAAAACTCCAGGTGTGTTCGACCTTATCTGCCAATCCATGCTGCGTCGGTGTCATGCATGCATCTCATCTCATGGTGGAACCTTTGAGTATCTGTTGTAACATCATGAAATGCATCCATCTTGTACTCCATTGTTAATATTATGTCAAATAAATGTTTGCCACTAATTACTGTCTTGTGTCATTTCTGCTTTTTGTGCCCCTGCTTCTACTTTCCTGTGACGTTTCCGGTTATGGGTTCCTATGTGATTCACATTCCTTTAGATGTTACCTACCTCCCCTAAACATTTGTACCAATATTTTTGAGACACCCTGTATATATAAAAGAGCAGAAAATGAAAGCATGGTTATCTTTTTCTTCTTTCTCCTAATTTATTTATTTTTATAAAACACACACACACACACACACAACACAAAGAAAGTGCATCACTTAGGAATTTCACATTTCTAACCCTTTTTTGCAATGGTATGTTACATTAATGACTAGCATCACAAAAAGAAATATAAACAAAAGATATTTATTAATAGTTAAGGCAAAGCCAAGTAATATTTGACAGGTACTCTCAAAATATTCCAAAATTAGCATTTGCAACCTTTATACAACAGTTTTGGTAAACACGACAATTATGGCTGAAATTTTATCAGAAGCTTTCAATTTGCTTCAGTTTATCATTTTAAATGGAAAACAAAATGAATCACTAATGGTGCAAACTAATATTTAATTGAACACGTCTCTAGCCCTGATGACAGCAGCAGCACACCATCATGGCATTGACAAGATCAATTTCTGAAGCTAATCAACTGATAGTTCGCGGTTCCAAACATGAATTATGGCTTCCCGAAGTTCACAAAGGGTCTTTGGTTTCTTTCTGGCAACTGCAGATTCCACATGATGCCAACAGCTCTATATAGAATTCAGGTCCGGGCTGTTTCCTGGCCAGCTAAGAGCTGTAATGGACAGTTCTTCTAACCATTTTTTCACCTGTAACAATGTAAATACATTACTTTCAAACCTCTAATGCAGAAATGAAGCTAAAGTAACTACAGAAGTGCCTACACTTTCATCAAATGAAAAGGAGCAGAATCGTCATGAAAGATGCAGTTACTTGGTAGGTTGAAATGGTCTCTAATGGTTGGCAGCAATTTGCCTTCCAATATAGCCAAGTATCCATTGGCATTTACGGAACCTTTTATAAACTGCAGGTGACCTACTTTGCAATATGAAACGCACCTCCATATCAATTGGCTAGTATGGAATTTCACTGTAGATATCATACAGTCTGGATGGTATTCTTCACCATGTTTATGGCGGATCGTTTGTCTTCCACCAGAGCCATGCAGGTAGAATTTCTTCTCATCCCAGAAAATAACTAACTGACTTCCACTGCTTGGACATGCTCCTTACAACAAATTAATCGGGCCTTTTTCACTTTTTGTGTGAGGAGGGGGCTTCTTCTTAGGATGACAGGCTACAAGTCCATTTTTGAAGAGGCGTCTTCTGACTGTTACTGCACTTGCTACCGCTCCTGTATGTTCTTCGCATTCTCTTTTCAGCTCAGACGAAGACGCTTTATGGTTTTTAAGACTTAACTAAGCACTTCAGAACGCAGTCCTGTTTTGGTGTAGACTTGTTTGTGCCCGGTTCCTTTTTCCTATCAGCAGAACCAGTATTCTTGAGTTTGGAAAGAAATCTACTCACTGTCGACTGATTACAAGACACTATTGGCAATACAACGGAAAGAACATTCTTCCTCACGTATAGCAACAATAGCACTCTGTCTTCGTGGCATCAACTGCAAGTAACTCGCCATTCTGACACAAGCAAGGAATGATTGCAACTCTTGCAGAGCGTGCTTATATAGCTGAAAGTAACAGCTGATGCAATATTATGTCATCACTTACGCATGTCAATCTTATCCGATGCAATCTGTAAGAAATATTGCCATACACTTACGTTATTCGGACAACAATTACAATTTTAAGAAGTGATGCACTTTCTTTGAACACCAGTGTATATATTAATTATCACCCATCACAGGACATTGAGATAAGATGTTTGTTGGAACGTGCACTGAAATAATTGAAATTGGATGGGAGAAATATTTATTGCAGGTGAAAAACTTTAATTTATCAAAGGAAAAAAAAAAGTTAAAGTGGTAAAGTCTTCATACGATATGAAATATATAACGGAGTTAATATTTTTATTCTGCTGTTTTTTATTAATATTTGTATATGGTGTTTATGGACTAGTGCCATTGCTGTGGCAATATATACAATACGACCATAATGTAATATACAATATTATTTGTTAACATGTATGTATTAGTTTAGGGCGACGATTAATTATAAAAATAAAAAAAATAAAAAAAAAATTGCAAGAAAAAAACTACAACATTGTTTTTTCGTGCAATTCTGGAGGTTGACACTTGAAGAGATGCCAGCATTGTTTGATATGCGACAATATACTTATGTATATAAATCTATCTTATGTTTAAAATGTATTATTATTTTTTGTTTTTTATTATTATGCTTTTCTACTTTTTCAGTTTGTAACTATACTACCTCCTCTCATCTTTCCATTTTCTTTTCGCTTCTCAACTTTTATAAACACATAACACATATATAGCTTTTGAACACCTCACCATTTTTTTTTTTATTTGATAAATTTAAAGTTTTTCACCTGCAATAAATATTTCTCCCATCCACTTTCAATTATTTCAGCATACATTCCAATGAACATTTTATCGAAATGTCCTTCAATGGGCATTAGCAAACTACCCACCCCTCTCTTGGCACCTCTGTAGCCAGGTGCAGCAGTGCATAGTACATGCTTCTTGATTAGACTGGGGGTTAGAGTCCGTGACCACCAAATATGAAGGATGTGGAAAGGTCAGGGAATGACCACCGCATATCCCCAGAGCAATATGGCCTTAGTGTTTTTTTTTTTTTTTTTTTTATGAAAACCCCAAACACAAAAAGGTATCAAAACCTATAGTACTTAGTACTGTGCATGGGTTGAAAGAAAAGTATGGGGGGGGGGGCTGCCGAAAACTTTGCTCTAGAGACTAAACATGGGTTTCACCACTTCAAGCCTCCAATAAGCAAAGTGGTGGTATTGCACCGGTTGATGAGGGTCATCTACCACCTGCTTAATTATATATATAATTAAAATTTGAATGTTCTTATTGATATACCATACGTATCTAAAAATTTAGGAAAATATTAAGTATGGGACAAAAACAACAAAATTAAAAGCAAATAAACAAATTTAGACTGGCACCACTTGACCATGTTGAGGCCAAAATAAAGTGTGACATATCACTATGATACAATAAACCAATCGCAAAATGAAAACAGATATAGAACAAACAAAACAAGGCATAAAAAATAGAAGACCGCCATCCAATCGTGTCAGAGGGGGCCCTGGATACAAACAGCCACAAACATTATGGCAAATTACCGCAACGGGAGAAGACAGATATTCACTAAAATGCCAGCCTCTATCTATCTATATTATATCATGTATATATTTGGCCTCTGTAGCCGAGTGGTCAGGAGCAGGAGTGCAGTAGCACAAGCTCTGGGTAGACTGGGGTTCAAGCCCCAGGTTGTTAAATACAGCTGATCTGGCACTGGACCAGCATGGCATATTATGGTCCATTTCCCTCAACATGAATTCTTGAGGAGCCATCCATCCTGCAATGCATTGATAATGGCTGCAGCTTAACTTTTTATATATATATATATATATATATATATATATATATATATATATATATATATATATAATTAAAAAAAAATTATATACAGGTGTTGGACCATTTATCCAGCTACCCTGGTAGTTTAACCTTTTTTTTAATAATGGCACTCCTAAGTAATTTATTTTATTTTGTGGCACCCCTACTCAATTTTCTTCCTGTTAGATCCAATTCTGTGTGTGTGTGTGTATATAAAATATTAAAAAAATATGTTATATGATAGTTATTACAATAATATAGCTATAAACAAAATTACAATTCATAATACAAATTATATATATATATATATTGTATAATTTTATTCTTTATATAGAGGTACTAAATAAAGATCAATTATAGATCACCACAAAATTAAAAAGATGCCGTACACCTTTTTATAATGAAATGAATATATAAATAAAAAAAAGAAGGAAATAAGTTTAAGAAATTTAAACCCAAATTACGTGGCACCCCTGGAATGTTGTTGTGGCACCCAGGTTGAAAACCACTGGGCTACCCAGTAACCTGAGGGTTACTGGATAGGTTTTTCCAGAATTCGGGTAGCCAGGCCTAAAATGCACAAAAAATACAAGAAATGCAAGAAAATAAAATATGAATATTTATTGATCTGAGTTGATTCATATCAATTACATGGCATCATCAGAAGAAATATGTTGACAGTTTTGGGAAGATGTAGTTGATGGGATAGATACACCAGAAGTTGAAAGCTGGGATTCAGGCGTAGATGCTGTACACGTGCTTTAGATATATTTGTTTACTTTGGAGGCCAGTTTCTGAAATATATCCTTTAAACTAAGTTGTTTTGGATATTTTGGTATTTCTTTTATAAGCAATTTTTGAATTTTATAAAGAGACATTATATGATGCTCTGTAGCAAAACTCCTCTGTTCCATTCCATGAATCAGTTCTTCCATAAGACTATCATTCTCTCATTACCAACAGTATATCATCAACAGTTTCTTCAACAATATCATCATCCTCATCATCTTCATTCATTACCATGTCACAGATTTCACTGTCTGTTAGTCTGAGGGTAACTGGAGCATCATCATCAATATGGAGGCACTCTTCCACTGCATCATAATCCAACAGCTGGGCCTTGGGACATGATAAACTAGCAAAATTCATCAAGTCAAGACAATTTTTTCTCTCTTGACACCCTAAGTCCAATGAAATCATGTTCTTGTTCATGATCATCATCAAAGACTGATTCTTTCCATAAATTATGCCAACCATGTTTTAAAGTGTCTTCATCAACCCTGTCCCAGGCTTTTGCAGGAATCCAGATTTCATCCCGGATAAAAAAATCTTTTTGAAATGTCTTTATTCCAACACTCTTGTTGCATTCTATGCATGAATTCATTCTTATAGATTGCCTTGCATGACGTCAGTATCTCTTGATCCATTGGCTGGATCAAGGACATGCAGTTAGGTGGCAGATATACAGCAAACACATTATCTTTGATAAGAAACTGTGCATCAGGATGTGCCACACAATTATCAAGAATTAACATCATCTTGCTGTCACTGGGAAACCCTGCAGACATACAATGTGTTTTAGTCTCTGGTACAAAATGGTTTTCAAACCAATCAAGGAAGATTGGTTTGGTAATCCATGCTCGTTTGTTTGCCTTGTAAATAACTGGAAAGACCCTTACTCCTATGAAATCTCTTGGATTTTTGCTCTAATAACAAGCAGTTTCATTTTATGTTACCCTGCAGCATTTGCACAATCTAAAACTGTTATTTCTTTTGAGTCTTTAAACTCACTAGGTCCTGTTTCCTTGGGTGCAACAACAGTTTTTCAAGGAATATACCTCCAATATAAAGAAGTCTCTTTGGCATTATACACTTGCTCTGTAGTAAACTTATTATCATCAATTAATTTCACAAACTTGCCCAAATATGCCTCTGCAGCATCCTGATCAGCTGATGCTTTTTCACCACACACTTTCAGATATGAAGACCATTACGTTTCTTAAATTTTGCATACCAGCCTGATATACACACACAGCGTATTGTTATGCCTAACTGCTCATGGAAAAGTTAAGGCCATGATAATAGAATGATTGAGAGGGTATTTTTCACTTCAGCACTGTCGGATCCATTCCATTAACACTGTCTATTTCTACATTCTTTGTCTGGTGTAATTGTCTTCCCGAGTTCAGTTAACTCAGGTGAATCGCTATCACTATAAAATTTTTTATGGAAAAATAAGAGAAAGTTTCTCTTTCATCAAATCGTAGATGGTAGATAAACCAATACTATACTCATCGCACAAAAATTTGACTGATGCACCTTTGTCCAGACGTTTTAGTAACTCGACCTTATCCTCGATGTTTAGAGACATCGTGCTTCCTTTTGGTAGTCTTACAACCCAGAGGTTTCTCTGCAGGCCTTCTTGACATAATGACGATGGGTATAAGTGAACAGAGTTAAAAACTACAGTAGTAAGAATTTTTAAAAAGTATTTTTTAAAAATAACTTTAATATTCTTAGGACTGTTAAAGCAGTTTCTTTTTCTTTCAGCCGTGTTCGATATTGCCGGTGCGAACATCAGTCAGTTGTTTCCTAATAGCAGATGAATATTTTCAGTTCGTATTAAATGGAAAGCGATTGCAAATTCTCAGACAACATATTTTCTTTCAGTTATCTATGAAATAGTGTATACAGGCAACCCCCGTATAACGCAGTATTTCTACAGCACAGTTTCGCTCTAACATGATTGATAAATTGCGGCAAACCTTACACAACATGGTACTTATATACCATGGTTAGAGAATTTCTGTAAACCTTGCATATCAGAAAAAAAAAAAAAAAAAAATTATGATATTAGGATCCCCCATAAATGATTACATCTACTCATATATTTATTTTTTCTATAAATTGCACGTGTTCTCTGGTCGATTTGCCTGTTTGCTGGACAAGAAAACCTTGGGTGACAGGGTATTTTTGAGCTTTTGTGTGAGGGGAAAAACTGCTATTATGTTGGATATAATTTTTCAACGTTTCCACTCTTTTTGAATCACTGCTATTGACTCACTAGTCAAAAAAATCAAAATTTAGAAATCCCTGTATTTTATTTTGGTGGGAAATTCCTGTGTTACGTTCTATGCTATTGAACTTGTGGAAAAATCTAGATTTCAAAGTTTTATTACTATTGGATAGCACACACCAGGCCATCCAAACGGTGAAGTTATGTTCCTACCACCACAGTTGTACTGGGTTAATCAACACAAGTTATGTTCCTACCACCACAGTTGTACTGGGTTAATCAACTTCTTTCATTCAGCTGTTAGATCAAAGCATTATATCCACCTTTAAAACTCATTACATCAAAAAAAATCGTTACAATGGATTGTGGAAAAAATTGATTCCGAATCTATTGAAGTAATGGAGGCATGGAAACATTTTTCAATTATGGACTGCATCAGAATCATAGCTTTATTGCTGAAAGAAGTAAAACAGTCAACGTTAAATTCATGTTGAAAAAAAAATGTATGGCCAGAGTCAGTTCATTCAGGAAATATGATCGAATGGGCAGAAAACGGAATCAGTGCGATCGTAGAACTTGCTATGTCGGTAGGAGGGGACGGTTTTGATGATATGACTACTGAAGCCCTCGTGGGTAGCACAGTTCATAGAATCGCCCCCTCCACACCAGCTTAAAAAGACCCTAGTCCGAATCCCGTCAATGAAGGGAGGAATTTTTATTGGTCTTTTTCACAACGTGGCTGAGTTAGTCGGGCTCCTACGAGGGTAGCATGGTTTTTCTCCCGGAAATTCGGGTTTTTCATCCAGCAAAACAAACAAAAACAGAAAATCGACCCCAGCACACCTGCAATTTATAGACAATATACACAGAGTAACAGGGCCTTAGTCGCCGATGCTCCTAAAAAAATTAAAAAAAAAAAAAAAAAAAGATATGATTACTGAAGATGTTCAAGAATTACTGCTAGAAAAAGAAGCCAGCATAGCGGATTTTTTGCAAATGGCATCGGAGGTAAAATCAAATCAATTCAGAAGATGATATCACAGATGGAAATTCTAAACTTCCAAATTTTACACTAAAAAGCATAGGGGAAGACACAGTTAGCCGCACAATTAGAATCTTATTTTTTGAATGCAGATTCTTGAATGAAAGGGGCCCAAAGTTCAAAAGGGAGCTTCAAAAATGCTTAGTTCCATACGATGAAATTCACAAAGATTTATCAAGCAAAAGCAAACAAACCCAGATTGCTGATTTTTTTAAAGAGAGCAGAAGATACATGAAATCTAGAATGATGAATTTTTGTTAACATTTTGTTAATGAAATAGTGTATTTTTGTTAACTTTTGAAACGTAATCCCCCTTTTTGTCACATATAACACGGTTTCGCACAACACAACATTTTACAGTAACCTAATAACCGTGCTATACGAGGGTTACCTGTAATAAAATTTCCATTTGGTGCCACCTTACAAGGTTGTGGTCCTGGGCACATGCACCGGTTGCGATGCCATCACTATAGCTCTGTATATACAGTATACTTATATACAGAGCCATAAAATTGGTGTTCAAAGAAAGTGTATCACCCCTTAAAATTGAAATTGTTGTTCAGAATAATGTAAGTATATGGCAATATTTCTTACAGATTGCATCAGATAAGATTGACACATGTAGGTGATGACGTCATATTGCATCGGCTGTTACTTTCAGCTATATAAACATGCTCTGCAAGAGTTGCAGTCATTCCTTGCTTGTGTAAGGATGGCAAGTTACATACAGTTGACGCCACAAAAAGTGCTATTGTTGCTTTACGTGAGGATGTTCTTCCCATCATATTGCTAATAGAGTGTCTTGTAATCAGTTGACGGTGAGTAGATTTCTTTCCAAACTCAAGAATACTGGTTCTGCTGATAGGAAAAAAAGGAACCAGATGTAATCGAGCCTCTACCCCAATACAGGAGCGCGGTTTGAAGCGCTTATGCCTTAAAAACCGTATAGCTTCTTCGTCTGAAATGAAAAAAAAAAAAAAATGGGAAGAACATATAGGAGTGGTAGCAGGTGCAGTAACAGTCAGAGGATGCCTCTTCAAAAAATAGACTTGTAGCCCTTCATCCTAAGAAGCCCCTCCTCACAGAAAAAATGAAAAAGGCCAGATTAATTTGGTGTAAGGAACATGTCAAACGGACCTCCAAGCAGTGGAAGTCAGTTATTTTCTCGGATGAGAAGAAATTCAACCTGCATTGCTCTGATGGGAGACAAAAAGATTCGGCATAGACATGGTGAAGAATACATCCAGACTGTATGGTGTCTACAGTGAAATTTCCTACCAGTCAAATGATGTGCGAGTGCATTTCGCAGAGTAGGTCACCTGAAGTTTATTAAAGGTTCCATAAATATCAATGGATACCTGGCTATATTGAAAGGCAAATTGCTGCCAACCATTAGAGACCATTTCAACCTGCCAAGTAACCGCATCTTTCCGGAAGACTCTGCTCCTTGTCACCAGGCAAAAAATGTAAGTAGGCATATCTGTAGTTACTTTAGCTTCATTTCTGCATTAGAGGTTCAAGGGTAAGGAGTTTACATTTGTTACAGGTGATAAAATGGATGGAAGAACGGTCCATTACCACTCAGCTGGCCAGGAAACAGCCCGGACCTGAATCTTGTAGAGAACTGTTGGCATCGTGTGGAATCTGCAGTTGCCAGAAAGAAACCAAAGGCCCTCCGTGAACTTCAGTAAGCCATAATTCGTGTCTGGAACCACAAACTATCAATTGATTATCTTCAGAAACTGATCTTGTCAATGCCTCGATGGTGTGCTGCTGTCATGACGACCAGAGGCAGTTCAACTAAATATTAGTAATTCTGGCGAACTTTTCATTTTGTTTTCCATTTAAAATGATAAACTGAAGCAAATTGAGGGCTTCTGATAACATTTTAGCCATAACTGTCGGTGCTTACCAAAAACTGTTGTATAAAGGTTGCAATTGCTCATTTTGGGAGCACCTGTCAAATATTACTTAGCTTTGCATTAACTATTAATAAATATCTTTTGTTTATATTTCTATTTGTGATGATAATCATTAATGTAACATACCATTGCAAAAAACAGAAATGTGAAATTCCTAGGTGATGCACTTTCTTTGAATACCAGTGTACATGACTAAGTTAATATAAAAGTTAGTAAAACACTAAGATTGTGAACAAATATACTGATAATATAAGCTTTTTAAATATTTCACTTTATTGGTTTCCAGAACTTCCAGATACTGGGTAGCCAGATAAATAGTCCCACACTGTATATATTTATTAGCATTAGTAGAGACATACGACGTAAGAAAGCAAGCTTATATAGCATCAGCCAAAAAACAAATAAATAAAAACCTTCCCATTCACTCCAAACGTTTGTTTAGTTCTACCTTCAATTTATTTAATTTGTTGACCTCCACTACGACAGATGGAACTTTGTTCCAGCAATCAACCACCCGCCGGCTAAAAGCAAATTTAAGCACATCTGTTCCACAACCATCTTTCCTCAATTTGAATTTATGTTCCTCGGGTTCGTAATCTCAGCAAAAGGAAGTATCCCATCAGCATTGAGCTTGCTCAAACCATTCAGGGCCTAATACATCTCAATCAGATTAACCCGTATGTGCCTAGTCCCCAGACGCTGCAATGGTAACAGCAACACTTTGTTCCATTCACCAATCTTGTTGCCCTTCTCTGTACTCCTTTCAGCAGTTCTACATCCTTCCTAAATGAGGCCTTTAGACCTGTATGCAGTACTCAAAGTGTGGTCTGACCACTGCCTTATAAAGCATTTATCCTTTCTGTACACATTGTACTCCCCAAATTCCAATTCTGCACTGCTTATGTCTGTGTGACACCACATCTCTGATATCCCAACAATATCTGTCTTTGATGTCTCTACTAGCACTTCAAGCTCATTAATTTATTAACTAACCATTTACTTGACCATGTATCAATATTTACTTTAGCTAACATGGGATTTCTACATATTTGCTATCCCCTTTTTTTCAACTAATAGCTAAATTTGCCCACTCATTTCTGATATTTATTTCACCCTTTATTTTGTTTGTTTAATAATTTTGTATTAGTCATTTTACTTTACAGTTCCCTCACCTCTAATTGGTATATTCACATTCTTTCTCTCTTTTACAAACCTACAATACTTCCTATTTCTGCTATCCTCACCCTTTTAGTTTTTGGAAATTTGTGCATTTTTCACTCCCATCTCTACACCTTTATAGGTGTAGAGATGAGAGTGAAATTTATTAGACCTATTAATTCCTACATACATATATAAACTTTTGCATCGTTTACTGCTGCTTTGCGCATTTTAGTAGATCTGTCATATATTTATATTATCGATTGATACTACATGTTTAAGCTCATGATTATATACATATATACACACATGTACATTGGTAACGCTCCTAAAAAAAAACCAAATAAAATAAATAACCCTTCTCTCTCCTTCACAATTATTTATCTTTTGATAAGTTCATCTGATCATTATTGGACACGTGCTGAATTGTAGGAGGAGTTGATCGGCAATTTAGTGGTTAATTTCAGGGTACCAGTTTACCCGGGAGCTAAAGCGATTAACATTCTGCAATTCAGTGGTGCCCGTAAAACCTATCCTATCACATGTCGAGAAGTTCCACTGGTCAGCTGCTTTCTATGTGTAAGCACCCTTACACATTCTCTCCAGGACCAAATTGATTGACAAGGCTCTGAACATGTATCCCCACCCCTCTTATCGTGTTTAGGCAGAATTGCAGACACTTTTAAATTCAATCCTAACTTGCAACTATTTCCACAACATTGTGCTGTACTTGTTAAATATGTCCTCTGATCTGCTAATATCATTAATGCTGATGCATATAACAGTATCACCTTTAGTGCCTTTAAAAAATGATATCTGCCCTAAATGTTATATACTTTTGCCCCTTGCCCCATTCTACCTATGTTTCTTGCACAATATAATTAGTTTCCTTGACAATAACCATCTCCTGTGGGACCAGAGCATTCTGCCGTGGAGATTGCCACAGTTTAGCCCAGTGGTTTTCAACTGGGTGCCATGGCACCTTAGGGTGCCACAACATCATTCAAGGGGTGCCACATAATTTGGGTTTAAGTTACTTGAACTTATATATTTTTAAAATTTGTTTATTTCATTATAAAAAGATGTACAGTATCTTTTGTTAATTTTGTGGTGATCTATAATTGATGTTTACTTACTACCTCTATATAAAGAATAAAATCATTATATATATATATATAAATAAATAATGAATTTTAATTTTGTTTATAGCTATATTATTGTAAAACTATTATATAACATTTTTTTAATATCACACACACAGACACTCGGATCTAACAGGTAGAAAAATTGAGTAAGGGTGCCACGAAATTAAAAAAAAAAAAAAAAAAAAAAATTACTTAGGGGTGCGGTTAGGCACCCCAAAAGTAATTTAAATCAGCTCACACTTGTGAGCTCTCGCATTGAGTTGGACAGCTAAGAGCTTGATAATCCCAGTTTTAATCGAAGAGGGTATGTCTGCCAGGGGCAAAGGTTGATGACGTTGTAGAGCGAATATCATCTTTTAAGGGCACAAAAGGTGATATAGTTGTACACGTTGGCACTAATAATATTAAGAGTAGGAGACCTGCAGAATTACTTAACAAGTACAGGTCACTGTTGAACAAAACCCGAGAATTAGGGTTGAATTTGAAAGTGTCTGCAATTCTGCCCAGACACGATAGGAGGGAGTATATGATGAGAGCCTTGTCGATCAATTCGGCCCTGGAAAGATTGTGCAAGGCTCAAGGGGTAGAATTTTTTTCAGCCTGGACTGTACTTGTTAACAGGAGAGACTGCTTCTACAGGGATGGGATACACTTAAATAGAAAGGGTGCAAGAATATTTGCTGATGCTATCGAGGCAGTGTTAGGTGGGTCGGAAAACTGCTAGCTTGGGAGGAGACAAAGACCAATAGATTGACAGTAGCCACTGGCAGAGGTGAAAGAGATTCTTGCACTGCTTCTATTAGAATGAGCAGAAGTCTGAAAAACAAGATGCATGATATTTCAGGGACTGCTGGGAGCCATTGCGGTACAAGTAAACACATGGGTTGTGTTAGGGTAGCTAAGAATAGAAACAGGTGCAGGTATACTTGCGTGTACACCAATGCCAGGAGTTTAGTAAATAAATTTGATGAATTTGAGGTATTGCTCAAAACATCAAAGGCAGATATTGTTGGGATATCAGAGACGTAGTGTCACACAGATATAAGGGATGCAGAACTACAAATTGGGGAGTACAACGTCTACAGAAAGGATAGACAGGATAGGAAGGGGGGGGAGGGGTTATGCTATTAGTTAAGAAACACATAAAAACCAAGGAAGTGAAGCCAGTCGACATCGCTGGACAGTGCAGTGTTCAGTCAGTTTGGTGTGACATAAGCATTGGGAGATCAAAATTGAGAGTAGGAGTGTGCTATAGGCCTAATGACTCTGATGAGTATAATAAGAAACTGTACAGGGAAATAGAGTGGGTCAGTAAATCAGAGAGTCTTATAATGGGAGATTTTATTTTCCCAGATATTGACTGGAATTTGGGGGCTGGTCACTCACACACTAGCAGGGCTTTTGTGGATTTATTGGATGATTGTTTTCTACATCAGCATGTTCGGGAGGCAACTAGAGGGAGTAATACTCTTAATTTGATTATCAGCAGTGATTCTTCATGCATTAAGAATCTGCAGATAAACGAACCACTAGGTGGCAGTGATCACAGTGTGCTGAAGTGGGATTTACTCAAAGAGGTAACTACCATTAGGGGTAAAGGGAAGGGTTATTGCTTTCGTAAAGGCGACTACGGTGGTCTCAGACAGTATTTAAATTCTATACAGTGGGACCAACTGAAGATGTGTTACCAACAGCAAATTCAAAATGGGAAGCATTCAAAGAACTTATCTTTGAAGCTACTAGGCTTTACATACCAACTAAGAAATATTGTTCAAGGTTTAGGCCAAAATGGATGTCAGATGAACTAATGAGGCATATGGCAGAGAAGAAAAATGCATGGGATACTTACAAATTAACACATGACACAGAAGCCTATGATAGATACAAGTTGATATGCAACCAAGTGACAAAGGAGGTTAGGCAGGTGAAGGCAGATTACGAGAAATCCTTGGCAAGGGATGCAAAGAAAAACAGCAATGAGTTCTTTACTTATGTAAACTCTAGAAGGAAGGGGATGAATCAGATTGGTCCACTCGATATTGATGGGTCAACTGTTGATGATCCTGCTCAGGTAGCTAACAAACTAAACGAGTATTTTGCATCTACATTCACACATGAGGAGTTATTCATCGAGGGGAATGCCAGAGGTGTATTCAACTCTTAGCAGTAAGCTACAGAATCTTGAAATAACTGGGAGTAAAGTGGAGGAGAAACTGTTGAAGATAAACACAAGAAAGGCACCCGGGGTGGATGGGATCTATCCAGTTATATTAAAGGAGGCAGCAAAGGAAGTAAGCAAACCCTTAGCTTCCTTGTACTCAGGGTAGGTACCCATAGACTGGAAATGTGCAAATGTGACCCCAATTCACAAAGGAGGATCAAAGGCTGACACAAGTAATTATAGACCTGTGAGCTTAACTTCTGTTCCAGGAAAATTAATGGAGGCACTGGTTAAAGAAGCACTGCAGGATCATTTAGACAAGACTTCAGTTATAGCTCTGACACAGCATGGTTTTGTTAAGGGGAAGTCTTGCCTGACCAATTTGATTGGATACTATGATGCAGTCACAAAAGAACTGGATGCAGGGAATAGCTTTGATATTATATACTTGGATCTTAGAAAGGCTTTTGATACTGTTGCACATGGAAGACTGCTACACAAATTAGAGCAGTGTGACATTGGAGGCAAATTGCTGCTATGGATAAAGGGGTGGTTGAGGGGGAGAAGACAGAGAGTGGTAATCAATGGACACTGCTCATCGTGGACTAATGTTATTAGTGGAGTCCCTCAGGGCTCAGTGTTGGGTCCATTATTGTTTTCTGTATTTATAAATGATATTGATGATGGTATATCAAGCTTAATGTCCAAGTTTGCAGATGATACAAAGGTTGGCAGGGTTGTCAAGGACACTACGCTGCTGCAACAGGATCTGGAAAGGTTGAGCAGATGGGCTGAGAGGTGGCAAATGAAGTTTAACATTGACAAATATAAAGTACTACACATGGGAAACAGCAACCCCAGAGCAACGTATCAACTCTGTGGTACTACACTGACAGTGGTAGAGAATGAAAGGGACTTGGGGGTGGTTGTGCAGGCAGATATGAAGTTCTCTGGGCTGCAAGAGTAGCTCATGGAGTATTGTCAATGATATACAGGAATTTTTCCAGCAGGGATAAGGAGGTGATTATTCCCTTGTATAAGGCAATGGTCAGGCCACACCTAGAGTACTGTATACAGGTCTGGAGGCCTCATTTCAAGAAGGATGTAGAGCTGCTGGAACGAGTACAGAGAAGGGCAACAAGATTAGTGAATGGAACAAAGGGGCGTTCTTACGAAGAAAGGCTTAAGTTTTGCAAATTACAGTGTCTGGAGACTAGGCACCAGCGAGGTGATCTGATAGAGGTGTATAAAGCCTTGAATGGTTTAAGCATGCTCAATGCTGATGGGATTCTTCCTCTAGCTCAGAAAAATCATCTGAGAGGGCATAAATTCAAATTGAGGAAAGACAGATGTAGGATAGACGTGCGGAAATTTGCCTTTAGCCAGCGGGTGGTTGGTTGGTGGAACAGACTTCCATCCCTTGTAGTGGAGGTTGATAGCCTAAATAAGTTTAAGGCTCAGCTGGACAGGTATTTTGAACGAACAGAGGGGTGAAGTGGAAGTGGGGTTTTTTTTTTTTTTTTTTTTGGCTGATACTGCATAAGCTTGCTTTCTTGCATCAAATGCCTCTACTAATGCTAATCGAGGGCATCTACACTACTCATCAATCGCTCATAAATGCCCACCAAAACGTTTGAGTTGGCACTTAATTTCTTCACACTCTCTGTGCCATACACACAAAGTTAACCCCCTTGACTGTATAACATCCTGTCCCAGAAAGATCGACAAATATTGCACAAGTTGCACATTTCATTAGGTCATGACTCGTAGGAGAATTCCTTCCCCCCAGGCTTTCCCTAAGCTACTCCTGCTACTTTGTGTTGCATTGCTGCTCTAGTCTGGGACATGATGCAGTCACAAAAGAACTAAATGCAGGGAATAACTTTGATATTATATACTTGGATCTTAGAAAGGCTTTTGATACTGTTGCACATGGAAGATTGCTACACAAATTGGAGCAGTGTGACATTGGAGGCAAATTGCTGCTATGGATAAAGGGGTGGTTGAGGGGGAGAAGACAGAGAGTGGTAATCAATGGACACTGCTCATCGTGGACTGATGTTATTAGTGGAGTCCCTCAGGGCTCAGTGTTGGGTCCATTATTGTTTTCTGTATTTATAAATGATATTGATGATGGTATATCGGGCTTAATGTCCAAGTTTGCAGACAATACAAAGGTTGGCAGGGTTGTCAAGGACACTACTGACACTATGCTGCTGCAACAGGATCTGGAAAGGTTGAGCAGATGGGCTGAGAGGTGGCAAATGAAGTTTAACATTGACAAATGTAAAGTACTACACATGGGAAACAGCAACCCCAGAGCAACGTATCAACTCTGTGGTAGAGAATGAAAGGGACTTGGGGTGGTTGTGCAGGCAGATATGAAGTTCTCTGAGCAGTGCAGACAGGCTGCAAGAGTAGCTCATGGAGTATTGTCAATGATATACAGGAATTTTTCCAGCAGGGATAAGGAGGTGATTATTCCATTGTATAAGGCGATGGTCAGGCCACACCTAGAGTACTGTATACAGGTCTGGAGACCTCATTTCAAGAAGGATGTAGAGCTGCTGGAACGAGTACAGAGAAGGGCAACAAGATTAGTGAATGGAACAAAGGGGTGCTCTTACGAAGAAAGGCTTAAGTTTTGCAAATTACAGTGTCTGGAGACTAGGCACCAGCGAGGTGATCTGATAGAGGTGTATAAAGCCTTGAATGGTTTAAGCATGCTCAATGCTGATGGGATTCTTCCTCTAGCTCAGAAAAATCATCTGAGAGGGCATAAATTCAAATTGAGGAAAGACAGATGTAGGATAGACGTGCGGAAATTTGCCTTTAGCCAGCGGGTGGTTGGTTGGTGGAACAGACTTCCATCCCTTGTGGTGGAGGTGATAGCCTAAATAAGTTTAAGGCTCAGCTGGACAGGTATTTTGAACGAACAGAGGGGTGAAGTGGAAGTGGGTTTTTTTTTTTTTTTGGCTGATGCTGCATAAGCTTGCTTTCTTGCATCAAATGCCTCTACTAATGCTAATGATTTCTGTTTAGATACAGTTTAATTGATTAACAATGAAAATTAATAAAAATTAATTGATTAAATGACAATACTACACTAAGCTAATAGATTCCTAAATGCAGTGATATGTCTTATGCTATCAAGTTCAAGGTGGAAGTTATGCTATACCATTACAATCACAAATTAGTTACATCCTTACTAAAAAGTAAAAATGTCTTAGTTAAAAAAAAAAAAAAAAAACATGCCTAACAAGTAACTTGAACCTTCAAGCTACTTATTCATCACAATTCAACCCTACTATTTGACCACACTACTAGTTAAGTGTTACTATATTCACGCTAAAACACTGATACAATAACAGCAGAATAATAAGTCTTAATTTAAAAAAATCATTAGCTAATTTAAAAATAAGCTAACGAACATGATTATAAAACTATTTGTCAAACAATTTAATATGTTAATTAATCAAAAAGACTAAAAATTTCAGTAAACTTCTCCATTCCCACAAGCTCAAAATCATATGATATCAATTATTTTTTGCATCCAGTTCCATAGCATTCAATCAAATTGGTCAGCCAAAATCTTTCCTTAACAAGCTCATGCTGTGATTGAAGTAAAACTGCACTCCTGTACGGATGGTCCTGTATTATTTCTTTAACCATTGACTTCATACATTTTCCCTGGAAAATGTTAAGCTGACAGGTCTGTAATTGTTCAAGTTACCTTTTGTACATTACACTTTTGTAAATTGGGGATATATCATCTGCAATGCAGGGACCTCCTCTGAATCAAAGGATGCTCTCATAATAATATTTAAAGGTTTGCTTACTTCCTTTTCTCTTCCTCTCAGATATCACAAAATCATTTAGCTTGTGGTTAGAATTTAATAAACTGCTAGCAACTACATTCCTAAAGAATCCTTACATGTGAATGTAGATGCAAAATACCTATTCAGTTTATTAGCATCCTGAGCAGATTAATCAACATTTAAACCATTCGTATCTAGTGGACCACTGTGATTCACTCCCTTCCTCCTAGTGTTTCCATAAGTTAAGAAGTTTTTGCTTTTTTTCTCTGCATTCTTTGCCAGAGACTTTGCATAATCTTCCTCAGCTTGCCTAACCTGTTTTCTTATTATAAGTTCTCTACCACATGAGTTCATAACAGCTAAAGTTCAATCACATTCCAATCTCTGTCTACGGCCCACTCCTACAGCCCATGATACCCATCAGCTTCTATTTCATCAACCAAAATTTGAATTCTCCTTCTTCCTCTTATCTATCACTTTCCCATCAACTAAATTATGTGGGTGCAATTGAATTTATCTTTATTTTCCTTATAGCCTTTACAATAATTCGATTTTCTCTTATGCTCCTTGATACTTTCAGAATTCTAATCCTTGGAGACCATTTCACTTTTAAAACCTCCCTTCCACCCACATATCAAAAAGCTTCAATTCTTTTAATATCCTCCTCCTTCAGTACCCAATTCTTAGTCCCATAAAACTTGGAGTCCTCCATACAAAACATTTAACTAACTTTTCTTTGACCCCCCCTCTCTCTCTGTCTGTCTGTCTGTCTGTGTGTTAGTTAACATCTAATTCCTCTTCTCAAATGCTGTCTTACCCACTGCAAATCAAATTCTGATTTCCTCACTATTCCCAACATTTGTTAGCAGACTAGTATCAAACATGCAGTACCAAACTAATGGTTCTGAAATACTTACATTTGATTGCATTCTTTTTCTTTTCTGCTGGAATGACATAATAGTCATAAAATAGTTCTCACATGATGTCTTCATATATTTTTTAGTTCCTTTATTCCTGCATTTCCCATTACATAAAGTAATATCACTGGTATCCCATAAATTCAAACTGCCTTTGCCTTGCTGCACCAACTTATCTCTGTTTCAACTATCACTGGACCTTATTTATCCTCATTTACCCCATAATTCATTCTCAATTATCTTGACCTTATCTTCTCTTCCACCTCTCCTATATAAATTCTCTCCATACATATTCAGTATAGAATTTTTATCTTTAAATAATTTCCATCCTGTCTTGGTCTATTCTTAAATTTTTTGTTTAAAACCTTCACCCCCTTGTCTATCACCTACATATACATATTTTTACCCCCCCTATACTCTATTTCTCTAAACTCCCTTCCTATCTGAAGGTTGGCAGGATGACAATAATAACAGTATGCTACTGCAACATGACTTAGAAAGTTAAGCAGATGGGCTGAGAGGTGGCAACTTAAGTTTAAATTGACAAATGTAATATACTGCACATGGATAGCAGTAATACCAGAGTAATGCACCAACTGTGTAGTACCCAGTTTATTATTGTAAGTGGAGAATGAAAAGATCTGGGGGTAATTGTGCAGTCAGATATACAAAGTTTTCTGAACAGTGCAGATATGCTGCCAGAGCAGGTCATAGGGTCTTGTCAATGATATACAGGAATATTTCTATCAGGGATAAGAAGGTGATTATCCCTGTGTATAATGCAATGGTGAGACCACACCTTGAGTACTGCATGTAGGTCTGGATGCCTCATTTTAAGATATACAGATGCTGGAACAAGTACAGAGAAGAGCAAGTGGAACAAAGGGTTTCTCTTACCAAGAAAGGTGTAAGTTCTGCAAATTCAGCATCTGGAGTCTAGGCACCTGCAAGGTGATCTGATCGAAGAAGTGATTCTTCTTTTTGATCAGATTACGCACCTAAAAGGTAAAGTGCAGCCATTATCAACCCACTGCAGGATGGAAGCCTCCTCAACAATTCATGCTGAGGGAAATGGACCATAATCTGTCATGCTGGTCCAGTGCGGGTTGGTAGATCGACCGTATTCAGCAGTCAGGGGCTTGAATCGTGGTCTATTCAAAGAGCGTGTGCTACTGCAGTCCCGCTCCTGACCACTCGCCTAAGGGGGCATAAATTCAAATTGAGGAAAGAGTTGTAGAACAGATGTGTGGAAATTTGCCTTTAGCCTGTAGGTGGTTGTTGGAACAAACTTCCATCTGTCGTTGTAGGTTGAAAGCTTAACTAGAAGAACTTTTGGAATGAATGGCTGGGTGAAATAGGAAGGGGAGTTTTTTTTTTTTTTTGGCTGATGCTGTATAAGCTTGCTTTTCTTGCATCATATGCCTCTACTAATGCTAATTAATATAAAGATTAATAAAAACTTAAGATGAGCGAAGCTAAGATCAATAAAGATTATTTTCAAAGAAAAGAAACGTCTCTAGTTTGTGTTGTTGATAGAATCAAAAGTCTAGAAAGAGAAGCCAAAACTTATCAATAACCTGCTATTCCCTATCAATAAGTTGGTAATGGGTGTCTTCCTTGCCAATTGCAATTATTAGAGATCAGTAAGGTGTGTAAATCTGTTAATTAAAAAGCTTGACTGACAGAGAAATGATCTTCGCACAACAGTTGTGATAAACTTCACTGTAATTGATTATATACAAGTAAAGTAAAATTACAGCCGCATTCAGATGCACTTTTCAAAAAAAAAAAAAAAAAAAAGCCAAACAGAATGTGAACAATAACTCAGTTAGTATCAGAAAAATCTTAAAGTTTAAGCTTACTTTGGAATTATCAGATATCTTCATCTGATCAGCTTAAGAATAAAAGCACAGCTATTAGCAAAATCCAACCATGTAGGGATCTTGTGAAAGCTGATAACTTACTAGATTTTGTTTTTTTTTTCAAGAGCTTAATGGAGGTCAGTCAATGTTGTGCAACTGACTTTGATGGCACATTAAAATCATCATTAAATCAGCTAGTTTACAAATATCGTGTTCTGGGGTAGCATTCACATTAGCATTAGCATTAGTAGAGGCATTTGATGCAAGAAAGCCAGCTTATGCAGCATCAGCCAAAAAAAAAAAAAAAACCCACTTCCACTTCACCCCTCTGTTTGTTCAAAATACCTGTCCAGCTGAGCCTTAAACTTATTTAGGCTATCAACCTCCACCACAAGGGATGGAAGTCTGTTCCACCAACCAACCACCCGCTGGCTAAAGGCAAATTTCCGCACGTCTATCCTACATCTGTCTTTTCTCAATTTGAATTTATGCCCTCTCAGGTGATTTTTCTGAACTAGAGGAAGAATCCCATCAGCATTGAGCATGCTCAAACCATTCAAGGCTTTATACATCTCTATCAGATCACCTCGCTGGTGCCTAGTCTCCAGACACTGTAATTTGCAAAACTTAAGCCTTTCTTCGTAAGAACGCCCCTTTGTTCCATTCACTAATCTTGTTGCCCTTCTCTGTACTCGTTCCAGCAGCTCTACATCCTTCTTGAAATGAGGCCTCCAGACCTGTATACAGTACTCTAGGTGTGGCCTGACCATTGCCTTATACAAGGGAATAATCACCTCCTTATCCCTGCTGGAAAAATTCCTGTATATCATTGACAATACTCCATGAGCTACTCTTGCAGCCCGTCTGCACTGCTCAGAGAACTTCATATCTGCCTGCACCCCCAAGTCCCTTTCATTCTCTACCACTGTCAGTGTAATACCACAGAGTTGATACGTTGCTCTGGGGTTGCTGTTTCCCATGTGTAGTACTTTACATTTGTCAATGTTTAACTTCATTTGCCACCTCTCAGCCCATCTGCTCAACCTTTACAGATCCTGTTGCAGCAGCATAGTGTCAGTAGTGTCCTTGACATTAAGCTTGATATACCATCATCAATATCATTTATAAATACAGAAAACAATAATGGACCCAACACTGAGCCCTGAGGGACTCCACTAATAACATTAGTCCACGATGAGCAGTGTCCATTGATTACCACTCTGTCTTCTCCCCCTCAACTACCCCTTTATCCATAGCAGCAATTTGCCTCCAATGTCACACTGCTCCAATTTGTGTAGCAGTCTTCCATGTGCAACATTATCAAAAGCCTTTCTAAGATCCAAGTATATAATATCAAAGTTATTCCCTGCATCCAGTTCTTTTGTGACTGCATCATAGTATCCAATCAAGTTGGTCAGGCAAGACTTCCCCTTAACAAAACCATGCTGTGTCTGAGCTATAACTGAAGTCTTGTCTAAATGATCCTGAAGTCTTGTCTAAATGATCCTGCAGTGCTTCTTTAACCAGTGCCTCCATTAATTTTCCTGGAACAGAAGTTAAGCTCACAGGTCTATAATTACTTGTGTCAGCCTTTGATCCTCCTTTGTGAATTGGGGTCACATTTGCACATTTCCAGTCTATGGATACCTCCCCTGAGTCCAAGGAAGCTCTCATAATTATGGCTAAGGGTTTGCTTACTTCCTTTGCTGCCTCCTTTAATATAACTGGATAGATCCCATCCACCCCGGGTGCCTTTCTTGTGTTTATCTTCAACAGTTTCTCCTCCACTTTACTCCCAGTTACTTCAAGATTCTGTAGCTTACTGCTAGAGTTGAATACACCTCTGGCATTCCCCTTGCTGAATAACTCCTCATGTGTGAATGTAGATGCAAAATACTCGTTTAGTTTGTTAGCTATCTGAGCAGGATCATCAACAGTTGACCCATCAATATCAAGTGGACCAATCTGATTCATCCCCTTCCTTCTAGAGTTTAAATAGGTAAAGAACTCTTTGCTGTTTTTCTTTGCATCCCTTGCCAAGGATTTCTCGTAAAATGAGAAATCCGAGAAATTTATGAACGTGAATAACTAAATTCCCCACATTTTCTAAAATATCTCCTAGATGGCATGAGCCTATTGGGAACTACTCATTTAGATAATAAAAATAATAGCTATATTTTTTTAAAATAAATGATAAATTCAGTTATTCCAAGTTGCTTCTACAGCACCATGTGGTTGACAACATATTTTCTACACCCTAGTTAAGCTGCTGGCATCTGCAGTAATACTGCCATAGCAGTGGCAAGTGAATATGTTATAAGTGAACATTTTGAGAAAACTTATTACAACATGCAGAATAATTATCTGGAAGGGCAGTAGTCTCCAGTATGTGATGATTTGCATTTTTTATTGGACACATTCTAAAAATGAACTCTGGGATTTTCTGGGATTGAGGCTATAGTGTGTGGCCACATATTTTCAAAGCTCTTAATTGCAGATTAGTTTTTGCAATAATTTTCAGGGTTTTTTTTTTATTTTAATATACTAAACTGTGGTTAATATACAGTTTGTATTCTTAGTCATGTAGGTTAGTTTATTTTTCATTTAGATAAGTATTTGGAAAGGTCACAGCTTAACATTCAGAGAGCCTTCGCCATCAATATTTTGGCAGGAATTTCGTAACTCTTGTTGGGTAGCTTAAATTAATTTCATTAGCTCTTACAAAGAAAGGCTTAAGTTTTGCAAATTACAGTGTCTGGAGACTAGGCACCAGCGAGGTGATCTGATAGAGGTGTATAAAGCCTTGAATGGTTTGAGCATGCTCAATGCTGATGGGATTCTTCCTCTCGCTCAGAATAATCACCTGAGAGGGCATAAATTCAAATTGAGGAAAGACAGATGTAGGATAGATGTGTGGAAGTTTGCCTTTAGCCAGCGGGTGGTTGGTTGATGGAAAAGACTTCCATCCCTTGTCGTGGAAGTTGATAGCCTAAATAAGTTTAAGACTCAGCTGGACAGGTATTTCGAACGAACAGAGGAGTGAAGTGGAAGTGGTTTTTTTTTTTTTTTTTGGCTGATACTGCATAAGCTTGCTTTCTTGCATCAAATGCCTCAAATGCCATAAAATGATTTAAGTTTTGTCAACAGTTTAATTTCTGCAATATTTTGTTAACATAAATTCTATAATATATTGTGAATTTAAATTTTGCAATCTTTGTAAAGTTCGAATTTTACTTAAATTATGGTTGATACAAAATCCACTTGCAATACAAAGTCAAGGGACATCAGTACTCAAATGGAAATGCCTGCGGGCGTTTCTGGTGCGAGTCACGACTTCGTTGTTTGCATAGCCTGTGGCATGTATTCTAAGGCTGGTCTAGTAGACAGACTGAGCTCATCTGCCGATTCTTTTCTTTGCAACTGATGTAAGGAGTGTACTGATCTCAAATTACAACTTGGTGTGTTATGAGAAGAATTTGAGTCATTGAAGAACAAGTGCTTGTCCTAGAAACAAATGTAACTGGGAGCTCGTCAGGGAGTCAAGTAACTCCTGACCTGCCAAGTGATGCACCCCTGATTCGGGTCCCAGAAAAGAATAGTCAAGTGCAGACTGCTCTAGTCGAGGGTGATCTAGTTTGGGATGTTAGAATGGAGAGGGGGAGGAGGAAATTTTTATCAGCGTTGCTGTCATTTGTAGGTAAAAGGAATCTATTTTGTAGAGATGATATTCAAATGAATATCTCTACAAAATATAGGACTATGCTTGGGACAAAATCGTTGTAAACAAAAATCTTTGCAATGATTTTTGGCAGTATCACTGAGGACACTGCAAAAAATATACTCTAAGGGTAAACTGCTAGTTAGGGGGAGAAGAGTAATTTTCATCCATATTTATCTGACGTTATGGGAAAAAGTAATGCTTGCACTCACCTCGTCAATTCTTGTTTAGGTGCCTCCGTAGCACACGCTTCTTGATTAGACCGGATTTCGAGCCTGTGACCACCAAATACAGAGGATGCAGAAAGGTCAGGGAATGAACACCACATATCCCCGGAGCAATATGGCCTTAGTTGCTAATGCTCCTAAAAACCAAATTACAAGACAAACAAATTCTTGTTTGTTGCTACAACAGCTGATGTCGATAAGATGTTCTGAGGGTAGCAATGTTTTAAATGAGAGGGAAGATAAAGCTTGAGATATTATTAGCATTAGGTGAGGCATATGATGCAAGAAAGCAAGCTTATACAGCATCAGCCCCAAAAAAAAAAAAAAAAAAAACCCTTCCGATTTCACCCATCCTGTGACTCCAAATGTTTGTCTAGTTCAGCCTTAAATTAATTTTGGGTATCAACTTCCACAACAACAGATGGAAGTCTGTTCCAGCAATCTACTACCCTGTGGCTAAAGGCAAACTTTCGCACATCTATTCTACAACTGTCTTTCCTCAATTTGAATCTACGTCCCCTCAGATTCTTAATCTGAGCAAGCGGAAGTATTCCATCAGTTAGAAACCTAAACAACTTCAAAGGGTGTGTCAGGGTAACTATAGAAGATTACTTAGTCTCAACTGTGTCTACAGTAATGTCAGGAATGTTGTCAATGAAATGGCTGAGTTTGAACTCCTGGTTAGAACTAATGCTGATATAATAGGGCTAACAGAAACGTGGTGGTGGCACCCAGAAATGAGTGATGAAAAGCTCCTCTATGGTATAATGTATTTAGGGAAGACAGACAGGGTGGAGGGGTTATGCTTCTTATCAAAAGCAGCCTAGCATGAAAGGGCTTTTACTGAATCTGAAGTTTATATTTGCTAGAAGGCAATCTGTGTGGTGTGAGTTAGTTGAAAGCAAAGAAACAATGAGAGTGGGAGTAATCTACAGACCAGAAGATTGTGAAGAATATGACGTCTTTACATGTAGATGGAATGGGCAAGCAAGTGTGAATGTCTCATTATGGGTGACTTTAACCTGCCCCAGATTTATTGGAATAAGTAGGAGAGAAACTCACCATAGGGACAAACTTTTTGAAATAAAAGAGATGATTATTATTTGTACCAGCATGTTAGAGTAAGTAATAGGGGTGAGAATATTCTTGACCTCATCATTACTAACGATTCAAATGACATCATAGGGCTTAAAGTACAGGAACCATTGTCAGGAGGTGATCATGCAATCATCAGTTGAAAAATGAAGTAGTTAAAGGTAACAGCATGGGTTTTAACTTCAGAAGAGGGAACTTGGACAATTTAAAGCACTTTATGGCATCTGTGAATTGGGCAGTGTGCCAAGGAATGGAAAATACATTTAAAAAAAAAAAAAAAAAAACACAGAAACCATTAACGCATTCATACCCTTAAGAAAATATTGTAGGAGCAGGATCCCAAAAATGTGACTACGGAGCTGGCTGGTCACACAGAGCAGAAAAAGATAGCATGGGATAGTTACAGAGTGATGAAAAGTATTAAGTATTGAAGCTTACAAAAGATAAGTTGATCTGTATTAGTACTACAAATAATGTCAGGGAGGCCAAGGCGGCATATGAGAAAGCTTTGGCAAAGAGAGCAAAGAATAGGGACAAGGAATTTTCCATGTATGTGAGTACAACAAAGAAGAAAGCTAATCAGTTCGGTTCCTTGTGCACTTAGTGTGGGAAAGTCTTAGACAGCTCATCTGATGTTGCGGATGAATTGAATAGGTACTTTGCATCAGTCTTTACTGAAGAAAGACCATTCTTCATGACCATACTGCACTTTCCCTCAAAACTACAGGACATGCCATCAAATCTGTGAGCCATACTTGCCTTTATGCCCAAAACTTTTTCTAATAAACAGTCATGTATGGCTCACAGATTTGATGGCATGTCCTGTAGTTTTGAGGGAAAGTGCAGTATAAACCTATCCTGGATTTTTTGATCTGAGGCAGGACTTCTGAAATCCTAAGCAAGTAATGCTAAATTTTTATGCATGATTTCACAGTATATTTCATGGCTGACTGGCTTTAGAATAACAGAGAGATGGTTTTATGGCATCCTTCAAAAAAACAGTTTCTAGCTAGTCCTAGAAACTGTTTTTTTCAAGTGTGACATCAAGTAAACATATCTTATTGTTCCAAAAGAAATATATTGATTTAAATTGACAATACCATATGAATTCATGCCCTATTAAAAATACAGTAAACCTTTCATATATATCTATTTAACCTTCACTGCAATGACTTCTCTTGTGTGATTTCTCTTCAGGCCCATGAAGCATAGATGAGCCCTGATGCAGTTGATGAATCAGTGGCTGAAAAATCTACGTTGTATGACACTCCCTGCACATTTGCATGATTTCTTGACCTAGATAGAGAGCACTGATATTCAGTTATTTCTCGACAAAGTGTCACACTGCTGACTGTACAATAAATATAAAGGAATCTCTAGATGTAATCAAACTATCAACTTGGAAGGCATGTTGAAGGACGCTGTCACCTGACGCAGCAAATAACCCGAAAGACATTTCACCAGAAGTAGAAGAGTTATGGGGAATTGTGAATTTGGCACATTGTATGGTAGGGGGGGGAGGGAGAGAGAGAGAGAGAGAGAGAGAGAGAGAGAGAGAGAGAACCAATGTTCTCAAAGAAAATTAAGAAGAAAATGATGCGATTCAAAAGTCTCAGTTAATGCATAAGGTACTGGCAGACAGTTTGACCTATCTGAAGCTGTCGATGACAAGGTGTTTGAAATAAACACTTTTATCAAATGCAGGCAAAATTTTATATGAGAATTGGAGGATCTTAAGAGCTATAACAACAAGCTTTTTAAGAATGTTTCAACTGTACCTTGTAGGTTATGGGAAAATCTTCTGTACCACAAATCTGTTTTTTTTAATTTCATTTTTTATTTATTCTTCATATAAAAAAAACATTTGTAGTATTTATATTCATTATTGTTATAAGTATGGTTACTGCATATATTAAAGTTGATTCTTGTCGATCATGAATCACGACCTTAATTTCCACAAGAGATGTCCACTTAACCTCCTACTCCAAGGCTTCAGCCTTTATATTTGTGGCAATTTCCAGGAACATATTTCCTGTGTATATACATATTATATATATACATATATCAAGGGTTTAATATATAAACTTACCAGTGAAGATAAAGAAAGCTAACACGAGAAGCATGGGAAACTTTTACCAGACAAACTCTTTTCCCGCTACTGCAGTTTCTCCCTGCATTCTCGATAAATACCTTGTTCTCCCCAGGACCTATCGAATAGGTGCACTACCCGGTGAATTTAACTGACCGGCCAGCTAAAATTTAAGCAATTCTTGTAGTAGCGTATGGTACTGCTCATGGTCTCGATCAATATTAATTCGAACATACTATGTGATAGAGATCAATGTGACAGGAGCATATAATGTTAAATTATGCAATTCATTTTTCCTCTGGATCGCTTAAGTCACATTTATAAATAACAGAAAATATTATAATATCGCAAATCCCCACCCGACTACTTCATAATGCCACCCGGCTGGCAAAATTTTCTGGGGAGAACACTGAAACAGATGATGCATGTTATCAGTAGTGGCTGTAGAAGTTAATAACAATGTATTGATTAGTTTTTCTCATTATTAAAAGCCGTAAGTAGATTAATGCCTTTGTGGGTGAAATCTACTTACGGATACACCCTCCAGACTGCCCCAGTCTGGAGGGTCTTAGGGTATTTATCCTCTTTTCCTGCAATTTTAAAATAGGAAAATGACTTCTACAGACAGTGCGTGTTATCAGTAGAAATTCATTTTTCTATTTAAAAACATCGGGAAGGGGGAGCTAAACACCCTAAGTCTGAGGCAGTCTGGAGGGTGTAGCCATAAGTAGACTCCAGCCCACTCATGAACTCCAATAATCTGCTTTTAATAATGAGAAAAAAACTAATCAATACATTGTTATCGACTTCTATGGCCACTACCAATAACACGCACCATTTTTTACTGAGAATGCAGGGAGAAACTGCAGTAGCAGGAAAAGAGTTCATCAGATAAAAGTTTCCTGAAGTTTCCCTGTGGTTCTAGTGTTGGCTTTCTTTACTTTAGCCAACTTACCTTCATCTGGATATGTGATATTCTTATATTTTTCCCAAGTTAACACCTGCTTTTGTTCTGGATGATAGCCTTCCCACGAGAGCACATCTTGCACTTGGGGATCATAATAGGCCCACTGATGTTCTACATTTTCCTGAACAATTTTATGATGAACTATTTTTATCCACTGACTCAGCTCATCTATGGTTATATAACTATCCTTGTTTTTATCAATATATTCATCTACCAGTTTTCCAAGATGAGCTTTTAATTGTTCTGGACTTGGTTGTTGGTAATATTTTTCTTGTTCTGCTTCACTGTTTTTAAGGTAATGATCTGATGATTGGAGTTCTTGCTTGACATCTTCTGAGGAACATATAATGGTGCACAAAAATAATATGTATAGAGCATACTGACACATCATCCCTGTAACAAAATATTACAAAGAAAATGTTTAGTGCGTTGTATTACAGGGAATAATTTTTTTTAAATATGTCAAAGAGGCAATTTAAACTGTAACCAAAGGTTATGCTGTCATAAATATAAGAATTATCAATGGAAAAGATAATGAATGGTGGTGGGAAATAGGAGTCTATACCAGGAATGTGGCAGCATCCCAAATTTAGCATCCTCTGAAAATCTGCCATAACACTAAAGCTTGGTGATGACAAAAATTTAAAAATACAGTTTTTCTTGCACCATAATGAAAAACTATCTACAACTTAACATCACTGAGGCACAGGCATCCCATTATGTACTTTGAAAATACTACTGTTTTCATGGTGATTGGTGTTGTTTGATGTTATAAAAATGCAGTGCTTTTTTGGGACGGTATGCAAAGTATGGCGTACCGGCACCTTTATTAACAGTGACATTTGGATGTAATACACTTTGATATTTGTAATATTCCTTAAATTTGCTATTCAAATAAGCTTAAAATTATTTAACTAAATTTGCATTTTTCACTGTCTATTGTTAAGATATTTTCTATATAAAACTGTATAATCATTTTTATAATTCTAAATTACTCAGTCGGACCTTTGTTTAACGAAATCCTTTTATAGCGAATTATTTTGAATTCCCCTTGGAAGTTACATTTAAAATACTTTCGCTGAACGAGAAAATTTTCATATAGCGAACAGATTAGGAGAGTATATACTCGGTATGCATTGTTCGCATTTCTGGACTTCAGGCAATTTAGGCAATTAGTGCTGCTGCGCGAATTAAGAGGGCTAAAGGGATTACCATTCTACAACTTAGTGGAACCTGGTAAAACCTATTCAACCACCTGTCCCACATATGGAGAAGTCACGCTTGTCAGCAGATTAAGGGGTATTCCCAATGGGCTCTTGTCCACCTTCTATGCAGTGGTGTCCAAACTTTATGGGAAAATCTTCCCATAAAGTTTGGAAGTTAAATTCACAGGTTTATAATTATTTGTGTTGGCCTTTGACCCTCCTTTGTAGATTGGGGTCACATTCGCACATCTCCAGTCTGTGGGTACTCTCATAATTATGGCTAAGGGTTTGCTTACTTCCTTTGCTGCCTCCTTTAATATAACTGGATAGATCCCATCCACCCCAGGTGCCTTTCTTGTGTTTATCTTCAACAATTTCTCCTCCACTTTACTCTCAGTTATTACAAGATTCTCTAGCTTACTGCCAGAGTTGAATACACCTCTGGCATTCCTCTCGCTGAATAACTCCTCATGTTGAATGTCAATGCAAAATATTCATTTAGTTTGTTAGCTACCTGAGCAGGATCATCAACATTTGACCCATCGATATCAAGTGGACCAATCTGATTCGTCCCCTTCCTTCTAGAGTTTACATAAGTAAAGAACTCTTTGCTGTTTTTCTTTGCGTCCCTTGCCAAAGATTTCTCGTAATATGCCTTCACCTGCCTAACCTCCTTTGTAACTTGGTTACAGATGAACTTGTATCTATCATAGGCTTCTGTGTCATGTGTTCAATTATGTATCCCATGCATTTTTCTTCTCTGTCATATGTCTCACTAGTTCATCTGACATCCACTTCGGCCTAAACCTTGAACAATATTTCTTAGATGGTATGTAAAGCCTAGTAGCTTCAAAGATAAGTTATTTGAATGCTTCCCATTTTGAATTTGCTGTTGGTAACACATCTTCAGTTGGTCCCACTGTATAGAATTTAAATACGGTCTCAGACCACCGTAGTCGCCTTTACGAAAGCAATAACCCTTCCCTTGACCTCTGATGGTAGTTACCTCTTTGAGTAAATCCCACTTCAGCAAACTGTGATCACTGCCACCTCGTGGTTCCTTTATCTGCAGATTCTTAATGCATGAAGAATCACTAATGATAATCAAATCAAGAGTATTACTCCCTCTAGTTGCCTCCCGAACATTCTGATGTAGAAAACAATCATCCAATAAATCCACAAAAGCCTTTCTAGTGTGTGAGTGACCAACCCACAAATTCCAATATCTGGGAAATTAAAATCCCCCATCATAAGACTCTCTGATGTACTGGCCCACTATTTCCTGTACGGTTTCTTATTATACTCATCAGAGTCATTAGGCCTATAGCACACTCCTACTCTCGATTTTGATCTCCCAATACTTACGTCACACCAAACTGGCTCAACACTGCACTGCACTGTCCAGCGATGTCGACTGGCTTCACTTCGTTGGATTTTATGTGTTTCTTAACTAATAGCATTATCCCTCCTCCCTTCCTATCCTTTCTGTAGACATTGTACTCCCCAAATTCCAGTTCTGCATTCCTTATATCTGTGTGACAGCACATCTCTGATATCCCAACAATATCCGCCTTTGATGCTTTGAGCAATACCTCAAATTCATCAAATTTATTTACCAAACTCCTAGCATTGGTGTACACGCAAGTATACATGCACCTGTTTCTATTCTTAGCTACCCTAACATAACCCTACAAGTGAACACAACCATGTGTTTACTTGTACCGCATTGACTCCCAGCAGTCTGTGAAATATCCTGCATCTTGTTTTTCAGGCTTCTCCTCATTCCAATAGAAGCAGTGCAAGAATCACTTTCACCTCTGCCAGTGGCTACTGTTAATCTATTAGTCTTTGTATCCCCCCCCAAGCTAGCAGGTTTTCGACCCACCTAACACTGCCTCAATGGCATCAGCAAATATTCTTGCACCCTTTCTATTTAAGTGTATCCCATCCCTGTAGAAGCAGTCTCTCCTGTTAACAAGTACAGTCCAGGCTGAAAAAAATTCTATCCCTTGAGCCTTACACAATCTTTCCAGGGCGGAATTGATTGACAAAGCTCTCATCATATACTCCCTCCTATCGTGTCTGGGCAGAATTGCAGACACTTTCAAATTCAACCCTAATTCACAGCTTTTTTTCAACAGTTATTGTTATTTTTTTTTTTTTAGGACCATTAGCAACTGAGGCCATATTGCTCCGGGATATGCGGTGGTCATTCCCTGACCTTTCCGCATCCTCCGTATTTGGTAGTGATGGGCTCAAACCCCAGTCTAATCAAGATGCGTGCTCTACGCATTGTTATTTTTTTTTGTTTGTTATTTGGTTTTTAGGAGCATTAGCAACTAAGACCATATTGCTTCGGGATATGCAGTGGTCATTCCCTGACCACTGCATATCCACTATCTTTCCGCATCCTCCGTATTTGGTGGTGACAGGCTCGAACCTCGGTCTAATCAAGAAGCGTGTGCTACGCACTGCTGCTCCTTCCCATCTGGCTACGGAGGCGCTTTTCAACAGTGACCTGTTCTTGTTAAGTAAGTAGTAAACTTGTAGTAAGATATTAATTACTGCTAATATTTTTTTAGAAAAAAAAAAAGTTTTTTTTTTACAAATTGCCTTATGAATTTTTTATCTTTTAATTCTCATTTGATTTTTGGCAGTAAGTTCCCCTACTGTCGGGCAATCAAGTCAAAATAAGACCAAATTTATTTTAAATGTTTAAAAGCATTTATGCACAAATTTTTAAATTTTCAATGTTCCACAAAAAATTTACTCCACAGAGCAGCCAAGTAACAGAAAACTTATAGTCACTAGCCCATAAATCAGAGATGGTAAACAAACATATTTTATGAAGGTTTTTTATATTTTTTTTATTGTTGTTGATTTTTTGTTGGTTCTTTTATTTTTAATCTATCTATTATATACACAATTGCATTTTGTACAAAAATCCATTTTTACATTAAAATCATATTTTTAGTTTTTTTGAAAATAAACCACCCTCTACAGCACTTCAGACATTTTCATCTATTTACTTGGTAGTTTTGAATATTATCTCCCTTATATATACATTTCAACAAACAACCAATGTTTCTAAGATTTAGACAAAACTGACCCCCAGTTCTACTCAGTTTAATGCACTAAATAAGATGAAGTGGAGAAAAGCAATGATATATCGTCGATGCTACGCCAAAACCAAGAATCTGCAAAAAGATAGTTTTGAGAAAAATGTAAAAGGTTCTTTGACTTTGGAAAAATGAAGTTTAAGTTATTTAACTAAATATTGTTTTATAAGTATCCTCCAAAGATGCTGTTTTAAATCCATACTGGTAATTTAAAATTGCCATTATGCAGGGGCTTCAAAAGCACTTTCACAGTTTTGGTGTTATGAAGTTTGAACGCATTTTTGTTGGTCAGAAGAATAATTTATTGATAAAACGAGGTTAGAAAAACATACATATAAATAAATGAAAAATATATTAATAACACAAGTTTAATTACAATAACAAACAAGTTAGTATAAATTAAATTAATTTTCGATATCTTCTTCATATTCAGATTCTTCGCTTAAATCTGGTGCTGGTAAATTATCACTTATTTCTACTGATGCTTTTAATTTTAAATAGAATTTGTGATACCTTGAATGGTTTGAACATGCTCAATGCGGATGAGATTCTTCCTCTTGCCCAGAATAATCGCCTGAGAGGGCATAAATTCAAATTGAGGAAAGACGGTTGTAGGACAGATGTGTGGAAGTTTGCCTTTAGCCAGTGGGTGGTTGATTGCTGGAACAAACTTCCATCTGTTGTTGTAGAAGTTGATAGCTTAAATAGATTCAAGGCAGAACTTGACAAACATTTGGAGCGAGTGGATGGGTGAAATAAGGGTTTTTTTTTTCCCTTCTTTTTTTGGCTGATGCTATATAAGCTTGCTTTCTTAAATCATGTGCCTTTGCTAATGCTAAGGAATTGTTAAGTCTTTGCACATATTCATTAAATGTATAGGCTTTGCTTGAGATATACCAAGTTCCTCATTATAGACTTCGGGAAGGTTAGGTTGCTCATTGCTGGATTTTCCTTTAGGTCTTTAAGTTTACTGTTATAAATTTATCTTTATAGTTTGTTTTGTAAAACATTGTGACATGCCCATCCTGTCCTTTTTGGAATTCAAGGCAGCAGACTTTTCTCCAAGGAACAGGGCCTTTAAGTTGTTTGGCAAGAAAAGTAAAATCACAAAAGTCATCGCATTGCATGATATTTACACAGAACGGTGTAGGTTTTAATCTTGTGCCTCTAATTATTTTGGCCTATCCCTCAGGAGCATGCACAGGTACATACTTTTCTCTCAAAAGGTACCTGTGTACCTGTACATGGGTACAGCCTTTTCTCTCACTTTTGCAGTGCATTGAGTCACACACCATTTTTGAATGGCCTAACTCAAAAAATGTGTCTAACAGTTTTTAAACTGGGGATAATTTTTAACAAGTACATCCACATTGAAGCCATAAGTCACTATCGTCATCGGAGGGTACATAATTTTTATTGTTCTCTGAAACTTCAAAGTCATTCAAGGGTCGCAACCTTCATCTTTTAAATCAGCTTCCATTTGAAGTGAGGAACACATTGCAAGAATTTTTTGCGTTCTTATTATTCCAAATTTTACTTTTGACCACAAAAATGAGATGTTACAAAGGACAACTAAACAGTAATGCTGATTGGCAAACTAAGACAAACAAAACCATACATGTAACAGCATGAATGAGCTGGACTACCCCCACCACCCTACTGTACATGCCAAAAACACAAGCGGTATTTTTGCGAATTGCTCGGTCAGTATTTACCATGCCAAACTAACAAAAGTGCCACATTTGTGAATCTGCATGGTGAGAAGTGTTTTTTTTTTTTTTTCACAGATAAGTGAAAATGCATGTAACAATTTCAACCACTTGGCCTTGAAATACACATATGCATCTTTGGCAAGGTGTAGTTGACCAACAAACAACCTCAAGAATGCAAAACCACAAATGTGCAAATTTGTGGTTTTGGCATGGTGCCGACGATATAAGTTAAACTGAAACCCATTCTTCCTGAAGGTGCTTCATGTGGGGGACTGTCATTTTATTAGGTAATTTCATTTGTTAGCACAAAGTCAGGAGCTGAAAAACAATGGGCTTTCAAGTCTTCATGCTGAAGATGAAGTAAAACTCAAAAGAGAATAATTTAATTGATAAAAAGGGGAATCAGAAATGTCTACCTTGACAGACATCATTATCTGATTTTATGGTTTAAAGTGGTGTTTCAAATTCTGGATCCTAAAAAAATCCATTGATAATCTAAAACAACAACTTTTATTATATTCATTTGGGAATACCATTTCCTAACTAATGATTCAAAGCATCTTAAATGTAGATTGGATTATGTAATTGTTATAATTTTAGCATTATTAATTTGTGGTTTGTATTATAGTAGTGTGCTGATAAATTTGTCTGTAATGAGTCACTGTTTAGGTTTTTAATTTTACACTCTTGTGCCTGATGCTGTTTCTGTTCAAAACTTGAACAAAGTAGTTTTTTGTAATTTTCTTGGCATGATGTTTTGTAAATTATGTTATTTATATCTTTTATTTCTCAAGCCTGGTAAGACTTATAATTGCTAAAACATATCTTGTATTTAACTGAGAATGAACAAGTGACCTGAATTTCAGTATCATGGAAAACCTCTTCTCAAATTGGATGTGATATGGGATTGAAACTGTGATTGTAACCTCATGTTCTAGGATTTTGTAAATTGTTTTCTGCTTCTTGGGCTATTTATTTTATTAACTTTTTCTGAATATGGTCTACTTTTAAATTCTCTATTTAGATTTTGCAATTCACTTTTTAAATTATTTCTTTGGAACTATATTTAATTGCATTATATACTTGGTTGCAAAACACTGCTTTTTCTCATGTTAAATGGGTGATAGGAATGGAAACTTAAAAATTTACCTGTGTGCATTTTTGCCCTGAAATTACTAGATTTTAAAATTTGGTCCTCCTTTCAGATAGTCTTTCAGGTGAGTCTATTGTTTTGTTATAGCTCTAAGGTATACTTTACCATTCACGGAAACAGATAAATTTATCAGAGGCTATTTAAATTTTTTATGTTGGAAAATAATAAAATATTGTTGTATTGAAACACTGTGCTTGTAAGCAAGGTTGTTTTTGACATGCACTATGAATAAATATAAGGGTGAAAATTTGCCTTTCTCTAACTGCTGAGAACATGTCATAAGAGGCATTCCCAATCCAGTGTGTAGTGTTCTCACAGTCTGTTGCTTTCCAAGCATTCACCCAACTTAATCTCTATTTAATATTATTTATGTCCCCCCATATTTCTCTTCTTATTTCTGTTTAAAGTAACTTAGCTTTCCATATTTTACTTTTTTTTTTTTCGCTTCTTATTTCTGTTTAATGCAACCTGGTTAAATTTTTTGATGTAAGAGGTTTCTTTTATTCTTCAAAGTCTCTCCCTCCCCCCCTCTCCAAGTTCCTATTATTTTGTGTGTTGGCACACAAAGGAACATGCTCCGCTTAAGAATATGAATTGGCAGAACATGTGCTGGGTTGCACTCACATATACAGCAATAGGAACTTTGTGAAAATGGGCTGGGAGGATGCTAAGACTAAGCTATTATTTGGAGATGCCTCTTATGATATGATGTCAGAAGTTTGAGAAAGGAAAATTTACCTCTAGTTCTTACTCATTGTATATGTGAACAAGCACCTGTAAATGAATTTGTAACATGATGCTCATTTGTTAAAATAATTATTGTGGTGTTTAAGTTGATGGAATAGTTAATTTATTCATAATGCACAGACAAAACTGATCATTTAAAATTTGGCAAATTTGAAATGCTGGTCAAGACATCAAATGTGGACATTGTTGGGATATCAATGCAGAATTTGAATATGGGAGTAAAAGTGTAAGAAACAATCTAAGGTAGTTCATCTAGTTGCAATGTTGAGTCAGTTTGGTGTGACATAAGTACTAGGAAAGCAAATATGAGAGTAGGTGTGTGTTATAGGCCTAATGCCTGTGATGAGTACAATGAACAACTGTACAGAGAAATAGAGTGGGCCAGTAAATCAGAATACACAAGTCTTGCTAGTTGCTCCCAGCACAAGCCTTGTGTTGAATGTTTCCTACAGCAGCATGTTAGAGAGGAAACCAGAAGGATTAATACTATTGATCTGATTATCAGCAGTGTGTTTATTTGGGAATTACTAAAAGACGTAGCTACCACCAAATGTAAAAAGAAGGGTTTTTGTTTTCGTAAAGGTGATTACAGTGGTCTCTGACGGTTTTTAAAAATTCTATACAGTGGGACTAACTGATGATGTTAGCAACAGCAAATTCTAAATGGGAAGCATTCAAGGAATTAATCTTGGAAGCTACTAAACTTTTCATACCAACTAAAAAATACTGTTCAAGGTTTAGGTCTAAGTGGATGTCAGCTGAACTAATGAGATCGTGGCAGAGAAGAAAAATGCATGGGATGCATTTAAATCATCAAGCGAAGCAGAAACCTATGATAGATATAAGCTAGTCTGTAATCAAGTCACAAAGAAGGTTAGGCGAGCAAAGGCAGATTATGAGAAATCTTTGGCAAATGAGGAAAAGAAATTTTTACTCATGTAAAGTCTAGAAGAAAGGGGATAAATCAGTTTAGTCCACTTGATATCGAAGGCTGGACTGTTGATGATCCTGTTCGGGCAGCTGAAAGACTGAATGAATACTTTGCATATACATTCACACAAGAGGAATTCTGTAGGTAAGTGGAGGCCAGAAGTTTATCAAACTCTAACAGGGAGCTAAATGATTTTGTAATAACTGAGAGGAAAATAGATGAGAAACTGTTGAAGTTAAACATAACAAAGGCACCTGGGGTGGATGGGATCTATCCAATTATATTAAGATAGGCAAAAAAGGATGTAAGTAAATCATTAGTCATAATTATGAGAGCATCTTTGGATTCAGGGGAGGGCTCCACGGACTGAAAAAGTGTGAATGTATCTTAAATTTAAAAAGGGGATCAAAGGGTGTCATGAGTAATTACAGACCTATTATAGTTTAACTTCTGTTTCAGGGAAAATAATGGAGTCACTGGTTAAAAAAGTTAAGACAAGACTGCAGTTATAGTTCAGACATAGCATGGGTTTGGGGGAAATCTTGTCTGACCAATCTGATTGTAGTCTTGTCTAGATCCATTTTAAATGATCAATTTTGTCTGTACATTATGAAGAAATTAACCAACTTAAACACCACAATAATTATTTTAATAAATGAGTACCATGTTACAAATTCATTTACAGGTGCTTGTCTTTTTGCATCTGGACCTATAATAATGGGTCTAGATGCAAGAGAGAAAAAAAAATATATCATTTTTTTTTTTCCTCTTAAAAATCATAAACTTGGATTTCAGGAAAGCTTTTGATACACATAAAAGACTGTTGTACAAATTGTTGCAGTGTAGCATTAATGGCAAGTTGCTGCTATGGATAAAGGGATGGTTAAGTGAGAAAACAGAGTGGTAATCAATGGACACTACTCATTATGGGCTAATGTTATTAGTGGAGTCCCTCAGGGTTTGGTGTTGGGCCCATAGTTATTTCCTATATTTATCAACGATATTGATGAAGGTATATTAGGTTAAATGTCGAAGTTGCAGACAATAGGAAGGCTGGCAGGGTTGTTAATGACAGCATGCTACAGCAACAGGATCTACAAAAGTTTGGCAGAGGAGCTGAGCAGTGCAACTGAAGTATAATACTGACAAATGAAAAGTACTGTATATGGGTAGCATATACAGTACTTTTCATTATATGGGTAACGCTACTGTAAAGTACCAGTTGTGTGCTACTACACTCAGAATAGTGGAGAATGAAAAAGATCTGGGGGTAATTGTGCAGTCAGAGATGAAGTTCTCTGAGCAGTGCATACAGACTGCCATGATAGCTCATGGGGTTTTGTCAGTGATATACAGTAATATTGCTATGAGTTTGAATATAAAGGTGAAAATTTGCACCCTTATATTCAAATAGGGATAAGGAAGTGATTATCCCTTTGTATAAGGCAATGGTCAGGCCACACTTTGAGTACTGCCTACATAACAGCCTAACAGCAATAGGTCTGCCAGCAAACACGTACAAGGAACTCCAGAAAGTCGCAATCCTGAACAACTAATAATTCAACTAATATTTCAGTACCCACTTTAACTACTTACTTTTTCACTTTTCACTTTCTGGCTCGCCAGCTGAATTTTTTCTATCAGTTTCAGCAACTGGATTACATATACATATATATATATATATATATATATTTTTTTTTTTTTTTTTCTGTCGTTCTGAACTCAGCCTTCTGCCGTGAAGAATTATCCTGGCTTACGCTCGCCAATTGTGGGGACTTCAATCTTCCACCATCTACCCAACACCTCAAAAGTCGTCTCACAGAATCTCTCCAATCAATCCAAATATTCCAAGTTAACTACCAGCCAACGAGAGACCAAAACCTACTGGACATTGTCTGTTCCTCTGCAATATGCCAACTTGAAGAAACCACAGCCCGACATGTTTCAGTCAGACCACCAACCAATCATATTTACAGCTCTTCTACCCAAAAAAATATTTCAATAACCCCATAACCAAATCTGTGAAAAAGGTCACGGCTCCAAAATTTCTGAATCCAGCACTCTGCATTGAAGCTGCATACACAGTCCCATGGAACATCTTAGATGGATGTGAACTGAGCCTCGTAATCGACTTAATGGCCAAATGGATCAATACCATAGCCCTTCACACCGCTACCAAGACAGTCACCATTACTCCGTGCTCCAGAGCATGGTGAACTCCCCAGCTCAAAAGTTTCCATTACAAACAATCACTACACGCCAAGTGGAAAGCTTCCAGCGATGTCCAAGACTTCATTTCATTCTCCAAAGCCAGGGCTGAATTCAACAGAAACAAATCAGCTGCAATTAAAAAGCACCTCAAAAGAACCCTAAAAAGGGGAAAACCATTTTACAGAACAAAGGCTAGTTCTTCCAACAACATCGACCCAATTGACTGGCTCAACTACGTTGCCAGATTTTCTAATCAACCTCCAGCTCTACCTAATCTGCCACTTCTCAACCACTCTCATCCCACTGATAGTCTCGCTACGATCCGAATTTCCAAGCAACAACTGATGCAGGCCATTAATACTCTCCCTCTCACAGCAACCACCGGTGACTATGCATTCCCCAGTTCATAATCAAATGCTTAAGCGCCTTCATCATCGATTCACTCCTCAACCTATACAACAGATGCCTCTATGTTCATTTCTTGCTGGGTTGATTGCTGGAACAAACTTCCATCTCTGGTTTAGAAGTTGATAGCTTAAGTAGATTGAAGGTAGAACTTGACAAACATTTGGAGCGAGTGGATGGGTGAAATAGGGGTGGTTTTTTTTTTTGGCTGCCGCTATATAAGCTTGCTTTCTTGCTTCATGTGCCTTTGCTAATGCTAAACATGAAATGTTGGTATTTGGCAAAAATGAAATTAGAAAATTGTCAACGAAAGAGATGCAAATCATGGATTTTCCGAAACCATCTATCAAACCATCTTTGATAGATGGTTTCAGAAAAATTGAAGCATTTGATGAATGCTCTGAGCAAAGAGTACTCTGTGATACGATACCAATTTCATCAAGTGAAATTGAATGACGATTTTCACAAATGAATTTGTTTGTCAGCCCAACCAAAGCTTCATTGATGACAAAAACAATTTCTTCACTACTCTTTCTTAAATTGTAGACCCACCGCTGACACGCTTTGATTCAGCAAAATATGTCGATTTGTGGCTACTTCGGCAAACATCATTCAGCAAAAGACACAAACATTAAGAAAAGAAGTCAGCATAGTTAGGATGAGAACTTAATAAAAGTTTGGAACGTTCTACAAAAACCTAATTATGAAGTTATTTTTACTTATTTTTTTACTTATTTTACATATTTTCCTCACATTTTACTTATTTTATTATGTATTTGAATAATAAATTTATGCTTAATAAACTGCGTGTTAAACTTAATTTGTTGTTCTTATTCCAAAAACATACCGTATTTCCCCATGTATAAGACGCACCTTAATTTTGGGGTCCGAAATTTGAAACAAAATGTATTACATAAAGTTATTGAACTCAAGTTTTGTTCATCGTAAAATTCATACAACTCATCACTGTCAAAACTCCCATCCTTTAGCTTGTCCTCATCTGTGTCTGATGACGAATCATTGTCTTCATGTATTGCCTCGTCCTCAGTTCCATCTATGGCATTTGAAATGCCACACTTCTTAAATCACTTCACAACGATCTCAAACTTGATATTATCCCAGGATCTTTTCACCCAGGTACAATCTTCTCCTATAATTGGTTTCTTCACTCTTCCTGCTGGTGTCAAATTGTCCCCAGAAGACTTCATCCATTGGTTCCATTCGTCTCTCATGGCAGCTTTGAAGGGTTTGTTACTGCTGATTTTGAAGGGTTTGTTAATCAAGTGGTTGGAGCTGGGATGTCAAGCCTCCAGGTATGACGGCAAGCTTTGTTTTTTGCTCTGCAGCAATCTTCTTTGTATTTTTTATGTGTGCCCTGAACTGATCAAGCACCAATAGGGCAGGTTTGTGTAAGAGCCCACCTGGTCTCCTTCTCCAAACTTTCTCAAACCAGATCTTCATTCCATCCAACCCTTGTCACGAATGTGGACAATCACTCCTCGAGGAATGTCTTCTTTTGGCTTTGTTTTGCGTTTGAAAATCAGCATACGAGAGGCAGCTTGGTTCTGTTGGCACAACAAGCTAGAACTGTATAATGGCTCTTTTCGTGTTCACTTGTTTCGCAGCTAGTTTTCACCCCCTTCTTATCAACAGTTCTGTTACTTGGGACATCAAATTGAAGGGGGCTTTGTCCATATTTGCAATCTGTCCCAACTCAAACTGATGTCTTCCAACATTGAATGACAAAACGATGAAATTCAAGGACCTTCTGCTCATAGCTTTCAGGCATCTTTTGGGCAAGTCTGGTGCGTGTACGCATGCTTAGTCCATTCCGTTTCATGAAACTGAAGCACCAATTGTGTCCTCCTTTGAAATCAATAACTTCTTTTTCATCAGCAATTCTTCTTGCCTCATGCTGAACCATCTTTGTGAACACAGGAATTCCAATTGCCCTTTGCTCCTCGATCCATATCTTCAATTCCCTCTCTAAATCAGGCCATTTTGCTGACTTGCCTCTAATGGCCTTCTTTTGCTGTGGCGTTTTCAGTAGGGTTTCTTCTTCCTGTAGCCAGTCTCGGATTGTTTTCTCGGTTGGAGGAGGACCAAACATCAGCAGCACGATTTCCATTCACTTTTGCAAACTGGATCACTTTTAACTTGTATTCAGCACATACATTTCTGGGCAGAACGTGGCAAAACATAACCTAATATACCGGTAACAAGTGCGAAACAATGAGCGCAAAGATAAGCAGGAAATGCAAGTAAAAAAAGTCTACAACCACTGTATAAGACGCACTCAGTTTTTAGACTCCAAATTTTCCGAAAAAAGGTGCGTCTTATACATGGGGAAATACGGTAACTACTAAAGTAACAATATCAGGGGAAAAAATTGAGTACTTTTCATTTTGAATTTTTCGTAATAGCAAAGAATAAGTACTGGCACCTATTTTTTTTTTACAAAAAAAAAAAAAAGCACTGCATGTTGTTGTTATTATTATTATTTCTTCCTGATTGGGGGTTCCGCTTTGTGACGGGTATTGCTACCAAGTACACAGGGTGGTTGTTGTTATGTCTGGTGTTACTGTTAGTCAAGGAACTCTCTGACTATCCTACAGTTGTTCAGGATTGTGACAACTGAAAAACTGTAGGATAGTTAGCATTAGCATTAGTAGAGGCATATGATGCAAGAAAGCAAGCTTATTCAGCGTCAGCCAAAAAAAAAAAAAAAAAAAAAAAAACAACCACTACTCCCATTTCACCCCTCCGTTCGTTCGAAATACCTGTCCAGCTGAGCCTTAAATTTGTTTAGGCTATCAACTTCAACAACAAGCGATGGGAGTCTATTCCACAAACCAACTGCCCGCTGGCTAAAGGCAAATTTCCGCACATCTATCCGACATCCGTCCTTCCTCAATTTGAATTTATGCCCTCTCAGGTGATTATTCTGAATCAAGAGGAAGAATCCCATCGGCATTGAGCATGCTCAAGCCATTCAAAGCCTTATACACCTCTATCAGATCACCTCGCCGATGCCTAGTCTCCAGGGTCTGTAATTTGCAAAACTTAAGCCTTTCTTCGTAAGAGCAACCCTTTGTTCCTTTCACTAATCTTGTTGCCCTTCTCTGTACTCGTTCCAGCAGCTCTACATCCTTCTTGAAATGAGGCCTCCAGACCTGTATACAGTACTCAAGGTGTGGCCTGACCAATGCCTTATACAAGGGAATAATCACATCCCTGTCCCTGCTAGAAAAATTCCTGTATATCATTGACAAGACACCATGAGCTACTCTTGCAGCTCGTCTGCACTGCTCAGAGAACTTCATATCTGCCTGCACAATTACCCCCAGGTCCTTTTCATTCTCTACCACTGTCAGCGTAGTACCACAGAGTTGATACGTTGATCTGGGGTTACTGTTTCCCATATGTATTACTTTACATTTGTCAATGTTAAACTTCATTTGCCACCTCTCAGCCCATCTGCTCAACCTTTCCAGATCCTGTTGCAGCAGCATAGTATCAGTAGTGTCCTTAACAACCCTGCCAACCTTGGTATCGTCTGCAAACTTGGACATTAAGCCTGATACACCATCATCAATATCATTTATAAATACAGAAAACAACAATGGACCCAACACTGAACCCTGAGGAACTCCACTAATAACATTAGTCCACGTTGAGCAGTGTCCATTGATTACCACTCTCTGTCTTCTGCCACTCAACCATCCCTTTATCCATAGCAGCAATTTGCCTCCAATGCCACACTTCTCCAATTTGTGCAGCAGTCTTCCATGCGCAACAGTATCAAAAGCCTTTCTAAGATCCAAATATATAATATCAAAGTTATTCCCTGCATCCAGTTCTTTTGTGACTACATCATAGTATCCAATCAAATTGGTCAGACAAGACCTGCCCTTAACAAAACCATGCTGTGTCTGAACTATAACTGAATTCTTGTCCAGATGATCCTGCAGTGCTTCTTTAACCAGTGTCTCCATTAATTTTCCTGGAACCGAAGTTAAACTAACAGGTCTATAATTACTTTTGTCAGCCTTTGATCCTCCTTTGTGAATTGGGGTTACATTTGCACATCTCCAGTCCATGGGTACCTCCCCTGAGTCCAAAGAAGCTCTCATAATTATGGCTAGGGGTTTGCTTACTTCCTTTGCTGCCTCCTTTAATATAACTGGATAGATCCCATCCACCTCAGGTGCCTTTTTTATGTTTATCCTCAATATGTTTATCCTTGTTTATCTTTGCTTATCCTTGTTTATGTTTATCCTTCCTGAATAACTCCTCATGTGTGAATGTAGATGCAAAATACTTGTTTAGATTGTTAGCCACCTGAGCTGGATCCTCAACTGTTGAACCATCAACATCCAGTGGACCAATCTGATTCATCCCTTTCCTTCTTGAGTTTAAATAGGTAAAGAACTCTTTTCTGTTTTTCTTTGCATCCTTTGCCAAGGATTTCTCATAATCTGCCTTTGCCTGCCTAATCTCCTTTGTGACTTGGTTACAGACCAACTTATATCTATCATAGGCTTCCATGTCACCCATTAATTTGTATGTATCCCATGCATTTTTCTTCTCTGCCATATGTCTCATAAATGTGCTAAGGCCATCCAAGAGAAGAATGTTGCATATAGTAATTGGCTTCAAATATCTTCTTTCGTCTTCACAACCTCCAACCCAAGCACGGTACTAAGTACAATAGGTTCTAATACCTCTCTTGTTTGAGATTTTCATTAAAAAAAAAAAAAAATATATATATCTGCGGAATGCAACCCTTATGTAAGTCGGGGAGTTCCTGTATTACAAATTTCGAATTATACTGCATCCAAATGTCACACGTCACTGTTAATAATGATACCGGTATGCCACACTGTCCAAAAAAAGCTCTGCGTGCGCATGGTGTTTGTATAAACACATATATATATATATATATAAGTTCTATATATAAATAAGTTTAAAAGAAAAGTTTAAAGAATAGCATAGAACAGAGGTAAACATTTGATGAAATGGTTTCGGTGATAGCAAGATTAATAAATTAGGTATGACCTAATTTATTAACCTTGCCTCAGTTTGAATCTATGCCCCCTGGTTCTTAATCTGAGCAAGCAGAAGTATCCCATCAGCATTGAGCCTTCTCAAACCATTCAAGGCCTTTATACACATAATCGGATTGCTTCGCAGGTGCCTAGTCTCCAGAAGCTGCAATTTGCAGCACTTAAGCCATTCTTCATGAGCACCCCTTTGTTCCCTTCACCAGTATTGTTGTCCTTCTCTGAACTCATTCTAGCAACACTACATCCTTCCAGACCTATATGCAGTACTCTAGGTGTGGCCTGACCATTGCCTTATACAAGGGGATAATCACCTGCTTATCCCTGCTCACAAAAAATTCCTGTATATCACTGACAATACCCAATGGCTCACTCTGGCAGCCTGTCTGCAGTGCTTAGAAAACTTCATATCTGACTGCACAATTACCCCCAGGTCTCTTTCATTCTCCAATGTAACACCACCCAGTTGGTACATTTCTCTGGGGTTACTGTTACCCATATGCAGTACTTTGCATTTTTCAGCCCATTTGCCCAAATTTTCTAGCTCCTGTTGCAGCAGGACCTTGCCAACCTTTGTATCATCTGCAAACTTTGACATTGAGCTTGATATACCTTCATCAATATCAATGATAAATATACAAAACAACAATGGGACCAACACCAAACCCTGAGGAACACCACTAATAACATTAGTCCACAGAGCAGTACCAATTGATTACCACTCTGTCTTCTCCCACTCAACCACCCTTTTATCCATTGTAGCAACTTGCCCTTAATGTCGTACTGCTCCAATCTGTACAGTAGTCTTCCAAGTACAACAGTATCAAAAGCTTCCCTGAAACCTAAGTATATGATATCAAAATTATTTTCTGCATTCAGTTCCTTTCTGACCACATCATAATATCCATATTGATCAGACAAGACTTCTCCTTGAAAAACCCATGCTGAGCAATTATTACTGCTGTATTGTCCAGATGATCCTGAAATGCTTCTTTAACCAGTAACTCCATTATTTTCCCTGGAACAGAAGTCACACTAAGAGGTCTGTAATTACTCTGTCAACTTTAGTGAATTGGAGATACATTTGCACATTTCCAGTGATACTAAATCCAAGGATACGCTCATAATTATGGCTAAGGGTTTACTTACTTACTTCCCTTACCACCTCCACTAATAAACATCTGGCCTTCTCCTCATTGAATAACTACTCATGTGTGAATGGAGATGCAAAATACACCATTTAGTTTGGTAGCTATCTGAGAATGATTATCTACAGTGAAACCATTGATATCAAGTGGACCAATCTGATTCATACATTTCCTTTTAGAGTTTATATAAGTAAAGAAGTCTTTGCTGTTTTTCTTAGCATCCTTTGCCAAAGATTTTTCATAATCAGACTTCACTTGCCTAACCTCCTTTGTGACTTGATTACAGACTAGCTTGTATCTATCACAGGCTTCTCTGTCGCCTGACAATATATATATATATATATATATATATATATATATATATATATATAAGTATGTAAGAATTAAAAATTCTGACAAAGTTTGCGTAGATGGAAGTGAAAAATACACAAAATTCCTGGAAGAGTGAGGATAGCAGAAAAAAAAAAAAGTAATGCAGGTTTATAAAAGGAGAAAGAATCATCAGATTTTATCTATCCCTGTATTCAACTTGTGACAGTAGACTATATCTGAGACAGTATTTAAATTCTATACGATGGAACCAACTGATGATGTTACCAACAGCAAATTCAAAATGGGAAGCATTCAAAGAATTAATATTGGAAGCTACTAGGCTTTTCATACCAACAAAGAAATATTTTGTTCAAGATTTAGGCCTAAATGGATGTCAGATAAACTAATTAGACATGTGACAGAGAAGAAAAATGCATGGGATACACATAAATTAACATGTGACACAGAAGCCTATGATAGATATAAGCTGGTCTGTAACCAAGTTACAAAGACGGTCAGGGAGGCAAAGGCAGATTACGAGAAATCTTTGGCAAAGGATGCAAAAAAAAAAACACAACAACAACAAAGAGATCGTTACTTAAGTAAACTCTAGAAGGAAAGGGGATGAATCAGATTGGTCCACTTCATATCGATGGTTCAACTGTTGATGATCCTGTTCAGGTAGCTAACAAACTAAATGAATATTTTGCATCGACATTCACACATGAGGAGTTATTTAGGGAGGGGAATGCCAGAGGTGTATTCAACTATGGCAGTAAGCTAGATAATTTTGTAATAACTGAGAGTAAAGTGGAGGAGAAATTGTTGAAGATAAACACAAGAAAGACAACTGGGGTGGATGGAATCTATCCAGTTATATTAAAGGAGGCGGCAAAGGAAATAAGCAAACCCTTAGCCATAATTATGAGAGCTTCTCTGGACTCAGTGGAGGTACCCATGGACTAGAGATGTGCAAATGTTGCCCCAATCCACAAAGGAGGATCAAAGGCTGACACAGGTAATTACAGATCTGTTAGTTTAGACTTCTGTCCCAGGGAAATTAATGGAGGCACTGGTTAAAGAAGCATTGCAGGATCATCTAGACAAGACTTCAGTTATAGCTCGGACACAGCATGGGTTTGTTAAGGGGAAGTCTTGTCTGACTAATTTGATTGGATACTATGATGTAGTCACAAAGGAACTGGATGCAAAGAATAACTTTGATATCATATATTTGAATCTTAGAAAAGCGTTTGATACTATTGCACATGGAAAACTGCTGCACAAATTGGAGCCGTGTGGCACTGGAGGCAAATCGCTGCTAGATAAAGGGATTGTTGAGTGGGAGGAGACAGAAAGTGGTAATTAATGGACACTGCTCTTTGTGGACTAATGTTGTTGTTATTTGGTTTTAAGGAGCATTAGCAACTAAGGCCATATTGCTCCGGGGATATGCGGTGGTCATTTCCTGACCTTTCTGCATCTTCCGTATTTGGTAGTCACTGGCTCGAACCCCGGTCTAATCAAGAAGCGTGTGCTACCCGCTGCTGCTCCTGCCACCCGGCTACAGATGCGACATGTGGACTAATGTTATTAGTGGAGTCCTTCAGGGTTCAGTGTTAGGTCCATTGTTGTTTTCTGTATTTATAAATGATATTGATGATGGTATATCAGGTTTAACGTCCAAGTTTGCAGATGATACTAAGGTTTCCAGGGTTGTTAATGACACTAATGAAAGTACACTGCTGCAACAGGATCTAGAAAAGTTGAGCAGATGGGCTGTGAGGTGGAAAATGAAGTTTAACATTGACAAATGTAAAGTACTACATATGGGAAGCAGTAATCTCAGAGGAACGTATCAACTCTGTGGTACCACACTGACAGTGGTAGAGAATGAAAAGGACCTGGGGGGTAATTGTGCAGACAAAGTTTTCTGAGCAGTGCAGACTGCAAAAGTAGCTCATGGTGTCTTGTCAATGATATACAGGAATCTTTCTTGCAGGGATAAGGAGGTGATTATCCCCTTGTATAAGGCAATGGTCAGGGCACACCTTGTGTACTGTATACAGGCCTGGAGGCCTCATTTTAAGAAGGATGTAGAGCTGTTGGAATGCGTACAGAGAAGGGCAACAAGATTACTGAATGGAACAAAGGGTTGCTCTTACAAAGAAAGGCTTAAATTTTGTGAATTACAGTGTCTGGAGACTAGGCACCTGCGAGGTGACCTGATTGAGGTGTATAAAGTTGTGAATGGTTTGAGCATGCTCAATGCTGATGGGATTCTTCCTCTTTTTCAGAATAATCACCTGAGAGAGCATAAATTTAAATTGAGGAAAGACGGTTGTAGGATAGATGTGCGGAAGTTTAAGCTATCAACTTCAAGTTGATAGCTTAAATAGATTCAATGTAGAACCTGACAAACATCTGGAGCGAGTGGATGGGTGAAATAAGGGTTTTTTTTTTTTTTTTGGCTGATGCTATATAAGCTTGCTTTCTTGCATCATGTGCTTTTGCTAATGCTAACTAAATTTGCGCACCCATACTGATGACAGCTATCCCGCCTTTTATTTGTTTGTTTAATCATTTTACTTTACAGTTCCCTCACCTCTAATTGTCTTTGCAATTTAGGCCACAATTCTCTTTATTCCTCATAACTTATAGGATATTCACATTCCTTCTCTTTTTATAAACCTACATTAGTTCTTTTTCTGCTATCCTCATCCGTTTAGTACTTGGTACTTTTCACTTCCATATACACAAACTTGACTTTTCAATTATTACATACTCATAAACTTTTGCATCCTTTACTGCTACTTTGCACATTTTGGTGCACCTCTCATATCTAGCTTATTTATTTTTATCTATCAACCAAAACTACATGTTTAAGCGTGTGAATTTGTAGTTTATTTTAATATAAATAGCTAGCAACTGCAATATGGAAACTGAATAAATAGACATGGATCAGAAAAGTATAAAATACACTTTACTGCTATCAATCCTATCAAACTATAGGATTCATTTTCAAAAAGTTAAATAGCAGCGCACTACTTACTATAGCTATAGCAGCTATGTTGTTGTTGTTGTTGTTGTTCGGTTTAACGACACAAGGGCTACTATGGCCAAATTGTGTCTCCTAATCATTAATTTACAAAAAACGTATTGCTAGAGAGATTAAATTATATACTTCTGTACAAACCAATATGTTTTAGATATAATAAAAGTTCTTCAATATTTGCTTCATTTCCTAAGATGCGAGATAAATCAGGTGATATATTCAATGTATCTGAAAAGTGTTTGACCGGATGGTTGAATGCAAGGGACAATCAACCAGGAAATGACGGACTGTAAGTTGCGTCTGACAGGATGAGCACTGTGGTGGGCTTTCTCCCAATAATAGGAAGAGATGAGTTTGGTGAGTGTGTCCAATTCTCAGTCTTGCCAGTACTACTTCCTCTCGTCTGTTTCTTCGGAAGCCAGACAGCCACAGCTTTGGGTCTTCTTTTATTTGGTATAGTTTATTGTTAGTGTCACTTTTCCAGGTCTGTGACCATTTATTGTAGCAGGCTTTGCGTATGACAGACTTAAAATCAGAGAAAGGAACCTCAGGATGTTGTGAGAGAGTGGTTTCCAGATGTTTAGCGGCAAAGTCAGCACTTTCATTTCCCGGAATGCCTGAGTGGCCAGGGATCCAGCAAAATCTGATTGACTGATTGGACACACTGCAAACGAATAGCTGGGAATGAATCTGTTTCAATGTAGGGTGAGAAATGGAGGAATTCTTCCTTATGGCAGAGACAGCACAAGAGAATCTGTGTAAATTATGGCAGATGATATGGAAAGCTCAATTATCTTACTAAGCGCTAACTTAATGGCATATAATTCGGCTGTGAAGACGCTGCAAGCAAGCGGTAGAGTGGCTGAAATTGTACATAAAGGGAAAACCGCCGCAGCACCTACCGTACTCTCAGTTTTTGAACCATCCGTATAAATTTTACAGGCATGGTTGTTCATAGCATGAGCTGAATGTAACTGTCTGATATTGCAGGAAGGTATATTTTTCCCCCACTGGAGGAAGTATGTATCTTGAGAGACAGACACATATGTCCAAGGAGCAACAGGTGTAGTTGTCTTGGAAAATTTCATTTAAATTGATATTCCAAGTCTGAACAAGCTCTTTGATCCTGAGGGAGGCGGGTCTATTTTCATTTGGTTTGCTCTCATAGAAGGCGTCCCAACGAGTATTATAGAGATACTCCCAACTTGGGTGCGATGGTAGACTCTGGATCTTAGCAGCGTAGCGAAGCAATAGTGTTTTTCTACGCAGATGTAATGGGGGATCATGCGCTTCAATATATAGACTTTGGATAGGAGAAGTCCTGAAAGCTCCCAGCGCAGTCTTCAGAGCACTGTGGTGGATCATATTTAGCCGTTTTAAAGTAGTGCTCCTGGCAGAGTCATACACTGGACAACCATAATCTAGTCGTGAACGGATTAAACTTCTATAAAGATGCAACAAAGTACACCGATCAGCTCCCCATGACATAGATGAGACCAAACAAAGTATATTTAAATGCTTTAAACAAGTAGTTCTCAAATGAGTGATGTGAGCTTGGAAATTTAGTTTGCGGTCTAATAGTAGTCCAAGAAATTTAACGGTATTAACAATCGGGATTGGAGTACTGTTTATTTGTAGTTCAGGTTCCGGATGGAGAGCTCGCTTCTTGCAAAAGTGAGTGACAGTGCATTTCTTTTCTGACAATCTGTAACCGTTCCGTGAAGTCCAGGCCTCTATTTTGGTTATGGCTAGTTGTAGCTGCCGTTCAATGGTATTCATACTTTGAGATTGACAGGAAATGGTAAGATCACCTGCATACATATAAGTTTGAACAGTTTTTGGGATATCTCGTGTCATTGTGCTAACTCGGATTGAAAACAGTGTTGGACTGAGTATTGATCCCTGCGGAACTCCCTCTTCCTGTATGTGAGATGTAGAGAGGACGTTTTTGTATCGGACTTGAAAAGAGCGCAATTGCAGGAAATTTTGAATTGTTTCCGGCAAATGGCCCCGAAGCCCCAGATGGTAAAGGTCCCTAATAATACCATGACACCATGTTGTATCAAATGCCTTTTCAAGATCTAAATTGACCATGACTAGATGTTGTTTCATGACAAAGGCATTGCGGATATGAGATTCGGCTTTGATAAGCATGTCCAGCGTTGATCTATTTTTCCGAAAGCCATATTGTTGTTCTGGAAGGAGATTCTCTGACTCCAGGATGTAGGTGAGCCTAGTATGAACCATCCTTTCGAAAATTTTTCCCATGCAGCTCTTAAGAGATATTGGCCTGTAATTTTCAACACAGGAAGGATCTTTTCCTGGTTTTGGTAAGGTAATAACGAACGAATGGCGCCATGAAGAAGGATAGGCATTTTCGGTGAAGATCCGATTATAAAAAATTAATAGAGTTCTCAAGTCTTCATCAAGTAAATGCTTTAGCATAATGTAATGAACTCCATCTGGACCTGCAGCGCTATTGGAAGATCTGTTTAATGATTCTTGAAGTTCTATTAATGTAAACGGTTGGTTGTATGGCAGTGAGCGGCGCGTGAAGAAGTTGATTTTATACCGTTCCGCACCTGCTTTGATGTTCTGGAAGGTGGACGCATAGGTGGCAGAAGCTGATATTTTTGCAAATGATTCTGCTAATGCATTTGCAACTTCTTCAGGAGTAGAAATGTCTTTCCCTCTCCAATGAAGTATCGGAGAGGGCAGCCGAGTAAATTTGCCATTTAATGCCTGTATTCTTTTCCAGATGACTCGTGTATCCGTGTCTTTGGTAATGGTTGAGGCAAAAGCAATCCAAGAATCCCGTTTCGCTTTCCGCCTAACTTGTCTAGCTTTCGCTTTGAGTTTTTTATAAGCAATTAGGTTACTAGTGGTGGGATACTTACGGAAATTATTCCAAGCACGGTTTTTTTCCTGTTTGGCAATTAAACAATCTGTATTCCACCAGTTATTTCGGTGTTTGTGATAAGGCGTGGATTTTGGAATGGAACCATTAGCTGCAGGGAGAATCTGATTGATTATATAAGTATTTACTTCATCAATATGTTGTCTTTGAACATAACATCTGTCTAAGAGTATTTGGGCAGAATAGCCTCCCCAGTTTGCCTTTTTAAACTGCCAGTTGGATCGTTGAACAGGATTCGGAGTTACTCTTGTTTGTAGTGAGCAAATAATTGGAAAGTGATCACTGTTAAAGGGATCGGTTAAAACTGACCATGTCATGATTGGAAAGATAGATGGTGAACAAATTGACAGGTCTATTGCAGAAACAGATCCTGTTGCTAGGTGTATGTAAGTAGGAGATCCAGAATTTAATAAATTAAGATCATTATTGTTCATGAATTCCTCCATCAATTTGCCTCTTCTATCCATTGTAGTAGACCCCCACGATGGATGATGTCCATTAAAGTCACCAAAGAGACAAATTGGAGTTGGGAGTTGTGAAATCAGGCTGTCAAGTTCTGAATGCGGAAGTGGTAGAGATGGTGAAATATAGATGGAAACAAGGGTAACTGAAATACCAACTGCAATACGAGCTGCGACAACTTCTAGAGTGGTTCTCAATTGGATTGGCCTGGATGGAATGTCAGAGTTAACAAGAATAGCTACTCCGCCACGAGCAGGAGAGTTTGAACTCCTATCTCGTCTGTATATTACATAATTTGAAAATTTTGGTGAAATTTGGGGTGACAAGAAAGTTTCCTGTAGGCATACACCTATGGGATTGAATTGAGCTAGTAAATCCCTTAAGTCATCAGAATGACTACTCAGTCCTCTGCAGTTCCATTGTATGATGTTATACATTATTTAGATTTAGCTGAGGACGATTCGTCTGACTGTTTTTTGTTCGTGGGACATTTCTTCCGGTCTTTTTTTGGGAATGTGGGGCATCCAATATCCATGGTGTCATCTGCATGGAGTTCTAGAATGGGCTCCTCGTTACTTAGCAGCTCATCTACATCCATATTATTGGTAGGCGATTCCATTTTTTTTGAGACTGAGTGAGATTTTAATTGTTCTTTTTCAACTGAGACTAATGGGGTATGAGTGGGAATACTGATTGGAGTATTTGTGGCTTCGCTAGTTTTTTTCGGAGGATTATCTTTTTTAGAGGTTGAAAGTGTAAATTTAAGCCAATTCGCTAAAGAGGTGTTAGGCGGAACTGATACATCCTTTGAGCTGCAGTAGAAACAAAGTTTCTAGTTCTAGCGGCATAAGAACGGCCACTAGGCATGGTCGACATAACTTGTCTACGTGCCTCAGGAAACGTGACTTTATTTTCAATTTTGTATTTTTGTATTTTCTTTCCTGTTATCCATAGCTCACAAGTTTTGGAAAAGGCTGGATGGCTTCCTTTGCAGTTTGGACAAACAGGAGTTTTGACTGAACAATCCGCTTGGGTGTGATCTTTAGAGCCACAGATGGGACATGTGGCTTCCCCGCGACAAGCCTGCTGGGAATGGCCATATTTCTGACATTTAAAGCAACGAACAGGATTCGGGATGTATGGTCGAATCCGGCAGTTTAAATAACCAGCTTTAATAGAGGATGGTAAGTCTGGAGTGCTAAATGTCAGAATGATGGATCTTGTTGGAGTAAGATTTCCATCTTTTTTAGTCATAATCCGTTTCACATTTGTAACTTTTTGACTACTTAGTTCTTGAAGTAGCTCTTCTTCGGAGACTGTAATTAGGTCCCACTCACTGATTACACCCTTTGATGAATTTAAGGTTCTGTGTGGAGTAATTGATACTGTGAGCCCACAAAATGATCTTGTGTTTAAGAGCCGCTCAGAATGTTTAGCGGTGGCAGTTTCAATGAGGAGATCTCCGGATTGTAGTCTTTTCACCATTTTTGGTGATCCAGTAATTGATTCCAGATATTTTTGAATCAAGAATGGTGACAATTTTCCTACAGGTTGGGAGGATAAGGAATGAATCACCAAGAAATTTGGTAATTCATCATGGCATTCAGGTTCCCTTCTAAACCTTTTGGGCTGGTTGGTGTCATGGTCGTTGTCAGGAATTTCTGACCTTGAGCTTGATGGCTCTAAAAGTGGATAATTAGTCGTATCCATGTTAGCTCCTTTTGGCCCCGGGGGTATATTTTTACCACCCAGATTACCGGCCCCGCCACGGGGAGGCAGGAGCAGTGCCGCTTGTGGCCAAGCGTATAGGTTAGTACAATTAGTAAGACTAATTTAATTAAAGAAAAAGGTTCTTTCCTTTTTCTGGGCTCTCTTCTTAGTGCTTTTAAGAAAAAGGGCTACTTAACGAAAAAGTGTAATAATCAAGGGAGAAAACAAAAGAGAACCTAGTCGCTTAGAGGAAAATGCTTTTCAATCGCACGAGAATCGCTTGGCCACGGAAACACTTGGCACCCGGGGCCCCCATAGCAGCTAATGCACCAATAAACAACCATACCACACACTACTTACTATACATAGATTATACACGTAATAGCTATTTATGTGTGTATTTTTTTAGGGAAATACTCTGAGGTGAGCAGAGGACAAAAACAAAAAGTTTGATGGCTTTGTTCATTAAATTTTTTGTTAAAGTACTTTTTGAAGTGAAATTTTATGGCTATCATAGAAAAAAAAAACACGAAAATGCCCATAATAGGAAAAAAAAAAAAAAAAAAACTGTCAAAATCTACAACTGTAGAGAATGTTTAAGTCATTAACCTTGAATCAGTTTTTTTTTCCATGAAGATTCTTTCCATGCTGCACCTATTACAGTGCAAAAATAAGGATAGAAAACCACATTCTGTCAGGTCCACTGTTGTGGGGGGTAAACTGGTTTGGTATGGCTGTTAAAACAGTTCGGTTATATTCTAATATATGTAGTGAGAGGCAGAATTTATAGTTTTTTCCTGTATGAAAATATATAAACCATGAAATTATTAAGTAATATTGTCTATATATCTACACACACACGACTGTTCATTAGTGATTGTAATACAATTAAACTTTATATGATCAATGTGCATACATTAATGTAATTGCGAAATTACATTATCAAGCCTATATTTATCAACCATAAATCAGAATAGCAAGAGCTAATTTTGTTGTAAAATTATGATAGCTTATAGTAATACCCAACGCTCAAATTTAAAACAACTACTGCAGAAATTTATGTTCAGTAAATCAGAATAAGAGTACAAAATTTTTTTTAAAACTAATTATAAAACTATTGCAAATTAGTGTCTTTACACATTAAAGTAAAAAAATAAGGATACAAAACCATCACATTTATTTAAAAAAAAGCATTCCTTATTTTATAAACATAGAGGGGCGAGTGTTTCTTTTTTTTAATTCAGCATACTATTCCTTTTCTTTACAGTTTTGTAAGCTTCAAATTTTTCTTAAGAACAACCTCCTTACTCAGTACAGAGAAGGGAGAGAGAGCAGTTTGAAGATTTGGTTGGCAACATTGAACACTGTTCAGTAGTTATCCTGGATGAAATTTTTTACAACAGGATGGTTCCTAACTGCTACCCTGAAGAGTATGGCAAAGGTTTGGCATAACCTCCAACGTTACCTGAGTTAACTCAATGTAATGTTTATCTTGGGGGGGGGACCTAAGCGGCCCCCAGGTCTATCAATGCCCTATGCGAGAATTTTTGGTGTGCCCTCTCCAACTTGAAATTTATGTCAAATCAGTGAATTTTTGTGACTCCTAAATTTTGGCACCCTGTTTGGGGGAGCCCCTCGATTGTGCCTTAAGTCTCTCTCTCTCTCTCTCTCTCTCTCTCTCTCTCTCTCTCTCTCTCTCAGCAAAAACAAAATTTATTTTCAGGAGAATTTGTTTACAATAAATGAACTTGTTAAGAAAAATAAATTTATTTCTTGACAACAAGTTGTAATTCTTCATTTACAACAGTTTTTGCATAGAAATTTGTTATCTAATAGAAAAAATGAAATCAAAACACATATTACATTCCACACTGTGAACAGAGATAGCAATTTATCTGCATAGCAATTCTAATCTACTATATCATTGAGTATCAAATTTTCTTATTAAGAATTTTAATTTGGAGCTAGAATAACTTCTCCTGAGCCTGAAATCTACACTAACCAACAAGTTGTTTATTATATTCATTGTATGCCTATCTCCAAATCTATTTAGTACCCTAGGGCGAGGCAAAACAATTGCTTTTGGGTTCCTTAAGTTATGTGAGACATTCCTTTGCACATTCGACTCTTCAAAAATAGTGTTAAGCTTTTTCAAGATTAAATTTAACTTCAGTTTTTGAACTGGATAAAGTATTTTTTATTTCAACAAAAATTGCCTTCTCTTATTCAGGTCATTCCAAAAGTTTGTCCCCATTAAAAGTCTCAAAATCCGGTTAATTAAGTTGTTTATTACTCTTATTTCAGTTATATCTGCTCGTGCCCATACATTTACTAAATAATTGAGTTGGGAGTCCACTAATGCATAATATAAGGTAACTTTTGTTCTAAGATTTAACTTACTATTAATGTAGTAAAAAAGAAGTACACATAAAAATCTCATTTTTTTTGTACAAATTTGTTATATGCATTGCCCAACTTAGACTGTAGTCAATCCATAACCCAAGGTAACAATGATTTGAAACTTAGACATTTGCAATTCTGGAAATTCTGATCATGTAGGCATTCATGTTTATGTAATTTAATAGAGGGATGGATGTCCAAGGTTTGATGAGGAGGTCTAATTACCAAAAATTTTGTTTTTTCAAAGCTGAGTGCTAATTTATTATCATGCAACCAAGTTTGTAAATTTATTACATTCTGCTGTAAATCTTTAGCCATTTTTGTCAGGTTCTTTCCAATTGTATATAAGATTATATAATCTGCATAAATTTTTATAAAGGAGTTCTTTATTACTTCGAATATCATTTATATAGATGTTGAACATGACTGGCCCTGAGCTACTCTTCTCTTTACATTATATGATTTTCCCGTTGTATTTTCTACTTCAACTGTTATTATTTTTCTTTTGGGTTGGTTGATCGATTCTTCCCCTTATACCATATTTAAGTAATTTTTGTTGCAATATTGGGATATCAATTAAGTCACATGCTTTGGTCAAATCTAGAAATAAAATCATTATGAAGTTATTGTTTAAATTTAAGATAAAAGAGTGTGTGTGTAACATAAGCCTCAGGCTTCTTTGCACCGTTATAGCTAATAATAATAAGTGTTTTTTTGATTTCTAATCATATGTCAATTTATTTTTGAGTGTTTTATAATTGTGATAATGGGCAATTTATATACTGCCTGAAGTATTTAGTAATATGGCTAATAATAATAATAGCGAAGCTGGAGACTGATATGACAACTTACAGGGCAAGACTACATACCAAGTGGCTGGAACGATTCCCAGATATTCAGGTCACTGAACAGCAGACCAGAGAAGGACTATCGTCCTTTTCTTGGATTTTTTCCAAGATAGCCCTTGCAATCTTGGAAAAAAATCAAGCAGGATGTGAGTGATCAACAACAAAGGATAAAGAATATGGAACCAGAAGAGGAAGAACATACCACCACCAAACCAGAGGCAGAAGAGCAAGAGGAAATACAACCCACAGCAGCTGAAGTGGAAACAGAAGAGGTCATGATATCTAGAATAGAGGACGAGTGGAAGAAGGCCCTAACAGAATTCGAAGGAATGGACCCCACAAAGACTCACGTGATACCGAAGCAGAGGCTGAATAGAACTTTGAGGAGAGTCACAGACCACATGAATCAGCACATAATACCACATTACCCTGACAGCAATGATGCAACACTGGAGGCCATCCACACAGCCATGTATTGTGCTGCGGTAGCAGCCACGAGGATTAATAGAAGAGAAGCGAGAGACTGGCAGCAGAAGAATCGGAAACAGAAGGAACCACCGGCTTGGGAAAGAAGACTTCAAGAGATACAGGAGAGAGATCCTCAAGAGAGACAGCATCCACAGCAAACATGAGACAAAAAAATCAGAGAATTGGATGCATTGAAGCAGAACCTCCTTGCACTCAGCAAGAGACTACGGCAATACAAAGAGAGCTCCAAGAGGAAAATAAACAACTGAAATCTTCGATGAGGCCAAAGAGGTTTCTACAGGAATCTCGGAGAAGACAGGAAACAAGGGAACGGACCACCCGAGAAGACGATTGAGGATTTCTGGGGAAACATATGGAGCAGGGAAGTAAAACATAACAGCCGAGTCATCTGGATAGAACTAGAACGCAAGAAAACCAAGGTCATACAAGAAATGAGAGGATGGGAGATTCGGGAAGTAGTAGTAAAACAGACGATCAAGAACTCTCACAACTGGCAAACTCCAGGAATACATAACGTCCACAACTACTGGCATGTGAAGGTCACTTGCACACACAAGCACCTGGCAGAGCAGTTCACCCAAATGATATGGCACCCAGAGACAATCCCAAAGTTTCTCACTCAAGGAATCGCATATCTGCAGCCTAAAGATGAAGATACAAGAAACCTGGCAAAATATAGGCCAATCACCTGCCTCCCAACAATGTACAAGATCCTGACCAGGTACATAAGCAGGAAGATAACAGACCACTTGGAGAGCCAGAGCATAATGGCCGAACAGCAGAAAGGATGCAAGGAGCAATTAACCATAGATGCTGCGGTTATGGAGCAAGCATACAAGAAGACCTGCAACATGTACACAGCCTACATAGATTACCGCAAGGCCTTCGACTCCGTGCCTCATAGCTGGCTAATAGAGGTGCTGAAAATATACAAAGTCAATCCGATAGTGACAAACTTCCTAGGAGAAACAATGGCGAAATGGAGTACCACCATTAAGGTCGAAAACATCACAACCAGGACAATCCCCATCAGGAGAGCAATCTTTCAGGGAGATGCCCTGAGCCCATTGTGGTTCTGTCTAGCACTTAACCCGCTATCTACTATGCTCAACAGTAGCAAGTACTGATATAACCTCAAAGGAAGGAAGGAAGCACCTGTACAGCCCCTCCCACCTGATGTATATGGATGAAATCAAGCTATGCAGGAACCAAGCAGCACTTTCAGCAACTACTCCAGATATTAGAATGGAATTTGGTCTAGAAAAATGCAAGACCCACGGATTGCGTCAAAGAAAATTAATCAACCGAAACTACCAGCTGTAGAGTGGTAAAGAGATCGAAGCCATAGCAGAGGGAGAGGCCTACAAATACTTGGCGATGATGCAGGCTCAGCAGTTACAGCACAAGGAAATTAAGGCCTGCCTGACTGAAAAATACCATCAGAGACTCAGAAGCCTGCTGAAAGCAAAGTTGAACGGAGGGAACACAGTTAAAGCCATTGTTTTCTTACATTAAGTGTTGAGTATTACCATCTAACATTAATTATAATCGGTTTATTATATAATTAACAGGTTACTCTGATTTAAGAATTATAAGTATAGAATTAAAAAAGTAATTTCACATTTATGTAAAAACAATGCTTTTTTGTAATTAATATGTAAATTACCTGTATGTTGCTGCATCTCTTAATCTATAACTGAAATCCCTATGCAGTCCCAGTGCTAACATAATCATTCAGGGTCACAGATTGGACTAACACCGAGCTGGAGGATATCGTGAGAAAGACAAGGACAATGATGACCAAGAGCCGCCAACACCACCCAAGAGCTCCCATGGAGAGACTATTGCCTGGGAAGGAGCCTGATAGACCTCACTGAGCAACAGAAGACAGCGATAGTTAACCTGAAGGATTACTTCCAGAAACACACAGCAGCACTCCACCAGGCCATAAGGAAGATAGACAAGTGGTATACCCCACTCAACTTACGCGAGGAGAGCCAGAGCAACAATGTAAATTACCTGTATGGGGGGACTCCTCGCGTAAGTTGAGTGGGGGTATACCCCACTCAACTTACGCGAGGAGCCCCCCCCGCCAACAAGGAGGTACAAACGAAGCTAGAAGGATGTACAGAGAAGACACTCCAATGATCTACATCAGGGTCACATAGATAAAACTGCTTCCAATGCATGGCTCACGAGTGGGACGCTCTTCCCCGAGACTGAAGGATTCATGCTCGCCATCCAAGACCATAAACTATAGAAAATACATTGCCAAGGAGCACGGAGTGTTGCTTTATAGTAGTAGTGGCATGTGATGCAAGAAAGCAAGTGTATGAGCTTATGCAGCATCAGCCAAAAAATAAAAAATAAATAAAATCACCATTCCCTACAAATGCCTGTCCAGTTCCTCCTTAAATTTATTTAACCTATCAACTTGCACAACGACAGATGGAAGTTTGTTCCAGCAATTACCCACCCGCTGGCTAAAGGCAAATTTCCGCACATCTATTCTACATCTGTCTTTTCTTAATTTGAATTTATACCCCCTTAGGTTCGTAATCCGAACAAGTGGAAGGATCCATCAAAATTCAGCGTGCTCAATCCATTCAAGGCCTTATACACCTCACAGTTATTTTCTTACATTAAGTGTTGAGTATTGCCATCTAATATTAACTATAATCGGTTTATTATATAATTAACAGGTTACTCTGATTTAAGAATTATAAGTATAGGATTAAAAAAGTAATTTCACATTTACATAAAAACAACGCTTTTTTGTAATTAATATGTAAATTACCTGTATGTTGCTGCATCTGTTAATCTATAACTGAAATCAAGAATGTCATCAACCTCTACTTTTAAGCTTGATTTAAACTTAATGATTTTCCTTTTAATATTTAAAATTTAATATATTCTATCTAATATTTAAACTTTTTATATGTCAGTTTAGCGAAACAGCTGAAGTGCCGCGTTGTCAAATAACCCTCTCGATTTACACGTGGACTACACTATATGTGGAAGCTGCCAACACGTCAGCTGCCAACATTTGGCCAATAGGATTTACGAATAATTATCCAATCGGTAAAGGTAATTTTCTTGTTATTTAAAAACATACTGATATAATTCACTTTTAAACGACCAGTTTATAGAATTATGTGATTGACTAACATTGTCGTCTATAACAGTAATTTTGTGAAGAATTCATATATGATACGCTATTATCAACTGTTTCAACGTACTGAGTGAGATTATTGGCTAACAGTTAAACTTTTCACCAAAATTTGGCTCTTTAGAGGCTGAATGTTTTTCTTTAGTTCTGTTGAGAGGGTAAGTTGAATTTATTATTGAAGAAAGAAAAATGATATATATATGTGTATATTTGATTGTGAGTGGGATATGAACTTAAATTTCTTTATATTGTGAATATAAAGAAAATTTGATTTGTTATCTGTTGAATACAATACATACCTGACGGAGGGTCTGCGCGACTGCTCGTGCTCACGAGAGTGGGTTAGCGGGCGTGGCACGGAACTGGAGTGTTATTCCGTTTAGATTGTTCAGTATTTTTGAGTTGTTGATATTGTTTCTTCATTTCTCTTTTTTAGGTAAGCAATGCCATGACATAAAAATAATAAGTCGATTTATGTATTACAATTTTTTGAATTGTAGAGATATGAGAGATCTGTGCTTGTAATAAACAACACTTCAATTTTTATTGTAGTGGTCTCATATTCGGGTGTAACTTGGATTGCTAGATTTGACAGAAGAAAAACTGGCTTTTCATTAGGGTTACCAGTTTAGAAAAACCGACTTGCGAAAACAATGTAACTATAAACTACAAAAAAGAACAACAACAAAAAAAAAAAGTCATATTTAGCAAATTTTATGTAAAGCAGTGCGGATTCTGATGGCGCTGTATTAAATAATTTCATTAACTAATGAAATAATTGCATAATTTATAACATTTCATATTGTGAAATTGTTCACGAGTTACCTAGTTTTGAGTGCCACCATCTTTTTGATGGTGGCACTCAAAACTAGGTAACTTTCAATTAATTGAGCATTAACTTGTACACTGGCTGTCTACCGCCTACCGATAAGGGAAAAGTAATTCCCCAAATGGTTGTGTGGGTGGCGATACTCAAACCTGATGATAAACAACAATAGGTTGTTGTTTATCATCAGGTTCAGATTACGAACCTAAGGGGCCATAAATTCAAATTAAGGAAAGATAGATGTGCGGAAATTTGCTTTTAGCCAGCGAGTGATTAATTGCTGAAACAAACTTCCATCTGTCGTTGTGGAAGTTGAGGAACTGAACAAACATTGAGGGAATGGTTGCGTGAAATTTTTTTTTTTTTTTTGTCTGATGTTGCATAATATGCTCATACTACTAATATGAGCATATTATGCTCATACACCACTACTACTAATAGTCTTATTTAGTGAAAGTGTAGTTTAATTGAAAGTGCATAACTAGGCAAGAATTTCACAATATGTGTCATTGTAATTATTATAATTAACCATATGGTGCAAGGAAGCCTGTGGCTTATGAAAGCCAAAAAAAAAAAAAAATTTCCACGTTATCTCGAGAGAGTCAGAAATAGAAGGGGATCACCAAGAAAGCAAGAAAAGAGAAGAATGATGATATCCAGCTCAGGACCCTGGGTTTGCCAAGCCCATACTTACCAGATGTGAGCCCCTTGGGTTAAATGATGCTGTTTTGTCAGACTCTGATCATTGTGAATTTACTGCTTATTTAAAATGCTTTCGCACTACTCCAGCACGTGTTTTGTGAATTCTTGCAGTATATGGCTATAAACTGCTATAATAAATTTCCCACAGCTTTTGGCATCTTCATACTGTGAAAATCTTTCACTTATTTTATTTAGGTTTTTTACCCTAAATAAAATAAAATAGGCACCTGCAAGGTGATCTGATTGAGTTGTATAAGGCCTTGAATGGGTTGAGCAGACTCATTTCTGATGGGATTCTTCCTCTTGCTCAAATTATGTACCTGAGGGGGCATAAATTCAAATTGAGGAAAGACAGAATAGATGCTTGGAAATTTGTCTTTAGCCAGCGGGTAGTTGATTGCTGGAACAAACTTCCATCTGTTGTTGTGGAAGTTGATAGTTTAAATAAATTCGTGGACAAACTTTTAGAGGGAATGGATTAAACGTGTTTTTTTTTTTTTTTTTTGGCTGATGCTACATAAGCTCAAATGCTTGCTTTCTTGCATCACCTGCCTCTACTACTACTACTACTACCTACTCACCATCAGATAACAGTAATTAAAACTAGGCAACTGCTGATTGAGGTGTTTAAGGCCTTGAATGGATGGATTGAGTAAGCTAAATGTTGATGGCATTATTCCTCTTGCTGAGGAATAATGCCATCATTCTATTACTACACACAGTAATAAGGATGTACGGAAGTTTGCTTTCAGCCAACAGGCGGTTTGATTTCTGGAACAAATTTCTGTGATGTCATGGAAGTGGATAGCCTGAATAAATTCAGAGATCATAAATTCAAATTTCCTTTAGCCGACGGGTGCCTGATTGCTGGAACAAACTTCCACCTGATGTTTTAGAAGTGGACAGCCTGAATAAATCCAAGGAAGATTAAGCTGTTGGAGGTGAAACAGGAAGTTCTTCCTGCCCTTGGCTGATACTGTTTAAGCTTGCTTACTTGCATCATTTGCCAATAGCAAACTTCCATCTGTTGTGGAATTTGGTGGTTTAAATAAATTCAAGGACGAACTAGACATACTTTGGGTGGGGGTAGTGAATGGCTAAAGTGTGTAGGTTTTTTTTTCTGATGCTTTATAAGCTTGCTTTCTTGCATTATTTGCCTATACTAAAACTAATTCCTCAGATTGTTCTGTATGATTAGTGGCACAAAGGACTAAATAATGTCTTCTTTACTTGAAAGTTATTTATTGGAAAGTGCATGAACTAGGCAACTTGTTTGAAGGATTTCACAATATGAGGTGTTATAATAATGATAGTGCTTTTCAAACTTTGTTTTCTATGAATTTATTGCATATTTATTAAAATGATGATTTTGTGTGACCCAATATTGTTAATTATTCCATTAATTAGGACAAATTCCAGCAAAATTATGACAAAAATAATTACGTGAAAATGCCAGATATCATAGTTTTTATAATTTTTTTTTTTATTTAGTGAAATAAAGCTGTCCTTAGTGCAGTTATGATTTAATTTTAATATCATTAATTGCAACATCTGCTGATTTCTTTTCTCTTGAAATTTAAAAAAATACAAAGTGTTTTTTACTTTGTAAAGCTATGATTCTTGCCAAGCAAGATGTGTGCTGCTTTTCTGCTTTGTTAGGTATCTGATTGACATCTGCTTTGTCAATCAGTCAGAATATTTAGCATATTTCAGTTTGTCATTATTAAAAAGACAGTTCCTTAATCTTTTATGTTTATTATTATTATTGACATCTTCATCTTTGGCAGAAGCACTCTTTCTGTAAATACAAAAAAAAAAAAAAAAAAATCTGCACACTCAACAGCTTCACTATACCAGCACTCCTTGTCATATCTGTCTATAATGCACAAAACATACAACTAATGATGATACCACATGCAAACCTGCATTGCATTATATTATGCACTCATGCCAAACAGAAGTAGCTAGAAGTTTTTACACGTATGACTGAATATCAGAAATGTCAGAAATGTGCTTTTGAATTTAATTAATTTTTGGTGTGAAACATCCTTGCAGGCATCTTCAAAAATTTCACCCGAGTAAATCTTGATTGGCCAAGAAAAATTTATGGACGTGATTACATCATCTGCTGCCTCCGAGAAGTGTTTCTCACCACTAGTCTGTGCCAAACACTAATCGCACCAGTTGTGTGATTAGAGCATGACGCATTTTTCGTGATCGGTACGATATCTCGAGGCTCTAGTGAACTGATTTACAAAATTCAAATGCCATTTATTTGAATTTCGTTGAACATTAGAAAAACAATAAAACAAATAATTTTCAAAAATAAAATTTGAGTGTTCAGTGATGCTGAAGTGAAGTGTTCTCGAGAGTATTGAGCAAGAATGAAAAGGGACAAGACCTAAGAAACTAAAGATGAAGATCTCCTAACAGTGACATACAGGATATAATTGACTTTATTCATTTCCTTTTGCTGCCATACTCAATTCAAGGTGCAGTGCTATTAAAGATTTACATAAAATACTCATGATCATGAGTGTTGATTTTAACATTTACCTTCAGATTAGAAGAAACTAAACTGTTAATTACTTTCCTGCAAGAAACGTTTGATCTAACTCCAAACACTAAATCCCTCAATTTCAACTGCAAGATCTGGTACCTCAATCGATGCTGTTTTCCAGAGACATTTAGCTATCATAAATCCATTGTATCTTCTTTTCCAGCTGAAATTATAGAAATTTGTGAATGATCATCTTATAAAAAATGATTAAATTATATAATCATTATACCTATCCTTATAACTTGTCTTCCAGTAACTAATATACATATTAGTTAAATCCATTATAACTTGTCTTCCAGCTGAAATTATGGAAATTACTGAAATTATGTGAATGATCAATGAAATATTTACAATACATTTATTTCTTCAATATATACAAATCAAAATGCCTAAATGAAACTGCTTTTTTTATTAAATTGTTTAATAACTAAATTATATCATGATATGACTTAATAAAAATTGACATAATATAGTTCTTTACAGTTATTATAGTTAATACATATATATTTTTTTTTGTTGTTAGTTGTTGGCTCATCGGCTTCTGTGGCCATATTGCACCTCCCAAGGTTTTTGCATTTTCTACTCTGATCCAAGCCCGAGGCGGGATTTGAACCTGCGACCCTTGGGTTTCCAGGCAGCCACTTTACCCACCCGGCTAGCCCGGTCGGCATTAATACATATATAATGCAGTTCTTTCAGTTTATACATTAATACAGTTATTTGTAGTTAATTTAATAAAAATTAACATTATAATACAGTTTAATTAAAATTTAATATTTTCATTAACAGTAATAATTAATTTGCTAGCATTAGTATTAATATTAGCCTATAGCGCCAGGAAGCTAGACTATTTTTTTTTATTTTATTTTTTTTTTTTTGCATCAATTTTTTTTATTATTATTTTCTTTTCTTTTTTTTTTTACTACAATCTGTGTTTCTCATCTCTTGGTAGTTGTTACTTTAATTGCACTGAATATATGATAGCAATGAATCATATTCATTAAGCTGTCACAGAGTACCTTCCTATTGGTGCCTAATAAATATTACATATACTGAATTTTACTGGCTCAGGAGTGTGATGTATATATATAATGTCTACAAATTTGCAAACTTTTTTTGCACCTGCATGTTGATTTGACTAATCAATTATTTTTAGAGCATTTTTGATTGAAAATTTGATCAGCAGGCATTATGAACTGAAAAAAAAAAAAAAAAAATATATATATATATATATATATATATATATACAGTGAAACTTCCCTTTAACAGATAGCCACGGGAACGAAAATGTGTCCGTTAGAGAGAAGTGTCTGCTAACAAGAAGTCTGAGGGAGAAAAAGAAAGAAAGAAAGAAAAATCGTTAAACGTTTAATGTTAAATTAAATTATATACAGATTTTGCACAATATTTTTGTAAATAATATACATGCAATTGTGCTATGCATATTATGACTTACCTTAAGAAAACATACAGTAATCACTTATTTTCTTCTGCACCTTCTTCCGGCTGATAATTTTGTTTTCAACATTTGTTTGGAGTGAAGAAACCATCGAAAGTCCTTCAGTATCTTCTTCAGCGGCGAAAAACATTTTTAAACGATTGATTTGTATGAGTGCTTCTATTTTCATCGGTGGTTCGTTGTTAATATGTTCTTCGACAGAATGACCTCCTTCCATTTCTTCATCCTCATGAGGAACTTCTTGAAAAATATCGATGATAATGTCGTTGATATTTAGAGCACCATCTTCTGTACTGAGGTTTGAGTCTATATCTTTGTAGCCAGGGTCACTTGTAGCTGAAGTATCGTACATTATCAATAGATGTTGAAGTACTTGTTCTTCTTGGTGCTCCACATTGCTGTTCACAACTTCAATTTTGCGTTTGAGAAGTCAGACTTTACAAAACAGTTCACGACAGTTTGTTTTCTAATTGCGTTTACTGAAGAGGAAATCCATTGAATCGCATCTAGGATGCTGATTTTCTTTGCAAGGTCACTCGCACATGTTACATCATTCATGTTTGCAATGAGATGTCTTAAAACACGTTTTCTGTAGTGAAGTTTAAAATTTTTTATTATCCCTTAATCCAAGGGCTGACACTCTGCAGTTGTGTTTGGTGGCAGAAAAATGATTTGAATGTTGGAAAATTCAATGTGCGGGTGAGATGCAGCATTATCCATGAAAAGAATAATTTTTCTGTTTTGACGAATCATGTTTTGGTTAAAGTGACTTATCCATTCGCTCATGATATCTCGTGTCATCCACGCTTTTTTATTAGACTTCCAGTCAACATCAAAAAGATTCAACTTTATGCCCTTGAAACAACGAGGATTTTGTGGGTTTCCTATAACAAGAGGTTGTTCAAAGTCTCCCAGCATATTTGTACACAATAGTACAGTCAAGTGTTCCTTAGAAATTTTTCCGCCCTGGCATTTTCGTTTTTTAGACTCATTGTGTTTTCAGGAAGAGCTTTAAAAAAACAACCCTATTTCGTCACAGTTGTAAATATCCTTAGCTTCAAAATCACGACATAACTCTTCCAATTTGACGGTCCACTCTGTTACAACCCCAATATCAACAGATCCACCTTCACCACTTACGGTTTTCCAAGAAATTTTATGCCGAGTTTTGAACTTGTCTAGCCATCCCACAGAACTCATTTACTCCCATAGATTTCACAACCTCCAAAGCCTTTTCCCTAATAATAGGCCCATTAATGGGAATTTTTTTAGCATGTGCGCGACAAATTTGAAGTCCAACAGTTTTCGGGAATGATTTTTGAACCTGATCATTTACGTGTTGCCAAAATTGTTTAAGCAGTTCATTTTTTTTCTTTAGGATGTCGCTTACCTGCGTCTTCCCGATTTTGAATTTTACAGCGAGATTGTGAACACTATTTTTTTTGCCGATCATACGCATTAATGAGTTCAACTTTATCTTTTAAAGTTAAATGTTTACGAGAAGACATTGTGCACTTCACACGACACTCAACAAAACTGAAACTGAAAAGACGAAAGGCCGACCATATTCCCCCCCTCCCTGCACACACCGAATTCATCAGAAGTTTTACACGTGCCTTAAAATTCTTGAAAAAGGGTTTAGAACCGCGACGTAAACCTTGATAAAATTCAGAGAATCGGTAATAGAAAATAAACACACTATTGAGGCAATACGTGGAAGAAAAGTTCCTAGAAAAAGGGCCGTGAGCTCGCCCGCTGTCCATTATGGGGAGATCAAATTAAGTGCTAATCTAAACGAAACAGTGCAGATTGCCTGTCCGCGTCCGTTACAGAGAATGTCCGCTAGACAGAAACTGCAAACACGTTGAAACCAATGGAGGTGAGTTGGGGAATTTGAAAATGTCCATTGTAGACAGATGTCCGTTAGGAGAAGTTTCACTGTATAAACAAGAAAGGCAATATAAAGTATCATACATGTTCGTGGTATCATAGTGAAAAAATTATAATATGAAAATGTTATATCAGGCTTAATATCAGTAATTTGTTATGGGATGTATACATCTTGTGCAATGTAAATACAATATTTACCTATAGAGTTACCCTGTTCACCATTATAATTTGGCCCCAGCAGTGAATTCTTTATCTGTAAGGATTGCTGTAAAGTAGCTGTTCACTTTATCACAAGGCAGTGATGAATGGAATAGCTGTTCACAAGGCTTTCCTGCATCCATTGCGCATCGGTCCAATGTAATCTATACTTTTCCTCCTTATATTGACATATGTGAAACATTCATTGTCTCCATTCCTTGCGCTCTAGGGATTCATAATTGGTTTTTGCCAGCCTAAACCTTTTTTATGTTGCTATTGTAGATCAATGTATACTGTTGTAGGCTATGAGGTCTCCTATATAGAATTTGCAGCCACATTATAATGTCAGGATTGTGAATGAGCTCAGTTTCAAAATGTTCTTGACCACTAGTACTTTTCCTTACATGACGATATAAATGGTAATGGATTTAAAATTGAGTCCCATGGTGATCTTTCCTCCCAATCACTCCAGTCAATAAGGAACAAATTAAAATTCCCCATATTAGTAGACATGTAGCTCGTTAGCATTAGCAGAGGCATTTGATGCAAGAAAGCAAGCTTATGCAGCATCAGCCAAAAAAAAAAAAAAAAAACCACTTCCACTTCACCCCTCTGTTCATTCGAAATACCTGTCCAGCTGAGCCTTAAATGTATTTAGGCTATCAACTTCCACGACAAGGGATGGATGTCTGTTCCACCAACCAACCAACCACCCGCTGGCTAAAGGCAAATTTCCGCATGTCTATCCTACATCTGTCTTTCCTCAATTTGAATTTCTGCCCTCTTAGGTGATTATTCTGAGCAAGAGGAAGAATTCCATCAGCATTGAGCATGCTCACACCACACCATTCAAGGCTTTATACACCTCTATCAGATCACCTCGCTGGTGCCTAGTCTCCAGACACTGTAATTTGCAAAACTTAAGCCTTTCTTCGTAAGAGCACCCATTTGTTCCATTCACTAATCTTGTTGCCCTTCTCTGTTCTCGTTCCAGCAGCTCTACATCCTTCTTGAAATGAGGCCTCCAGGCCTGTATACAGTACTCTAGGTGTGGTCTGAACATTGCCTTATACAAGGGAGAAATCATCTCCTCATCCCTGCTAGAAAATTCCTATATATCATTGAAAATACACCATGAGCTACTCTTGCAGCCCGTCTGCACTGCTCAGAGAACTTCATATCTGCCTGCACAACCACCCCCAGGTCCCTTTCATTCTCTACCACTGTCATTGTAGTACCACAGAGTTGATACGTTGCTCTGGGGTTGCTGTTTCCCATATGTAGTGCTTTACATTTGTCAATGTTTAACTTCATTTGCCACCTCTCAGCCCATCTGTTGAACCTTTCCAGATCCTGTTGCAGCAGCATAGTGTCAGTAGTGTCCTTGACAACCCTGCCAACCTTGGTATCGTCTGCAAACTTGGACATTAAACTTGATATACCATCATCAATATCATTTATAAATACAGAAAACAATAATGGACCCAATACTGGACCCTGAGGGACTCCACTAATAACATTAGTCCACGATGAGCAGTGTCCATTGATTACCTCTGTATTCTCCCCCTCAACCACCCCTTTATCCATAGCAGCAATCCAATGCCACACTGCTCCAATTTGTGCAACAGTATCAAAAGCTTTTCTAAGATCCAAGTATGTAATATCAAAGTTATTCCCTGCATCCAGTTCTTTTGTGACTGCATCATAGTATCCAATCAAATTGGTCAGCAAGACTTCCCCTTAACAAAACCATGCTGTGTCCGAGCTATAACTGAAGTCTTGATGATCTTGAAGTCTAGATGATCTTGCAGTGCTTCTTTAACCAGTGCCTCCATTAATATTCCTGGAACAGAAGTTAAACTCACAGGTCTATAATTACTTGTGTCAGCCTTTGATCCTCCTTTGTGAATTGGGGTCACATTTAGCATTAGCAGAGGCATTTGATGCAAGAAAGCAAGCTTATGCAGCATCAGCCAAAAAAATTAAAGTAAAATAAATAAATAAAAAATAACCACTTCCACTTCACCCCTCTGTTCGTTCGAAATACCTGTCCAGCTGAGCCTTAAACTTATATAGGCTATCAACTTCCACGACAAGGGATGGAAGTCTGTTCCACCTACCAACGACCCGCTGGCTAAAGGCAAATTTCCGCACATCTATCCTACATCTGTCTTTCCTCAATTTGAATTTATGCCCTCTCAGGTGATTATTCTGAGAAAGAGGAAGAATCTCATCAGCATTGAGCATGCTCAAACCATTCAAGGCTTTGTACACCTCTATCAGATCACCTCGCTGGTGCCTAGTCTCCGGACACTGTAATTCGCAAAACTGAAGCCTTTCTTTGTAAGAGCACCCCTTTGTTCCATTCACTAATCTTTTTGCCCTTCTCTGTACTCGTTCCAGCAGCTCTACATCCTTCTTGAAATGAGGCCTCCAGGCCTGTATACAGTACTCTAGGTGTGGCCTGACCATTGCCTTATACAAGGGAATAATCACCTCCTTATCTCTGCTAGAATTTACACATCTCCAGCCCATGGGTACCTCCCCTGAGTCCAAGGAAGCTCTCTTAATTATGGCTAAGGGTTTGCTTACTTCCTTTGCTGCCTCCTTTAATATAACTGGATAGATTCCATCCACCCCAGGTGCCTCTCTTGTGCTTATCTTCAACAATTTCTCCTCCACTTTACTCTCAGTTATTACAAGATTCTCTAGCTTACAGCCAGAGTTGAATACACCTCTGGCATTCCCCTCGCTAAATAACTCCTCATGTGTGAATGTCGATGCAAAATATTCATTTAGTTTCTTAGCTACCTGAGCAGGATCATCAACAGTTGACCCATCGATATCAAGTGGACAAATCTGATTCATCCCCTTCCTTCTAGAGTTTACATAAGTAAAGAACTCTTTGCTGTTTTTCCTTGCATCCCTTGCCAAAGATTTCTCGTAATCTGCCTTCGCCTGCCTAACCTCTTTTGTAACTTGGTTACAGATCAACTTGTATCTATCATAGGCTTCTGTGTCACGTGTTAATTTGTGTGTATCCCATGCATTTGTCTTCTCTGCCATATGTCTCATTAGTTCATCTGACATCCATTTAGGCCTAAACCTTGAACAATATTTCTTAGTTGGTATGTAAAGCCTAGTAGCTTCCAAGATAAGTTCTTTGAATGCTTCCCATTTTGAATTTGCTGTTGGTAACATCATCAGTTGGTCCCACTGTATAGAATTTTTAAATACTGTCTCAGTCCATCGAAAGCAGTTTCGCCTTTACGAAAGCAATAACCCTTCCCTTTACCCCTAATGGTAGTTACCTCTTTGAGTGGCGCCTCCGTAGCCAGGTGGGAAGGAGCAGCAGTGCATAGCACACGCTTCTTGATTAGACCGGGGTTCGAACCCGTCGCCACCAAATATGAAGGATGCGGAAAGGTCAGGGAATGACCACCGCATATCCCGGAGCAATGTGGCCTTAGTTGCTAATGCTCCTAAAAACCAAACAACAAAACAACAAACCTCTTTGAGTAAATCCCACTTCAGCACACTGTGATCACTGCCACCTAGTGGTTCATTTATCTGCAGATTCTTCTTGGTCCTTAGCTGGCAGCTGGGGGAGGCAGTTGGCCACGCAACCAGTATGCTGCTGTAGGTGCCGCAGGGTTTCGGACTTGCTCTGTGATGTTCTTCCATACTTTACGATCCATGGCGTCAGTCCTGGCCTGGTTAAGGTCTAGACGTCGACTCTTCAAGTCATTTTCCACTTGTTTGGCCCACGTTTTCCTAGGCGTGGTCCGTTGGATGCTCCATTGGGTGGGTCGTTGTCTCCAAAGGAGTGTGGATGGTATTCTGTTCGTGCCCATTCTACATACGTGACCAAACCATCTAAGCCTTCGCTTCTGGATTTGGTCGGCAATGGTTGGTTGCTGTTGGCATCTGGCGCGGATGGTATCATTAGTGATGCGGTCACGAAGTGAGATGCCCAAAATCTGCCGCAGGCATTGCATTTGGAATACCTCAAGTTTGTTTAAATCTAGCTTGAGACAAATCCATGTTTCTGATCCGTAAAGGAGAATGGGCAGGATCAAAGTCCGGAAGAGTCGGATTTTTGTCTTTGAGGAAATGTTGGTCCTCTTCCACAGACACCATTTGAGCGAAGCGAACACAGTGGCCGCCTGTCCAATTCTGCTGTGGATTTCCATGGTGGATGCAACTTTCTTCTCCTGGACCAGCGACCCAAGGTATTTAAAGTCCTGCACTTGCTCGATCTGGACGCCTTCGAGATAGATGGTGACTTGCGACTCATATGTTGTCAGGGCCTTTGTCTTATCAGCAATGATCTTCAAACCGTATGGCCGGGCAATGTCGTAGAGGATGTCCGTGGCTTCAGAGTCGTTACCAGCAAAGATAGCACTATCATCGGCAAACATCAGGTCAGTCACATAGTGATCCTTGTCATATTGTATTCCCTGTCTGTTTCTGAATGCTTGCTTCATAATGGCGTCGACCACGATGTTGAAAAGCAACGGGGAGGCTACATCCCCTTGGTGGACACCAGTTTGGATGGTAAATTCCTCAGATAAATCGTTCTGGATGCGCACCTGGCTGGTTAAACCATTGTATGCAGTTTGGAGGAGTGTGATGACTTTTCGAGGTACATGTTCGACCTCTAGTAGTTTCCATAAGGCAGGCCGATGGACACAGTCGAAAGCAGACTTAAAGTCAATGAAAACAATGACGGTTCGCTGTCCACACCGGATCCTCTCCTCCATCAGCTGACAGATGGCAAAGATTTGATCACAGCATCCTCGCCCGGGTCTAAATCCCGCCTGTTCTTCTCGACTGGTTTGCTCGCGATGTTTTTGCAGCCTTGACTGGATGATCTTCATAAAGACCTTTCCGATGATGGAAAGGAGGCCGATGCCACGGTAGTTCTTGCAATCCCGGTTATCACCTTTCTTGTGGATCGGTACAATAATGGCTTTCCTCCATGTTAGCGGAATTTGTTCAGTGCACCAGATGGTTTTGAGCAGTGAGTGTAGTCAGCGGAGCAGTACATCTCCCCCAGCTTTGATCGCTTCTGTGGTGACTTGGTCCACTCCTGATGCCCTGCCATTCTTTAGGGATTGTATGGCTGCTTTCACTGCTTCTACTGTAGGCTCAACATCGTCCATGGAGACTTCAGGGGGATCAATTGATAGTGCGGCTTCTGGCGGTCCCTGAGGTGGGTTGTGATTATACAATGCTTTGAAGAATTCATTCCACCGTTGCAAGCGTTCTGACGGTGATCGCACGAAGGTCCCATCAGCATTCTTGATGTTGTCACTAGTCAATTTGGTCTTTCCACTCAGACATCTGAGGGTGCGGTAGAGAGTTCGGTACTCATTCTTGGATGCCGCCACTTCAAGATTGTCTGCCACTTGGTTCCAGTATGCTTCTCTTTCCTCTGTCAGACTTCTCGGTTTAGCTGCCGGTACCGTTCAAAGTCAACCAACTTTGCCTGCTTTCGTTTGTCCACGAGGTCGAGGCACTCGTCTGATATCCATGGTTGCGTTCGACATCGGGCAGGTGGGCATAGGGGCTTAGCACATACCAGGATGGCATCAGAGATCTGCATTTCATTTATATCCTTGGGCACGGCTAGCGTCTCGAAGCGGTTGGATAGGCCGATCTGATATGCCCCTTTGTTGGCAGTATTCATTAGCTGCCTCCAGTCCAGCTTGGCTGACCGAGATGACCTTTTTGCATGCCGTAATTTGAGCTGCACCCTTAGCCCGGATGGGGTAGTGATCAGATCCGCAATCAGGTCCCCTAATGGCACGAATGTCCATGAGTGATGAGCGAAATCGGGCGTTGATCAGAATGTAGTCCAGGATTGCTGAGTCCTTGCCAGATGGATTTCGCCATGTAAGTCGATGTTTTTGAGGGTACTGGAACTGACTGTTTCCGATGATCAGGTTGTTAGATGCGGCAAAGGACAACAAATGTAGTCCATTGTCATTGATCTTCCCATGGCCAAACTTGCCCATTGTTGTTTCCCAACCAGATCTGTCCACGCCAATGTGGGCATTAAAGTCCCCTGCGAGGATGATCACTTCTGTCTGTGGAATTGAATCCAGCGTATGTTGGAGCTGGTTGTAGAAGTCATTCTTGGTCGGGTCCAGGCTAGTCTCAGTTGGTGCATAGGCAGAGATAATATGGGTCTTGATGGTGCCCTTGACAGTAAGGACTGCCAGGCGGTCCGATATTGGTTGGAAAGCGATCACACTACTGGTGGCCTGAACATTGACCATAAAGCCCACTCCTGCTTCTCGTTTCTCACCACCAGAGTAGAATAGCATAACCGCTTCGTTAGGTGCTGGTGGTTGGATGATCATCGTTCCAGACCCAGTGAGCCTTAATTCGGATAATGCCGCGATTGATACCTTGCACCTAAGTAATTCTTGGGCAATGATTTCCTTTTTTTCAACGTGGTGCTCCGTTCGAACATTCCATTCGCCAGTGTTAATTGCCCTTTTCGGCGTAGTAAGCTTATTGCTATGGCCAGTGGTCCACTTTACACCAGCACCATGGGTCCCCAGTGCTGGCACATCGGCTACCCCCAGATGCAGTAACATTGCAGATTCTTAATGCATGAAGAATCACTTCTGATAATCAAATCAAGAGTGTTACTCCCTCTAGTTTCCTCCCGAACATGCTGATGTAGAAAACAATCATCCAATAAATCCACAAAAGCCTTGCTAGTGTGTGAGTGACCAGCCCCCAAATTCCAGTCAATATCTGGGAAATTAAAATCTCCCATTATAAGGCTCTGATTTACTGGCCCACTCTATTTCCCTGTACAGTTTCTTATTATACTCATCAGAGTCATTAGGCCTATAGCACACTCCTACTCCCAATTTTGATCTCCCATTGGTTATGTCGCACCAAACTGACTCGACACTGCACTGTCCAGCGATGTCGACTGGCTTCACTTCCTTGGATTTTATGTATTTCTTAACTAATAACATAACCCCTCCTTCCTTTCTGTACACATTGTACTCCCCAAATTCCAGTTCTGCATTCCTTATATCTGTGTGACACCACGTCTCTGAAATCTCAACAATATCTGCCTTTGATGTTTTGAGTAATACCTCAAATTCGTTTATTTACTAAACTCCTAGCATTGGTGTACACGTAAGTATACATGAACTTTTTCTTTTTCTTAGCTACCCTAACACAACCCATGTGTTTACTTGTACCCCAATGATTCCCAGTAGTCTCTGAAATATCCTGCATCTTATTTTCCAAGCTGCTGCTCATTCCAAGAATGAGCAAAATTCCAAGTGCAAGAATCACTTTCACCTCTGCCAGTGGCTATGTTAATCTGTTAGTCCTTGTAACCCCCCAATCTGGCAGTTTTCCGACCCACCTAACACTGCCTCGATAGCATCAGCAAACATTCTTGCACCCTTTCTATTTAAGTGTATCCCATCCCTGTAGAAGCAGTCTCTCCTGTTAACAAGTACAGACTTAAATTTTGAAATAAAATAATTATTATTAGTAGTAAATGATTGAAGGAAGCAAAGTTTAACAGCATCAGCAAAAAAAAAAAAAAACTATCCATATCACCTGCCCATCTCTCCCCAATAATTTGTGTAATTTTTCCTTAAGCTACTTGCTTCCATAGCATCAGATAGAAGTTTGTACCAACAATCAAGTGCTCTTTTACTGAAATCTACTGAAATTTGTCCATCTCTCTCTCGCTCCAACTCTTTTTCCAATTTAAATTTGTTCCATTACGTGTGTGCCATTTGAGGAGTAAGAATGCCATCAGCATTTTGTTTACTCAGTCCATTTAAGGCTTAAACATTTCAATCAGGTTTCCTTGCAGCTGCATCCATCAGTCAGTTTTTATGCACATGTAGATTTCAAAAATAATTCTTAAAATTTCACATCACGGTTTTTGCATATACAGATGCTTTGTGTTTACCAATAATGTTTATCTTACTACAATTTATGGAAGTAGATACACTGATTTTCTTATTTTACATGCAAATAATAGTGTTTATAGCTGGCAGTAATGTTGGAAAGGTGGTTCAACCTTGTCTTGTCTATTTCCAACCTTTCTCTCTCTTATAGTAATGGAAGACAGTTGAAGTGTGAATACATGTGCAGTTTCTCTATATACCTATTGCATATTGTTCTTCTGTGCATTCATTAATTTTATTTTTTATTTTGCATAACATTATATTGTTAAAATGTTTAAGCAGAAAGAAGTATTTGAAGAAATTGTTGGGAGACAATTTCTGCTACACGTGTGGATGGCTTACAACAAAAACGCAGTGGAAGAAAATGCATGTTATTAATAAATGTGTATATTCTTTGTACTTCTGTTGCAAAATTGGTGATCATATCTTGATCGCTAGCTGTGTGTTGTATTAACTGGACCACAAATCTGAGGATGTGACATAAATTAAAATTATGCATTTTACTGTTCTACAGGATAGTGAAACTGTGCAGCCATATTGACAATTGCCATTCCTGCATGACAAAAACGCTGCACTCTTATATGGTGAAAATTTGTAAAATTCATTATCTCCAAACTCGTTACACCGTGGGCATTTTTTTATTATTATTAATAGGTACTGTCAAATGATGCAAGGAAGCAAGCTTATATGGCATCAAAAAAAAAAAATGTTCTATCTCATTTGTTCATCTTTAACGATATGTCTAATTCTTTGTCAAATTTATTAGTCACTTGCTGAAAGCATATTTTTGCATATATATCTGCAGCCATCCTTTTTCAGTTTGTCGCCTTGTGTGCATTGCCTGAGAAATATTTTTTTTTTTGTATTAATTTCCAAAAACAGCAATTTACATATGCAAGGCATATGTAATTATTTACATATGCCTTGCATATGTAAATAATTGCATGGATATTAATAAGTAATGAAAATAAAATAAAGAAATATAGGTTCTACATTGGATCTAGTACATAGAAGACATAATAAAGATTAAATTTTTTTTTAGTCTCTGTTCTAGTATAATACAGTCATGATAGAACAAATCTCTCTGTAGATTTTCAAATCATCAGCATAGGTGAGTAATTTAAAATTAGAATTTCTTGAAACATTCCTGATATCATTTTAAAAAATACTGAATAGTAGAGGACCTTGTGGCACACTCCTTTGAATGGGAAAGAAGGAAGAGTACTTACCTCCACAGATAACTGTGCTTTGTCTGTTAGTAAAAAAAAAAATTCCATTAGAAGATATACTTTGCCGACCACCACCCCCACATAATTCAGCTTGGAACAGATTAGTGCATGGTGGGTGGTCTCAAAAGCTTTCTTGATCAAAATATATATCTATCTGATTATTTCTGTGAAGTACCTTATTAATATCAAATTGCAGAGAAACAAGATTATTTACAGTGAATCTCCCAGGAAACCATGATGGACAGATCTAATTTTGTCAGTTGTAAGTTATCTTAACTAGGTGTATATTTATTAGCATTAGTAGTGACATGCGATGCAAGAAACCAAGTTTATACAGCATTAGCCAAAGAGGGTGAAAAAAGAACTTCCCATTTCACGTATCCATTCACTCTAAAAGTTTGTCCAGTTCTTGAATTTATTTAAGGTATCAACTTCCACAATGACAGATGAAAGGTTGTTCCTGCAATCAACCACCTATTAGCTAAAGGCAAATTTCCAACATCTATTCTACAACTATCTGTCCTCAATTTGAATTAATGCCTCCTCAAGTGCATAATCTGAGCAAGAGGAAGAATCACATAAGCATTGAGCCTGCTCAAACCATTCAAAGCTTTATACACCTCAATCAGACCACCTTGCATGCCTTTCTTGATAAGAGCACCCCTTTTTACCCCTCACCAATCTCTGTGCCCTTCTCTGTACTTGTTCTAACAACTTTTCATCCTTTCTAATATGAAGCCTCCACACCAGTGCTCAATACTCAAGGTGTGACCTGACCATTGCCTTATACAAAGAAATAATAATCTCCTTATCCTTGCTAGCAAAATTACTGTGTCATTAACAAAACTCCATGAGCTGTCTTGGCAGCCTGTATGCACTGCTCAGAACTTTACATCTGACTGTACAATTACCCCCAGGTCTTTTTCATTCTCTGCTACTGAGTGTATTGCATTTTCACTCTCTGCTACTGAGTGTTGGTACTTTACAATGCGGTTACTGCTACTCATATACAGTACTTTGCATTTGTCAATGTTAAACTTCAGTTGCCACTGCTCACCCCATCTGCCTAACTTTTCTAGATCCTATTGCAGTAGCATACTGTCATTAATAACCCTGCCAACCTATCTATCATCTACAAGCTTTGACATTAAGCCTGATATACCTTCATCAATATCATTGATAAATATAGAAAACAACAATGGGCCCAACACCCTGAGGAACCCCATTAATAACATTAGTCCACAAAGAGCAGCATCCATTGATTACCACTCTTCTCCCACTCAACCATCCCTTTATCTATAGTAGCAGCTTTCTCTTAATGCCATACTGCTCCAATTTGTACAGAAGTCTTTTGTGTGAAACAGTATCAAAAGCTTTCCTGAAATCCCAGTAAAAAAAATGGTGAACTGCAGCCATTATCCATCCACTGCAGGATGGAAGCCTCCTCAGTGATTCATGTTGAGAGAAATAGACCAAAATCTGCCACGCTGGTCCAGTGCAGGTTGGAAGATCCACTGCAGTCAGGTGCTTGAACCCTGGTCTACTTAGTGTGCTGCTGCTGCAGCACTCTCGCTCCTGACTACTCAGCTACAGAGGCCAGGTAAGCCAAGTATATGATATCAAAATTAATTTTTTGCGGCCCGTTCCTTTGTGACTGCATCATATTATCCAATCATCTTGGTCGGACAAGATTTCCTCTTAACAAACCAATGCTGTGTCTGAACTATAATTTCGGTGTTGTCTAGATGATTCTGCATTGCTTCTTTAACCAGTGACTCCATTGTTTTCCTTGGAATAGAAGTTAAACTACCACTTCTTATTTACTCATGTTGACCTTTGATCCCCCTTTGTGAATTGGTGATACATTTGCACATCTCCAGTCTATGCAAATGTCCCCTGAATCCAAGGATTCTCTCATAATTATGGCTAAGAGTTTGCTTACTTTCTTTGCTGCCTCCTTTGCTATAACTTGATTAATCCCAGCTGCCTTTCTGATGTTTAACTTCAATAATTTCTCCTCCACTTTTCTCTGTTATTACAAAATCGTTTTGCTCCCTGTTAAAATTTGATTTACTTCTGTCATTCCCCTCTTTGAATAACTTCTTATGTGAATGTAGATGCAAAATACTCATTCAGTTTGTCAGCTACCTGAGCAGGATCATCAACAGTTGTACCGTTGATATCATGTGGACCAATCTGATTTATCCCCTTCCTTCTCTAGAGTTTATATTAGTAAAAGCTTTGCTGTTTTTCTTTGTATCCTGTGCTAAAGATTTTTCGTAACCTTCCTTTTCGTAACCTTCAATAATCTTTTCCAACATATCACAAAATTTCTCTGCAGCTGCAGAATTGGCACTGGCGCCTTCACATACTATAATGTTTTGGAAACCAGTATGATGCTTGAACCTATTAAACCACCCATTGCTTGCCACAAACTTGGCTTGGGGGTTTGCCGTACTTGCCCTTAATATCTTCATAAGTACTTCTTGCTTTTGCTTGAATGGCCATTGGATTCAGGGGCACTTGCTTCTGAATCTGATTTTCCATCCATATTATTAATAGCTGTTCCATCTTCGATATAGCACCTGAACATTGTTGATCTTAGGTGCGTTGATTTCTCTTTGACATGTTCTTTTATATGTGCACTGTCCTTTAAAATAGTATTCACTGTTATTGATTTTCATCTTCATTTCTAAATCAATTTTGTTTAGTTTTCTGGCACTGCCAGCACTTTGACTTTCCATTGGTCCCTTTCCCTTCATCATTGTAATGTGTAAATAGGAATGAAGAGAAGTTTCTGAAAATTTGTGTTTTATATGATTGAAGATTTCAGTGAAGAGGAACAGATTTCACCATAATACTGTAACATAAAAACCCACAGAATTCCAGTTATTGGGATTATTGCAAATGCAATAAGATCAAGTTTACTACCCGTTTATAACAGATTGCACTAACAGAAAGGCCCAATAAACCGGAAAGTGCAAAAATTGTCTTTGTTTTTGGGTCATGACCTCCAGAAACATGCTTTAGAAAAATATCACAAAGGCTTTGATTCTTATAACGGGAACATATCATAACGATGAGAGGGTAGTGCAATTTCCATTATAAATATGACCTTTTAGAGAGAGATAAATAGCTTAGTAACATAGAGAAAATTTTCAACTTCCAAGGACTTGGAACGAATTACAAAGAAAAAAAAAAACCATATGTTATTAGATTCACATTACGATATTTTCACAATACCTCCATTTATCCCTACAGATGCAAAATGCGTTTCCACGATTTTTTTTCAGTTTGCACTGGCTGGCAAAAACTTACATAAAGTCGAATTTCTGTAAGTCGAATATTACGTAAGTTGTGGAGTTCCTGTATATACAATTAAATATGTTATGGGAGCAATCTGTGGGTGGAAGTACAGTATATTGGAATAAAAAAAATTGTGATGAAAAAAAATTAACAGTGTAACCTTTTACACAATAAATGACTTTTTTTTTTTTCCTTTTAAACACAACAAACCATTGGGCTACTTGCTTTTCTTTAGGCAGCATGTTTAAGAACAAGTGCACCTAAATAAAATGGATATAATGGACATGGAAGCTGTCACTAGCCATTTGGAGTACTTGAAATTGAAAGGAAGGTTCATCATGTGGGCAAGTAGCCATCTGTAGAACTAAGTTAGTTTGGCAGTGCTCAGCTTGTTTTTCTGGATTTACCATCGTTTTAAAAATAGCTGGGTAATGGGTGGTGCTGAATAATGGATTGCTGGAACTTGTGTTCAACCGTGCAGGATGTAACAGGTAACAAGGAATGGTTTGGTTACACAAAGCCTTCCATTTATGCATGTAGCATCAGTAAGGACTAGGGCTTGCAAACCGGTTAAATCCGGTTTTCATATTGAGTTGTTAAAACCGAAACCGAGCTTCTAAAACCGGATTCAAATATTTTTTTAGTTAGCCCTCGAATATAGTTTTTTGTTACGCACATTTTCTTTTGCTTGTTCGTTTGTCTGGATTGTTCAACTGCATTATGTTTAAAACATGTTTTTTCTTTTATTTTAGTTTATTTTAAGTACAAATCTCGTGGGCAAGTGGCCCAAATCTAAGAAGGGTACCTTTTATCTTCCCACCTGTACATGGCAAGATGCAGGTGTACTCATTTACGACTGAGTGAGTCATAGTGATAGCGTAAAAGAAAATGCTCAACATTTCTCCGTTCCATCTATCTTGTTCGCCAGGCAAGTTATGGAAAGCGCCTTATTGATGGTTACCCACTAGAAACAGATTCGCTGAATATTGCATCAAATTTCAATCATAGAAAGTTTTTTTTGCTTCTTTATTCCTATTAAATTTGCGGACAGATGTTCTCCAAAAAGCAGCTTCACCAAATTTAGCTTTTATGTAATTTTGAAAATACAATAGATTTGATTGGGGGAAAAAAATTGCAAGTAAATAAATAAAAAATTTCTTTCGTGAAAATTTTGAAACTTGCCTCGTTTAGACTCTTCATTCAGTGCTTGCGGGAGTGACACATAGTATTGTGCCTTTGTTATCTTTAATATTTTTATTTAAAATTGTCGGTGATATAAATTCCTACTAAGTAATATTTATTACTCTTAATATGTCTAAGATGAAATCAAATGTATGGAATTATTTTGCTCGAAAAAGCAAAGATGAAGTACAATGTTCGAAATGTCAGAAGATAATGAAGTCGTCTGGAATATCTACATCATCTTTGATGTTGCATTTAAAGAAAATGCATCCGATTGACATTAAACAAGATAACAGTGAACCTCCCATAAAAATGGTAAGAACATTAGAAAAGTTTATCGTTAAAAAATCTATGGAAGAAGAGATTTCAGAATTAGCTGCTTTAGATGGATTTTCTTTTAATTCAGTTGCTAAGAGTGAGTTTATACAATCAAGCCTTCACCTTCAGAGAAATAAATATGATAAATTACCACCAGCCTCAGTGAATGGAATTAAAAATATGGCTCTGAATTATTATAAAACTAAGAAAGAACTCATTCAGCATTTCAAAAATTCATTGGTTTTGGGTGCAGGGTATTCATTGACTCTAGACGAATATATGTCTATACAAAATAAAAGGTATATGAATATAAATGTGCATTCAAAAGACAATCATTGGTCGTTAGGTCTTATTGAGATTAATGGTTCACTTGATAGCAGAAGAACTGAACAAATTGTGAATGGACACTTGAAGGAATTTGGTTTGAACTTGGATGAGATATTGTTGCATGCACCACCGATGGAGCAGCATTGACGATGAAGTTTGGCAAGCAAATTACACCTAATCATCAACAATATATAGCCCATTGTATACATCTGTCAGTTATAGATGTACTTTATGAAAAAGCAATCAATTATGGTGCCATAGTCTGAGTCTCCTAAAGACAATGAAGAAAATGAAAATAATGAAGAAAGTAGTGATGATGAAGAAAGACAGCAAGGCATACTTTATCAAACCGACTTTACCAATGAGCTCATTTATCTCTTCAATCCAATGGCCAATATTGCACAGACTATTAACAAAGTCAGAAAAATTTGCAAGCTTTTTCGAAAATCGCCTACCAAAAATGACATATTACAAAATTTTGTTAAAGCAAAATTTAATGGGAAAGAATATAAACTTATATTAGATTGCAAGACTAGATGGGATAGCACATTCTATATGATTGAGAGATTTTTGAAATTGAAAAATTGTATTCCAAATGCTCTGTGCAGTACTGTCAACTGAAGCTGTGTCTGACGGTGACTGGAAAACACTTGAATTGCTACGTGAAACTTTGCAACCAGTTGAAATGATTCTGAAGGCTATAACCTCAGAAGATACAGACTTACTTAAAACAGTCTTCAGACTTTTAGATTTAGACTATTTTAGATTTAGATTTTTTTAGATACAGACTTACTTAAAACAGTCTTACTTAAAACAGTCTTCAATAGAATTTCTGCTTGCTAAGCTTGATACAGCAGAAAACCCGTTTACTTTAAAGTTTCACCAAAGCCTTTTGCAGCGTTACAATGCAAGACGAAATTGCCAAACTGTGGCTTTGCTGAGCTATTTACACAACCCCAAAAGTTTAGGAAAGAAGATTCAGGTTCAAGAACTTTTGATTTTCCAAGTAAGCAAGTTTTGAAAAAGCATGCTGAAGAGATTTATCAGAGATTATTTGCAAAACATTCCGAAGGAGTCTTAGTGTTGAACAAAATAAACGAACTGTTCTTTTAGAAGAAAACAGACTTGTCTAGTTCCGATGTTGGAGATACACTCATGCGAGAGTATGATAGTGTAATAAAGAGATTAACTGAAGGGCCTTCAAAATATCAGAGTGAATTGGAAATCAGCAAAGAATTTAAAATTTTGGAGGCAACTAGCAGTAGAAGTGAAAAGCTGGAGAAAGTTTATAGAGCACTGCTGACCATTAAACGAACAAGTGTCCAATGTTAGGTAATGATTTTACCTAACTCTTTTGCTGCTTCTGACGTTCCCAAATAGTATTAATAGGTGACAGAGTGGTCTCTGTTAGCAAATGTATGCCAGCTTGTGTGTTATGACAGAATAAAGGTTATATGTATCTTTAACCACCATTGTTGTAAAGATTGTGGGATTTTATTTGAGTGGCTGCTTTTAACCTGATCATAATGATAATTGATATTGTAATTTATGTTTATAGGTAACTTTTGCTACATGCACACATTTTAAGCCTTTACATGCTTAAAATGTGTGCATGTATCAAAAGTATATTTTCTATACATATTAAATACTAAAACTGCCATTGCTTAAAAATTACTTTTGTAGTGCCAAATAGTACTGAAGTCTAGCATTCATATTTGAACACTTCAATGACGGAAATTCACAGTTTTGGAATTGACCCTATAACTTGCCATGCTTGGAATAAAGATCGAACACGTAAGTTTTACCTACTTTTGGTATAGCATATGTTTTATCATTGGTATTGCCATTATGTGTTAACTCTGTTCTCCAAAGATACAATTATATGAGATATTAAAGTCATAACAGCAGTATTATACGCTACGACTACAGCTCTGGGAGCTTGCTGTTGGATAATAATACCATTTGAATGAGAGTAATGGGCATTTCACAGCTATCTAGTGTAAATGGCATTTTACTTGTTCTTGTGAGTTGCCCACAACAGTTGGTTGTGGTTGGAATTTCTTGCAGATGTGAAGAAGAAACATTTTATGGTCAGTAGAAAAACAAAAGGATTCATTGAAAAATTAGAGTGCTATGTGATGTTAAATCTTTGTTTTTCATATTGCACTAAGTAAAAAATTCTGAAGTGAACTTGGGGGGTGCACAAATCATTTCTTCTATCAAAATTTCATTTTAATGAATATTGTTAAATTTTTTTCAAAGGATTTGTTTGTATAAATAAATAATGCACTTTTCTAATACATTTAAGTAGTAATTTTTGCTTCTTTATTTTACTTATATAGATTTCACAATTAATAAATAAAATGGATAAAATAATGCTATTGAAGAAAAAATTGTTGTTTATAGAATATCATTTTGAAAGAATATTTTATTTACAAAAAAATACACATATTCAGAAATATGGTATAGTAGATACAACTTATTTTTCGCATGTTAACACGTTGACTTCCACGTCAGCCGTACATGGCTGACACATACTGTTTTAGTCGGAATTGCGTTAGCTGTATAGTGCTGGCGATTGATGGGAATTTACATTATTTTTGAAAAGTGTGGCCCCGGGTGATACATCTGATGAAATTTGCATGGTGCTATGAGAAAAAATAAGCAGTAACTGCTGGTTATTGAAAAATTATTTATTATGTGAATTTTACAATTACAAAATTATGTAGATTTATGCTGTTGACCAAACCCCTCTAAATACATGAAAGGCTGATTAAAGTCTGGGCAATAAGTAGAAAATCTTTTCCCACTCTTTCTTAACAGCAGATCTTCCTTCAGACTCTTTCTATTTTGCACAATATAAAACACATTCTTCTAAGTTTCCTATTATTTGCGTCGAATTTTATAGTTAATATATGAATATTGCCGATTTTTGGCTTTTCACATTTCTTTTTTTGTGCTATATTTAGTAACTATCGCTTCCCAAAAGCTTCTTATTTTTATATTTTTTCATGTGACACTCTTGTACACCACAGGCATTGACAAGTGATATACCAAGTATATACTGTATTGCTAATTTGTGGTACCACTTTATCCCCTTTCTTATTGTTATGCCATATTAACCCATTTGGTCTGACAGATCAATGCTTGCTTTTCCTTTATTATATGCTAGAATTGGAAGTGGTTTGTGTTTGGCTTCTTTTCATTTTCTTTTATTGGTGGAGGGTTCATCAACGATTTCTGGAACATGCTTTGTTGTCAATAGTCTCACATCGCAAGCATCTCGCCACTTTTATTTTGCCATTTGTTTCAGTTGCTTCAATCTCAGGTTCTTCAGTGTTTTCAATTTGCTCATCACTGTTTTCTTCCGTCACCCAGTGTTGAAGCACTTCTTCAATATTTTCCGGTATTTCAGTATCTCCTCCTTTGTTTGATGAAATATCCCAGTCAGGATTTTTTACTGAATCATGAGTCAAAATCTTGTTTTTTGTCTTCAGAGTTTTTAGTAGTTTCTTGCAGTACTAAGAGTTTTTAGTACTAAGAGTTTTTTAGTAGTTTCTTGCAGTTCCTCTTTAGTAATTTTCTTTTAGCCATTGCTTTTTAAATTTTTTTTTTTACAACACTTTTACAAACTTGCAAAAAAACATACAATACAATATAATGGATAATACAGTGCACTACTACCCTATTTTTAATGAACTTGTTTTGACTTTAACAATACTGAAAAACTTATTTCGATAAATTTATTGCACAGCGTGCATATTTTAACAAGTTTGCAATTTCAAACAAGTTCCAATCGCAGTGTACCTAATATGGTCACACAAACGGCTGACATGGCTTCTCAAGAAATAAAGTAACTTACTGAGCCATGTCAACCACATGTGACACAAAAAGGTTTTGTTTTGAGATTTTAAGTGAAAAAACAACATTTTAAAATATTTATTTTAGAATTACTAAGCAAATTATTTACTAAATAATTTTTGGCCTTGAGGGTAAATATTTCTTAAACTAACATGGCAGTCAACATGTTAGTTTAGTTTAAATTTCAACCCCCCCCCCCCCCCCGTATTAATATGGAAATTCAGTTTACTGGAATCAAATATGTGGATACCACAGGGGAAAAAAAAAGGAAAAAGCAAATCATTCAAAAATCTAGAAATCATAAGTAAAAGCATGTGATAATTTTTACTGCATTTTTTTTAACTTCAATTTTTTATTCAAGCAGGTACATGTGGGCTAAGTAGTGCATTCATAATTTGGTAGTTTTCCTTTCATTGTAAATGAATGCATTTTATGCATGGTGGTTGTTGAAAATTATTTGTTGTACTGAATTTTTTACCAAAACTATTTCTGTTATGATATGTGGAAGACATGCAATTTAAATTCTAAACATGGAAATGAACCCTCAAACTCATTTAAATCGTTTGATTAATTTAGTTTAATGAAATTTATGGGTCACACAAAGAGATATTCCTCAAACTAAATTGATTCTAGCACATGATAGTCAACATTTTTCAAGATATGACAGTGAGGTTCAGATGAGTAAAGATTTAACTAGGATGCCTAGTTATATGCAACATGAGTTGCATAGAATAGTTTCTCGTACAGTTATCCTTCTACTGATCTCACCATTTGAGTTGCCTGGCTTTGGACCCTTTCAAGAAGCTCTCTTTTTTTCAGATGAAGTCCCTGTACTTGAATACAGTATTCCAAATGTGGTCTTACAATTGCCTTATACAGTAGGATTATGAACACACACACACACACACACACACACACACACACACACACACACACACACACACACACAGGCTATTTGAATTAAAAGTCACCAGTGCCTCTGTCTTATTTTTAGATTATTTGTTGTTTGGATAATTTTGTCATATTTGGACTAAAATATTTGAATTTCATGTTAAAATTGGATTATGGTTATGTTTTGATTTATAAATTTGAATTTTGCCATATCAACTGCTTTTTTATTTAATTAAGTTTTTTTCCCATTCTCAGTTTAGTCTAAAAAAAACGATTGATGTACTTATGAAATGAACATTAATCAATTTTTATTTGGGAGGGGGGGGGGACTTAAACACAATGGTCATAGCATGAAGAGACATGATGCAAATTGCCTTCTGCACCTAGCTGTTTCACATAGCTATATGTGCAGACTGAAGAGGAAGCATTACATACATCCTTTTTGTTAGTATTTTATTTCCCCCTTAAATATGATCTGATTCGGCTGTTTTAAAGTACATTAATGAAATTTTAAGACTAAACCATGGATGGAGAACTACTTTTTTCAATACTTTAACTTAAAACAAATAGCCTAAACTTAAAAATAAGAATGGGAATTTGTGGTGCCTTTAAATTAAAACATGTTTTCTGTATAACATGTACATAGAAAACAAAAAAAAAAATAAGGATTTTGATTTAATAACTCAAAATTCAAAGAAGCTGTGGTTCAATATGCTACTAAAGTTGATGTGCCAAAAATAAATAAATAAAAACATGCGTTCAGCTAGTCCTTGTGTGTGTAAATAAAATGTAAAAGTTTTTTTTTTTTTTTTTATTTTCCAGATCATATATATATATATATCTTTTTTTTTTTAATGTTTGGAAGTGTTTTGTTCATAAATCATTTTTTTTTTCCATTACAGAAGTAGTATTATCACCTAACAGTAATGAAGTTCGGGTGTACAGAAAAGAAGGAGACAGATGGATATGCAAAGATATTTTATCACAGCATGATCTTAGAGTTACAAGTATTGACTGGGCTCCTAATACAAACCGAATTGTGACATGTTCTGCAGTATGTATATTATTTATACCATAAAATTTAATGTATTTAATTTTTTTTTTGCAAACAGCCTCAAGTTTTGTGACTGTTCTTATATATATTAAGTAGTCAGCACTTCTAATATTAGTAAAAAATTCACCTCCCAATCTGCTTGATTTAATGCATTAAGATGAAGTGGAAGAAAGAAAGAACCCCCCTTCCCCAAAGGTGTGCCTTTATGTGGAGGGGATACTGATGTTTGCATAAAGAGAATGTTAGCAAAAATAAAATAATTAAAATGTAAAAAAAAATTTCATTGTTTTTATTATTATTTTTTTTGCATTTTTGCAATACAGTGATGCCATAGCATCCTCCATATTTATATATATAAATCAGAACAAACCTGAAAATTTTATCCAAAGTTTGTGCATAAACTAACCTCATCACAAGCAAAAAAAAGAATAGCACTGTAATGGCTACGAACAAAATCTTACTTTATTGACTGCTTAAGAATGACAGCCCATATGTGTTATGTCACAGTACTTGGGTGTTTTTTTAATGCTTATGTGCTTAATGGCACATCACTTGCAGTGCTTTTTAACTGATTATATATGTAAAGGACATCATTTAATATCTATATATGTCATATTGGAGGCTTGAAGTGGTGGAACACATGTTTAGTCTCTAGAGCTAAGTTCCGGTCAACCCTTCCCTATCTCTTCCATCATGCAGTATGATTGATGACTTTTGAGGTTATGGTGAACGTCGTGGCGAGATCCAATATTCCTTACATTTCGAGGGTACAGCTCTAAAACGATGTTCGCAGGCCGGCCGCTAGTTAGTATACCGGACTGAACCTATTGGTAACTCTCTAGGAAGCTTCCGGATCAGCTAGTGTATAATCTTGCTACCTCTACTCTGCCAGATAGTGACTGGAGGGAGTCAGAGTAGCGTGTATGCGGGGAGCATTGTCAAGGCCACGTTATGTCAAGGATCTGGGTATATTCTTACCACATGTACGCCATATCCATAAATTTCATTACTTCATACAGCATGTCCCACCTACTTTTTCTTACTATTGAATACACCACGAATTGTCAAACTAATAGAGCAAGCTTATCTGCAAAAAGATCTAAACCTCCCAAGGACTTCCTAATTCATTTCACAAATATACGTGGTCTCAATTCTAATCTCAACGATGTCCATTTCCACTTGCAGTCTGCCAAACCCCATGTACTTTTTCTGACAGAATCTCAGTTATCGGTTGATTCAACTACTGCTCATCTCAGATGCCCAAATTATTCGCTGTATGATTCCTTTCGCCTCAAAGGTGGTACTTGTACATATGTCCGTTCTGATATTCCCTGTCAGAGACTTGGCAATTTGGAATCTCCTCTCTTTGATCTTTTCTGGCTTAAAATCTCTCTACCACATTGTGTCAAATTCATCTGTTGTCTCTACCGTTCTCCCAACTCCACTAATCATTCGGAACTCTTTGACTTCGTCTCTTTGCAACGTGACTTTCTCCAGTCCAACTTTCCTAACAGTGAGGTAATTTTCCTTGGTGATTTTAATGTTCACAACTTCAGCTGGCTTCAGTTTTCTAGTCACACCGACCCAGCAGGTCGAGATGCTGAGGGTTTTGCAATTACTAATGACCTAGCACAGATTGTTCATTTTCCTACAAGAATAGTGTAAAATCCTAATCATACAGCCGATATGCTTGATCTTTTTCTCACAAACAACCCTTCTAAGTACACGGTCGAAGTGAGAGGTCCTTTAGGCACTTCAGATCACAACTTGGTGATTGTCTCTTCTGCAATGGAACCTTTATCTCATGGCTATTCCCAACCACGTGTTGTTTGGCATTACAAGAATGCAAAATGGGATGACCTGCGAGACTTCTTTTCCTTGGTGGGATTACTGTTTCAAAACTTCTGATGTCAACGTTTGCTCAGATCGTGTCAGTGAAATTATTCTTGCAGGAATGGAATCCCTTATCCCACACTCCACTTTAAAATCTCGTCCTTTATCTAAATCTTGGTTTTCCAATAAATGTGCTAAGGCTGTCCAAGAGAAGAATGTTGCATATCGTAATTGGCTTGTTTCTAATTCTTCAGTTTCATTTTCTGCCTGCACCAAAGTTCGCAACAGTTGTAAAGCAGTTATTAATCAGTTCAAACTAGAGTTTGAACAGGCTAAGAGTAGAAAACTTGCTTCTTGCCCTAATGGTAGCCGAGCATTCTGGTCTCTTGCCAAAGCTATTGGCTGCAACTTTTGCCCATCTTTGCTCCCACCTCTGTCCAAACCAGATGGTTCTGTTGCCACTTCAGCCAAGGACAAAGCTGACCTGTTAGCATCCCATTTTTTCCTTTAACTCATGTATTAATGATCTTGGTAAAACACCTCCCACCATTCCCAACACGCTCCATTCAATGCCTCCTGTGGTCTTCCGTCAAAAGAATATCAGAAGGATTTTAATGAACCTTGATGCTAAGAAAGCTCCAATTCCTGATGGTATTTCTCCACTTGTTCTCAAAACCTGTGCTCCTGAACTTACTCCTATTCTTTGCCGCCTTTTTTCACTTTCTTATTCCAAAGGTGTTTTTCCTTCTGCTTGGAAATTTGCTCATATCCAGCCAGTTCCTAAAAAGGGTGAGAAATCCCTCCCATCCAATTATCGTCCCATTGCAATTACTTCTACTCTTTCTAAAGTAATGGAGAAATCAATTAACCGCCAACTCTTAAACTACCTAGAAACCTTCCGTCTGATCAATGATCGCCAGTATGGATTTCGTCAGTGTCGATCCACTGGAGATATTCTGGCTTATGTTACCCATTTATGGACTAATTCAATGGAAAGGTTCGGTGAAACACAAGTAGTTGCTCTTGACATCTCAAAGGCTTTTGAACGTGTTTGGCATAAAGGTCTTCTAAACAAGCTTACATCTTATGGTTCGCCAACTGTTTTTAGTAATTGGTTATCCAGTTTTCTCTCTGATCGCTCACTGAGGGTGATGGTCGATGGCTCTCTGTCTTCTAACTTCTCCACTAATGCCGGTGTCCCCCAAAGGTTCAGTTCTTTCCCCTACTCTTTAACTCTCGTATATCAATGACCTTCTTCCATTGACTGGAAATCCTATCCATAGTTTTGCCGATGATAGCACATTGCATTCAACTTTCCATTTTGAGAAACCTTGTCCTGTTCAATCAGCTTCAACTTCTCGAAAATCTGCTACCAATTCCTTAAATGCCGATCTTCGGGTAATTCTACAGTGGGGCAAAGACAACTTAGTTGATTTCAACCCTTCTAAAACTCGGTCTTCTCTTAAATCTTGCAAAAAGGATTCTTCTGCTCCTATGCTTATGTGAGACACTCCGATTTTTAGGCAAAATGATATCTCTTTTGGGGATTACCCTGACTTCTAATCTCTCTCTCTCTCTCTCTCTCTCTTGGCACAAGCACATTACAAATATTGCTTCCTCTGCATCTAAAAAACTTGGGTTTCTCTTTTGCTCTCGGCGTTACTTTTCTTCCAAACAGCTGCTCACTGTATAAATCGTAAATCCGCCCTGCCATGGAATATTGTTCCCATATCTGGGGTGGTGCCCACAAAACCTCTCTCAGGCTTCTTGATTCCATTCAGAAGAGGGCAGTTAGGTTAGTTAATGATTCATCTCTAACAGAGTCTCTCCACTCGCTTTCTCATAGACGCACTGTTTCTGCTGCATGCTTCTTCTACAGATATTTCCATGGGCACTGTTCTTCTGAATTGGCTTCTATAATTCCTGCTCTCTCTTTCAAAACAGTCCGAACACGTGCCGCCACTAGCCAACATCCATTTACTGTCCAACTTCAAACCCACAGAACCAACTTTTCATCTTCCTCATTTATTCATTCAACTGCCGTTTTCTGGAATAACCTTCCTTCATATGTATTTCCTGAAAATTACAATCTACAGAAGTTAAAGTCCAATGTCAACAAATATCTTCTTTCGTCTTCTTAACCTCCATCGTATTTGTTCATAGATGGATAATATAAGCTGGTACAAAGGGTACTAGGAAAGTTTTGCAATACAGCTTTGTTTATTTAATTTTTTCAAAGTAATTTCCTCTACATTCAATACACCTCTCCATCCTCCGAAACCAATCTTTAAACCAGTTCTGCCAAGTTTCACTAGGGAGTAAAGCACACTCGTTGTCCCAAGCCCATAGAAGGTCCTCATCACTGGAAAACCGCCTCCATTTTAGCTTCATTTTCACATGCGGGAACAGTGCAAAGTCACAGGGAGCAAGGTCTGGACTGTAGGGAGGGTGCTCGAGAAGTTTCAGTCCTGTCGTGGTCAAATATTCGGTGCAGGCTTTGGCGCGGTGAGCTGGAGCATTTTCGTGATGGAGGTACCAGGTGTCCATTCTTGACTTTGGCTGCAGGTTCTTCATAGATCCAATGACTTTAGGCAGGCATTGCTCAGTATACCACTTAGCTGTGACTGTCTTCTGCGTGTCAAAAACGACACGTTCCACAATTCCACTCGATTTGAAAAATACAGCTACCATTTTCTTCTTTACAGATCGGGATTTTCTGACAATTACGGGTGTGTCGTCATCATCAAAGACCCAAACTTTGTTTTGAGCCTTGGTCGGCAGATCGTAATAGTACAGCCAAGTCTCGTCACCTGTCACGATGTTGTTCACATACCGAGATTGTCCCTTATCAAACTTTTTTAACATCTCCCGGCACCAAGTCACACGTCGTGTCATCTGCTCTTCAGTCAGTTGATGTGGCACCCAGAGAGAACAAAGTTTCTTCACGTGCAAATGATCTTGCAGAATCGAACGAATTGCTGGTGCATTTAGGCCCAAAGTATCCTCTATCTGTTGGTAGGTCACTCGCCTGTTTTCGTCAAGCATTTTCCTCAGCAGCAGTAACGTTTTCTTCCGTAACTGACGTTCGTGGCCTTCCCGGCCTCTCAGAATCCTCCAGAGTGAAATTTCCCCTTTGGAATTCTCTATACCACCTGAATATCGTTGTACGATGTGGACAATCATCATCTAGTGCAAGAGTCATTTCTTCTAAGCACTGGTCTATGGTTAAACCACGCACAAAATTATACCGCAAAACTGTCCTTATCTCATTTCGTGACCACGATGCCATCGCAAGCACTTTACACTCTCACTACTAATGAATAACTGAGCCCATCGACTTGGGCTCAGTTATTCATTAGTAGTGAGAGTGTATGAACATGCAGCAACAAGCAGCTTCCTGTGATTCATTGTTGCGTCATATTGCAAAACTTTCCTAGTACCCTTTGTATATCACTGGCTTATATTGTCCATCTATGTGGATCGACACTAATGGAATCCATACTAGTGATTGTTGATCAGATGGAAGGTTTTTAGATAGTTTGGGAATTGGCAATTAATGGATTTCTCCCTTACCTTAGAAAGAGTAGAAGTGCAGTGGGATGTTAATTGAACAGGAGGGATTTGTCACCAGTTTTCAGGAACTGGCTGGATATGAGCAAAATTTCCATGCAGAAGCAATTGGACAAGAAGCAAGTTTTCTACTCTTGCCTGTTAAAAATTTTAGTTTGCATGCAAACCAATTGCAACATGCAACATTTTTATCTTGAACATCCTTAGTGCATTTATTCGGAAACCAAGTTTAAGGTAAAGGACAAGAGTTAAGGTGGGGTATTGAATAAAGGTTTTCATCTCTAGAAGAATAATTTCACAGACATGTTCTGGACAAACATTGACACCAGATTTAAAACAATAATCCAACCAAGGAAAAGAAAAATAGAAATCTTGCAGAACATCCATTTTGTATTCTTGTAATGCCAAACAACACGAGGTTGAGAATGACCCCAAGGGAAGGGCATCATTGGAGAAGAGATCATCACCAAGTTGTGAACTGAGGTGCGTACAGGGCCACCCACCTTGACAGGGATCTTTGTAAAAAAAAAAGACCAAGAATGTTGGCAGTGGGGGTAGAATTGTCTGTTATTCTGTTAGGTAAATGAACAGTCTGTGTGACTTGATTAGTAATTGCAAAATCCTCAATATCATGACCAGTTATATCTGTGTAACTAAAAAATGGAAGCTACGTGGAGTTGTGTATATTAAAATCATGAAGGAAAATTACTTCACTATTAGGCAAGTTGTGCTGGTGATAGTCAGGTATCAAAGAAAGGAAGTCAGAGTTCCAAGTGATTTGGGCAGCTGAAGGAACGATAGAAGCAACAGATGAATTTGATAGGATGGGGTAGAGAGATTAAGCCAGAGAAAATCATAAAAGAGGAGGTTCCAAATTATTAAGTCTCTGTTTGGGGAATATCAAAACGGCCTCTCTAGCTGAGTGGTCAGGAGTAGGAGTGCAGTAGCACATGCTCAATGTAACTGGGGTTCAAGCCCATGACTGCTAAATACAGTCTCTCTGTCAACCTACACTGGATCAGCGTGCCTGATTATGGTCCATTTCCCTCAACATGAATTGTTGTGGAGGCTTTCATCCTGCAATGGATTGATAATGGCTGCTGCTTAGCCTTTTTTTTTTTAGGAAATATCAGAGTGGACATATGCACAAGTACACCTTTGAAGTGAAAGAAATCATATATTGAATAATTTGGGCAACCGAGATGAGCAGTGGTTGATCCAACCGATAACTGGAATTCTTTAGGAAAATCAGAAATTTACCTCAGAAACCAGTTCCTGATGTTATCCCATATCTCCTTGAATCACCTTGTATGTCAGCAGGTCACATAATGTAATTTATGTATGTCAGCTGTGGAACTCTCGGATGTGAATAATTTGCATAGAAATTGCCTAACTTTTAACTTTTGTTCTTCTATGGAGGGTATTCCCTTGGGCTATTGTAAAAATATTCTCAAGTGGCATGTGACTTTCTAATTTTGATCAGAGCTCTTTTATATGTGAAAGTTGGATGTAATGCTGTAAATTGCAACCAACAGCATAAATGGATATCTAGTTTCTGTCTTGTTCTTTTATGGGTCATGGTTAAAAATTTTCCAAGCTTTACATGACTATGATTTCCATCAATTCGTGTAAAGAACATTTTTGCATTCTAACAGAAGAAGAAATATTTTGTGTGTGCAAGAGTTGTACTTTTTTTCCCCCCCAGTGTTCCAGTTTTTTTCCATCTAACCAGGTTGTCACCATTGTGAATTCTGCTTACCATCAGCATAAGAGGATTCTTAATTTTTATGATGTTAATTTTAAGCTGTAGATATGTGAATACATTGATTATATACAGTATTCTGCATTTTGATAAAAATTCACTGAAGTTTTCTCAGAAAAGGGAAAACATCAGTAAATCACTTTCTAATGGTGATTTCAAAAATGACTCCATTTGTTTCATCAGGTCAGGTTTCTTCAATAATCATGAAAAAATTAGATTTTTCACTAATTTGGCAGTATTTGGCACTGAAATTATAACAAAATGCTACTTTTACTAGACTTATATTTAAATATATGTTGACAACATTATTAAAAAGGGGCAGTGTAGTAAAAAAAAAAAAAAAAGTCCACTAAACACTTACCTTTGATTTTAAAAACTGATCTATGATATGTTAAATTTTTGTTTCTTTGATTTTCCTTGAAGATCCTTTATATTATATATCTACTTTATAGTCCCTCTTCGGCATCCAGCAATAGTCAGAAATCATTTTGACATTTCACCTACCCTTGTACCTCACCTTCGTGTCTTTATTGACTTGGTGAAACCTCTCACCCTGTTCTTCACTAACGCCTAGATTTTTTGGGTATTAGTCAATGTGGGAGTGTAAAAAATGTACCTTGACACCCATGTCCAGTTTCTTGAAGCTTGCCAACATATTTTCAGCTATATTATTGTACCATTTTTATCATTATTTTCAACTATATTGTTTTTACCATTTTCCTACAGTCTCATTGCTTCAACACAGGTTCGGCAAATTATATGTGCAGCCCATCGTTTATTTTGGTTAAATGTTGTTTCTATTTGTTGCTGAGCTTATTCTCCCATTTAATATTTCTGTCACTCTCATTACATGAATGATAGGTTTAGTGATATTTGAAAAATGTCCAGTCAAACATATTTGTAAAGTTCAGCATATTTGGATTATTGAATGAGTAGTTTTTGTTGTTACTGACATTGTACTGTTTCCACTCTTATCAGTCTGCTTAATTCTCAAAGGTGAATGTTCACATCCCATTTCTACATGGATTTAAATTAAGCCACAAATAATCACATGGTATTTCTAACCACATTTATGCCATTTATATGTGTTTATTTATGTTTATTCTATATATATAAAATAAAAGAATAATGTATTAAGAAGCTAAGTAATCAAGGAGGATGGGGAGTAAAAGTACGAAAAGGAAGATAATGTTTTAGCAAAACATTTTTTAACATTAGCAAAACGTGCCCTACAGCCATTGTGTGTGTGTGTGTGTGTGTGTGTGTGTGTGTGTGTGTGTGTGTGTGTGTGTGTGTGTAGAAAGTGTGAAGATTTTTGTTTAATCCTATTGAATCTACGTTATACACCAGAAGTGAATTCTATTAAATGGATAAGGAATGTAGCGATATAATCACAGGGAAAATTCTTAGATGGATAGCGGGGTGACTTCAGGGCAGGCGGCACAGGGTTGTGATAAATGGTTATTCCTCAGATTGGGTTGATGTAAGAAGTGGGGGGTTCTCCAAAGATCAGTATTAGGACCAGAGCTGCAAACCAATTAAAATTTTGGAATGGTTCAGTTTGTGGTTTGGTTCAAAAGGCGATTTTGACCAGTGGTTCAGTTCGGTTTGCAGTTCGGTTCGGTTCAGTCAAGTCTGAAATAATTTGTATAGTTTCTTAGTTCATTTATGATAGTAATAATATCACATTATAATAAAATATTACTATAAAATATTATTTTAAATAAAAGTAAATTATATTAATAATATATTTTACAAGTAATAAAATTTTATGTAAATCTTTTTAAATCTGATTGAAAAAGGAGCAGAAATTACCAAAACATTAACTCTGAATATTAATCTCTTCTTGTACTCTTAACGTATACAAGAGAACGTTTAACTTGGAAAGAAAATGATTATTCAAACAGAATTTTTAATATAATTTAATAATGCTAAGTAAGGCACATATTTCCAGATATTAAATAAAAAATCACAGAAAAAAATCACAATAAAACTTTATGAACAGAAGAAACAAACATGAATTACAAGCAAAATATTATTAGTTACTCAGATAATGGACATAAGGAATTAATGTATTAAAATAATTTTACTTTGAAAATTAATCATGAAATCTTAAAAGCAACATAGATTACATTGATAATTTGAAATTAATTATTTAAGTTTAAAAATAAAATGTCCTCCATTAACCTTGAGCCCGAACAACTCCTCTTATCAGTGAAAATGATCTTTAATGTCAAAAAGCATCTTTCTACACTTGCTTGTGTGGCAGGAACTGCAAAGATTACTTTGGCTAGCTTATAAAGCTCTGGGTGACCAAACTCTTTTGCTTTCCAATATCCTAAGACCCTTGTTTTTGTTGGTACACTTTCAGTATCGTCAATTGTTCAGATGAGCCATTAAGTCAAATTTCTTTGTTTCCACTATCCGCCTCGTTTTCATTTCTTTCAAATAACAGCTTTTCGATGTCATCCATGGTTTCACCTGTTACAGTAATATGTGCAATTTCATCTGAACTTTTCGTTTCAGGATTTTTTTCTGTAGACTGTAGCTGGCACAAGCTATCATAAATATCACATAAATGTTCCTTAACTTTCTGTTTTTGGATATTATCTAGTAATATTTGGTACCTGGGGTCCAGATACATACAACCTAAAAAAGTCTCGCTTTCCATCACATTCACTTCTCATAGTGAGAGAGGTTACCAAAAAAGATGACAATCAATTTTTCTAACTTCCATTTTAAATTTCATCTGTGCATAGTAAAAATCAGTCATCGTGAGCTACTCTTCACATGCTACCCTAACGGATTCCAAAACTTTTATAATATTTTCAATCTTTTGCCACACACTGGCTGACAAATGCAATTCCATTACGGACACATAAATCGATGCAAAATTGTTTTAGCCGCACAAGATGTAACATTAACAGTGGAATTCCATCTGGTTTTGCAGTCTAGTATTGGCTTGCTACACTTTTCTCTTTTAATGTGTATAAAGATAGGAGTTTGAAGCTTTTTCACCACTGATTGTGCTTTAGCCAATGGAAGCTTCTTTTCATCATGTTTCAGGACATCTTTAACAGCCAACTGCAGAGAATGTGCAGCACAATGAACAGATACTATAATACCCTGAACATGTAGATCATGGGAATTTTCCTTGCATACATTTGAATCGCTAAAGTCTGTAGTCTCAGATTCTTCGATATCTTCAGTATCGCCTTCCGTGTCGAGGTGCCTCCGTAGCCAGGTGGGCAGGAGCGGCAGTGCGTAGCACACGCTTCTTGATTAGACCGGGGTTCAAACCCGTGACCACCAAATACAGAGGATGTGGAAAGGTCAGGGAATGACCACCGCATATCCTCGGAGCAATATGGCCTTAGTTGCTAATGCTCCAAATAACAAAAACAAACAAACAACAAACCTTCCGTGTCGAGTTTTCCAGATTGTTCCTGAGCAAATAATTTGAATGACCTTCTCATGTTAGCCCTGTTGTCCATTGTTAAAGAATACACTTGTAATTTAATTTCAAATTCTTTCAAGACACTTGAAACTATTTTGTATAAATTACCACTTGTAGCTCGATCATTCAATTCTCACATCACAAGTGTTTTTAGAACAATCTTGTCACAATCAAAAAAATTGTACATTTTATTCCCAAAATTGACCTCTCAAATAGAGTTGCAATATCTATTTTCAAAGAAATTAATCTGCCCTTCAAAACAGCTGTAAGTTCGTTACGTGAATGATTAGCTTGTTTACTTATCTCATCTTGAATATTTTGACCATTTATCTAAAGTTTACTACCAAGTCCCATAACAATCAAATCCAGTAATTTTTGGAATCCCTAGTCTTCAAGCAGAGAAAATGGTCTGCCATTTACAGTCACAATTTCTACGTATGCATCTTTTA